>NW_005054301.1:1587599-1673238 GCF_000277835.1 Geospiza fortis
CCTGCTATGTGGATCAGTTATATTATTCTTAAAACAGGCCATATTATTTTATGGATGGAGCAGTTACTAATATTGAATTGATAATACTGGAATATAAATACTGTAGTGACTATTTTAACTGATTATTAGAAAGACAAGTAAAAAAATTATCTAGAATTAGAGTTATAACTTATATAACAAGAAATATAAAAAGGCTGTATATAAAACAGAGTTTTGGTAAAAAATGCAAAAAACATTCTGCAATGTTGCTTGATGTTCTGACATCAATTTTTTTCAGTCCCTTTTGGAAAGCAAAGGCTTTTTAATATTTTCCCCCCTCTTAATATATTAATGTAATATTCCTTCTTCATGCTGGTAAGCTACATCTGGGGAGAACACATATATGTAAGTCATAAAAAGAATGGGTTTGAAAAGCACAACCATTTTTTATTTAGATACTGGCTGCACACTTAATTGATCTACTATGAAAATGTCACTATTTAGTGCTGCAAAAGATTAAAGTAATACTTAATAAAAGCCAATACATTCAAGTATGTTTAAAACACTTATTGTAACATTTGATTGTACTTAAAATAGATCTTTAAGTCAGTGGGAACATTAAAAAATTTAAAGGGTAAAAATATGTTATTTCTTTGCCAGCAACTCTACATCAGAGAACAGCACAGCAGCTCACCATAGTGTGTGCAGAAGGAATATCAAATGGAAGAAGGAGGTGAGGAAGTATCACAGTTGGTTACACAGTACAGTGGAACCTCCAACAACGATTACTCAAAGCATTTACATTTCAGTCAGGGGTATGCTGCTGTATTTGAACAGAGTTCATTTTTATCTGGAATGTTATTTAGGAAAAGATAACAATAAAAGGGAGTCTGATACATTATGTTTTTTACGATTTCTACATCCCTCTTCATCCCTGCCAAACCTGACAGATCATCTGACATCAGAGCATCAGAGTATTGAGGTTTGTTTTCTCATGCAAAGGCACATTGGTTTTCTTCACAATTGGTGGTGTTGTACTGGGTCCCACACCAGAGGTAATCAGCAGAGATCCATCACAGCTGTCACATCTGGCCTTGTACTATGCTTTTCAGTATATTTTGGACATTTTAAATGTATGCTTTCTGTCTCAAAATAAATACACTTTGAATTTTATTAAGCTAATGGATGTAACTAATTAACCCAAAATATTAAAACATAACAAAGACACAAATAAGTATTCAGAACAAATTAGGTCACCTTGTAAGTGAATATAGTAATAGTTTATTTCCACTTATACTGCATTTATTGTATACTTTTAACATGCTATCTACAGTATTTCTAAATGTATTTTGGCCTGAATCTTGCTTCAACAAAGTTGCTAAAGATAGCATGAAAAATGTCTTTGTTGTATCTTAGTTTTTCTTGGCTCTGTTAGGCACAGAATGAAAGCAGGAAGTATTTGGCCCTGTGTATCTAACTTGGCATTTGGAAATTTCAAGCTTTGGTTTCTTCTCTGCATGCTGAGGTTTAATTTAAACCATGTCACCCACCCTGAGCAATGATGTCATATCCCTCTGTGATAGCTCTCTGAAGTTCTCTGAAGTTGCCAGTGAGTTAATGCCATTCTCTCCTCTCATAAATGTTGAACAAGTGCAATAAAGAAAATCTAGCACTTGTTCATGGGGAAAACTTTGTAATTTGTAGGACAAATGCCAGAGTCAATGTTTAATTCTCCATTAACCTAAAATGAAAAATAATTAAAAAGTTTTCCAGAATTTAATTTTAGCTCAATTTAGTTAAATAATCACTATGGTTGTTCTGGCTTCAGGCTTTCACTTAGGTTTCAAGGAAACTGCACGTCTTACTTTACAATAGCAGGTATTGTGGTTCCTCACACCGCCTTTCAAGGTGTCATAGATTAAGTGAAAGAAAAGACTTTCCATGTTATTTTATCCTTTTCCCTTTCTAGAACAGGATTGTGCCTTATAATGGAAACTGCAGAGCTATATTCAGTAAAATTTAAAATGGCTGATCAAATGGCTTCCATCACCACTTACTATTAACAGATGTAATGACGTATGCAAACACTGATTTTCAAATGTCATAGAAATTGTATTCTGAATTTTAACTTGAAGGACCCATGATTACTGAAAACCAAACAAAGAGATCATTCTGTTTCTACTTGATACCTCATTCCTGCATTACAGGAATCATTCTGATATATAATCTGATACAGATGACATAATGAGACAGGGATGGAGACAGACTGTGAAGATAGAGTAGGGACTTTGAAGGTCATCTTGTCCAAATGCATGTGCAAGCAGGGTCACTGAGAGCAGGCTGCCCAGAAATGAGTCCTGAGAACTTGTGAAAATCTCCAGGGGTGGAGACACCACAACCTATCCTGACAGTCAGTGCCAGAGTTCAATCACCCTCACAGGGAAAAAGTATTTCCTGATGTTCTGACAGAAAAGAGACATTCAATGAGAGCATGTCTAACATATAACTATTCAGTTCAGTGCCCTCTGGGAGCCACGTAATCTTCCTATGACAAGTATAATTTAGTATTAATATAGACATATATATATACATAAATAAAATCCCACAAAATCATGCTGAGACCATATCCTGACGTTTGAAGGCACCAGGACTGCCTGAACCCTTCTGGAAAGCATTATAAGGTGGGGGAAGCCAAACCTGGCACTTTGTTATTCCTTATTGTTTACCAGGAACAGCATCTGCACCAGTCCCAGAAAACTCCCTCATATTTTGATTTAGCAGAAACTATTTTCTTTGTTCCAAGACAAAGCCCAGGAGCTAGATAATCTGCAGAGCAGTGTTCAAGATGAAAGCCTTTCAGTGTATACAAACACCCAGAGTATCTGGGGAGCACTGGCTTTGAAATCCAAGTTTTATCGACTCTGTTGTTCATGAAATAACTTATTTCAATGTCCTTTTTTATCCTAGTAATATAATACTTATTGCTTTTTGTGATGTTTAAATTAATGTTCACAAATATTATCAGATGAAGGCGAATAAACAAGGAGAAAATATTTTTGCTCTTAGATAGTAGCATGCAGAAGCAAAATATCAAGCTGTCAACTATGCTTTAATATACATCTTTATTTTCCATATTAATTTGTTTACATCCAATTGTAGAATATCTTTAACTTAAGAGAGTTCCCTTTTCTCTGCTGGAAATCTTTTATACTTCATCACGTTAATGGAAGTGTTTTCATATCCTCCCCCAAATATTTTATTCTGCATGCATGGCAGGATATTGATTCTGTATACTATATCTCCCAGAACAGTGTAACAGGCTCTGCCTGGAAATATGTGTGTGCCCAGTATGCCATGAAAAATAATAAAGATCTCAGAAGCAAAGATTTCCCTAATTGTTTTACTGGGGACAGTGAAAATGCTATTAGAGAGACATAAAACTTATTAACAAACATTTGTGGAAATGTAAAAACATTTACTTTCTGTATTGGTAGCCATTCTTCATCATATTTTTAATTGTATTTCTGACAAAACAATAAGAGAAAAAAACCTGCTTCTATCAGATCATTTATATTCTAATAAATAAGAGTTTTATAAGTCATTAATTATATCAGCAAATGTCATCAACTGTAATGAAGGTACATGTACATTCCACCTACTTAAAAAGAATAACTGTCAAATGAAGCCTTTCTTGTCCTACATAATATTAACAGATAAAATTATGCTAATCTTTGTAAAGAATTTACTGACTATATTTGGATAAAATAAGAGGAAAAACAAAGAAAAGAGGAACAGAGTATCTTCTAGCTTTATACTCTAAACAGCAGGATACCTTTGAGAACAAAGAGATTTAGTTGTCAGTGAAGACAGTTTCTAGCAAAATGAGGCATTTGTCCAAACTGCACAGCAGCTTTCTTTGCCACTTTGTTTCTTTCTCATTTCTGTCTCATTTGTGTTCCTTATTTGTTTTCTTTTACTGCTTAAGTGAGAATGCCTACCAGCCTGCACAATTTACACATCAGGAATGGAATATGCTGTACCAACACACCATGACAATCAAGGAAATTGCAACACCTCTCATTGTGTAATCTAGAAATCAGAACTGAAAGGAAACCTTTAGCACTCTTCTTCTCTGCCTTCCTTCTGTGCAATCCCAAACCCCTTTTAACAGACTCCAAAATGTCACTCAACCAGATGACGCAGGAGATCCAGGTAATACTTCTTTTTCATGGATCTCTAGATGAATAGAGGATTTAAAAAGAAAAAGGTACTCTTAGTCCTGTATTTAACATTTGAATGTTAAATGAAAAACTTCTGAGTCTTTTAGACATCTGGCTTCAAAGTACAGGATTAATTTTTTATGGGTAAATCTGTAACAATAATATTCTAATGCACACCAAGTGCTTTAGTTTCACATAAGAACTGATTATCATGCTGTCCCAGTCATTTCTGAATGAGCTGTGTGACATCAGCTGGGTTGGGCAGTAGAGGAACAGAACAAGTGGGTCTCCATGAGGCTGAGCAGTGAAAAGTGCAGACAGAACAAATGCGTGCATCTCCACAGGAAAAGAGCAATCTAGCAGGCAGGTTCCTGGGAGCCTCTGTGGATAAGATGAATGTGTCTGTCCAGTGTATTCTTGCAGAGAGTAAGGTTAACCACACTGCCAGGGCTACATTAATTGGTGAGTTGGTTCTAAATGGACACCAGCTACCCACCAAATCTGCTCTACCACTTCCTGCCTCAACTGGACAGGGGATAGAAAATATAACAAAAGGCTTATGAGTCTTGACAAGGATGGGGAGAGATCATTCAACAATTACCATAAAAGGTAAAAATCCCTTGACTAAGTGAAATTAATTTAATATCCTTCCAATTCAATCTGAATCATATTATGAAAAATAAAATGAAACCTTAAAAATACCTTCCCCCCACTTCTCCCTTCTTGCTAGGCTTCACTTTTTTCCTGAGTTCTCCACCTTCTCCCCTCCAGCAGTGCAGGTGGACAGGGAATAGGGGTGGCACTCTATTCATCACAAGTATTCTGTTGTTTCTTTCTCCTCAGGGTGAGAACTCCTCCCACTCTTCCCCTGCTCCAGAGGAGAGTACCTTCAGCATTATTTAGCAATTTAAAACAGAAATTTTAGAAAACATGGAACCAGACTTTGTTTTGGTGCATAGTAAGAGGGTGGAGTGCAGTGGTCGCAAATGGCAGCACAACAAAGCACAACTGAGCATAAGGAAAAAATTCCTCCCCTTGTCAGTTATTAGCATTGGAACAGCTTTCCTAGAGCAGCTGGAGGACCACAAGCCCTGAAAACTTCCCGTGTTAAGCTGTGGAAGGCTTTCTAGTGTCTGGTCTAATTTTGAAGCTGTCTGAGCTCTGAGAAATTTGAAGCAGGTGACTTCCAGAAGCCTCTTCTAATCTAACTCTTTCTTTGATCCTGTGTTCATGAGTTTAAAACTTTTATTTTGTAAGACAATTCTTGAGTTCTTTTTTGTCCCTTGCAATCGTCAAAATGATCCAAAATTACCTTGTCTTTCCTTTAAAAAATGAGCTCACAAAAACCTGGGATAAGGATAGAGCTTCAGAATATCAGAATGTCTCATTTTTTAGCCAATATCTGATATTAGCTACTCTGTCCTGCATTTCCACAATCACTCCAAATAATTCCAACACTGAAAATTTAGCAATGATCTCCTACTTGATTAGAGAGGATAAACAGGAAATACTTAATGACCCTGGCCTGAGGAAGACATTCTATAACTTGATTAGATATTTTCATGGATTGTTTCCATCAGTATTACCACTTCATTATCTCACAGTCCTGTTGGACAGAAGATTCACTGATCACAGGAAATGCTTTGCCCAGGAAGGCCAAAAAAGAAGAATAATTCTCTGCATTTGCTATATTCATATGACTTGCTGCACTTTCCCTATTCCTGTCTCCCATCTTTCTCTGTAACTCTTTCTTTATGGTCCTGTGTCTTTTGTCTGTACATTATCCAGGGTAGAATTCCACAGTTCTCCTAGTCATTGGTTACCACAATTGCATATCAATTACTGACTGAGCACAGACACCTTCTGTCTTTTAGAGATTTCGAGATTGCAAAATATAAAAGAGATATTTCTTAAGCAAAAATAACATTTATTTGAAATTGGTAGGAGAAAGCAAAGAAATAAAATGTGGAAGTCTATGAGAATGTCTATCACAGTAATGTGAGTAGTCTGAACTTTTTGAGTCATATGTGAATGAAGGTATCAGTCTTCCTCAGGTTGTGTTCAATTATTTTAGAGCTATAGCAAGCTCTTCTTTGGCCTATCTTCATTAATTGAGCAACTGTTTCTTCTGGGCTATTCCTTCCCTCCTTATGTGTTTAATCATAATCATAGAGCTTCCATTTAAATAACCCAATATATACTGATACAGAAAGTGTCTGAGTTCCAAAACATATAGTGCATATAAGCTGCTATTAGTAACCCCCAATTTCTCTCCCAGACTGTCCATAAGTGGCTCTCTCCTGGGACCAACAGGAAACCATGATAAAAGAGCAGGTTTTCAGAATCTTCATGCCCAGAGCTGCTCCAATTTGTACACCACCTTCAGCCTGGGGCTGTTTTAAGCTTTATTAGCTAATGTCTGCAGGGCAAACAAATGCTGAGGTCAGTTCAGAAAATTTTCCAAACTTTTTAATTTTAACTGAGTTAACCATGAATTGATAAACTGCAGGGATGTACACAGCTATAGGTTTCAAATAGCTGTAGGTTCCAAATATCAGGGAGACGAAATATTCCCTGTCAAAATGAAAGGAAAACTACATCAGGATTTAAGAGAACTAATAATTCCCATTTTTCTCCCCTGTGAGATGGCAGTTATTGAACTAAACCTGTGATAGTTGCATAAATAATCACTTTAAGTGATTTGACAATAAATAAAAGGGAAAAAATTCAGAACCTGAAGAGGCCTGAGAATATTTCAAGAATGTTACTGGAAATTATGTATTCCTCATAAAATCTTTTGCCTCATTGTGTTCATTTAATAAGACTTATGAAGGTGGAATGTTTAACAATGAGATAATGCAAATGACTTATATGTTAAATTAATGGTCAAGAAAGCCAACATGGAACTATTCCAAGACAGATATTTGGGCTGCTACCACTGCAAATAGCAATTTTTTAAAAGAAATGCTTGTCCTTAAGGTAACTTATTGTCTTCATTCTTACTTTGAGTAACTTTTTTTCCCCACAATCTAAAGTTTTTATCACACTCATACACACATTTCTTTTATGTAGACCTGTTTATTGTATGAACTAGGTGTCATGTCTCTATATTGTATGCAATGTACATACATTACACATTATTTTATATGAGATTGTTCTTGTACTGTTCAATGGTATTGCCCATAAGTTATTTTGTGTTACTTGATTTTCAAAGATATTGTATTAAATACATAGTATACTGGAATAAGCTGCAATAAGGAAAGGCTTAAATAATGTTTTTTTCTGATAATTCTTTGCTGTGTCTTTCAGTAGTCTTGCTAAATCTGTTTTATTTTTCTCATTATGACAGTCTATAGTTCAAAGAGTATATTTTCAAAAATTTATTTGAACTTTATATGAGGTTGATTAGTTGCACAGAAAGGTCTCAAGAGGTCTGAAATGATCTAAGCTATGCTATCTACATGAGGAGCAACCATTTGAAAAACCCTGACATATTTGGTTCATCTTTTTTTTTTTCAGATCTTAGTCAATAATGGCTTTCACCCCCAAAAAAGAGGAAACCACTTTTTCCTCTTCATTTTAACTCATAAGTATCTGTAGATATATGTAACTGGGTCTCAGTTTGACACTTCCTCTTGCTCTAGTTTTGTCTTTCATAAAATACTGTATGAAACAAGAAGACAGTTGCATGAAAATTCATCTAAATAGAACAGTTATGGTATGAATAAATGACTGCACTCTAAAGGCCTGAGTGCTTTTCGTGTGTTTATTTAAACAGCTGGCATTGGTTTCCACTGATCACTTGTCCTTCCTTTTGAAATTTGCTACATTTCAAAAGGGAGCTTCCTTTTGAAATGTAGCAAATAAAAAAATTCTTCCATGAACCAGTGCGATCTTATCTCCCAGCTGATTCTGTTTTCTATTGTTCTAGTATTTTCAGGTTTTTTTCTGTTCTGTTTAATTTTGTGAATACTTCAAAGACTATTAATTATCTAACACTGTTGAAATTTTCTCATATTTCTTGTAAAAATTTTCCTTTAAATTCTACAAGCATATACTTCTATAATTCTGTGGTGTCAAGAATGTGAAATGTTTTTTTCTCAATCTTGAATGCAAAAAAATCTTATTTTATGGTGAAAAAAGTAACAGTAAATGTTCTCATTCTTAATTCAATAGCTGCTGAATAGATGAGATCACCCCCCTCCCCTTCATTACCCCTCTCAAAAAAACAAACAAATGAACTAACTAACTAACTAGCTAAAAAAAAAGAAAATATATTAGAAATAATATATTAGAAAGAAACAGGAAAGCTAAACATTTTAATGAGGGATAAAATATCCTGTGTGCTCACAGATAATGCAGGATCTCTGTGAAAGAGGATTTATAATGCATAAGAAGATACGTGATGATAAGATAGAGCATGATGAGCAGAAAGAGAGGCTGTATTGTACTACTCCCTATTTGTGCCCTTCTAAACTTATTTTTTACATGAGTTTTACAAGGTGAAGCAAGGTGTCTTCTATTAGATGCTAAATATTTATTTATTGAGCTTAGAAGCTTAATTATTGGATCAGAGAAGGGTGCAATGAAGCTCCTATTTCAAAAAGCCTTGTTTTTATAGGCTGGTCAGCTGGTCTAAAAAAAGTACCTGTAGCTTTTCTATAGATTTTTCCTTCATTTTCCTTTCTAGATTTTCATTGATGCAGTAAGCTTTAGAAACCACAAGCATTTGATATACTTTATTTAAAAAGCAATTGCTTACTCTATCAGGGATGCTGTGAGAAATGAGTAGACTCAGAATGCTTGGACCTTAATTTTAATCTATCTTTAAACCCCTTGATTTGCTCTGGCTATGTAAAATGGCTTTAAAATTGTTCTTATCATGTTTTAAAGTTCCAAATCCATACCACTGCTGAGAAAAGGGCCTTGGTGTAAATGAGAATCAGGCCTCCAAAAGAGTGTTTGCCCAGCAGGTTGTCACTAAGGTTATTTAGCTGCAGTTGCTTCTGCAATTGTCACATTTAGAAACTTCACTGTTAAATGAAATTCCATCTCTAATGTTCCTTTACCTCTTAACACTAACACAAACAAAACTATAATGATGCAACACAAAACTATAATGGTGAAACATCTTGTGGATGTTCAAGAAATACAATGTATTCAAGTAACCTATGTTTTTTCCAGGATGTGGTCCTCTTCCTAGTCTACAAGCCATCAAAAGTGTAATCTGAACAAAATAGTGTGTTTTAATGCTTTTCAATAACTCACCAGTTGCAAGACTTGATTTCTATTATCATGTTCTGGAAATGTGTAATTTATGCTCAATACCACACTTGACAACTACAATTAGAGATAGATTTCAGTGACTTCTATATGTAAAGTAGAAAACTATAGTTTAGGCTTTTTGTGGAATAAAAAATATAAAAGAAAAAAAAAAGAAGTCCAAAACCTTGTGTAATTTTACTGCAATATTTATTGTCTTATATATACAAAACAATTTAAAAAAACTCCAAGCAACTCCTTCCTATTGTTCCAGTACAGGTCACATATTCTTCTGTGTATGGTTGAATCAAATGTCTGTTGACAAGCTTAAAATAGATTTGTTTGTAAAGGAAATGCACAGTCCTCAGCAGGAGGATACATAAGGAGTGCCTAACTCCTTTCACAGAAAATACAGTTCTGAATCTGGTAGATTTGTGTTTTGAAAATTAAATAACTAACAACCAGGCAACAGCATTTATTCTAGCAGAAAAAATTAGTATTCTATCCAGAAAAACAGTAAATTCTCTGTCAGTTAAAAGAACAGATAGGTAGGTGAAAATCGATTAATACATGTTGCAACAAAGTCATGTTTACATTTTTGTATTATCATTCAAACTTCTGTTATTAGAATATTTTGATATCAATATATATTAGCTTTGCAGTATACACTTCTGAAGTTGTTCTATTTCCTCAGTGCTTTTTGCTTTATATTTTCTTCTGTCTCATTTCCTCTTCATGATATACTATTTACTGCTTATATTCCTTCATCATTGAGGATAAGTTCATGTTTTACAGTAAAAATGTTGACATCTAAATTTCAAGTTCTTCTAGTCTTTTGGTAGGGGGAAGGAACAAACACAGCTAATTGCTTACAAAAAAAAATCCCCCTTTTTTTGATTTTTTGAAGGTTCTAACAGTTCACAAACATCTGTGGAATAATTTTTCCTTGAAGAATTTTCATTGAGTTTTTCAAGTTGCTCCCAGCAGCAAACAGCAAAATGCCTATCTGGCACTTTGTCATGCCAAGCTGTTGGGCATGACAAGATTTCATGTGAGCTTCCAGGCTGCTCGGCACACAGTCTGATCTTACAGATGTCTGATGCTAGTACAAGCTTACTGGATTAACCTACATGTCTCAGGTAACATCATAGCCCTGGAACTGGCATCATAATTTCAAACATTTGTGGCAGATATTTTCTTCCTTAAAGTAAAAATTATTCAATTAGCTACTTTATAGAAATCAGAAGAATGATCTATGTGAATCTAATATTTCAATTTTTCCAAATTTCCAATTTCCCAATCTATTAGCATAAAAATTTAAATATACTGTTATACATTTGAACTTTTCATGAGGTCTAGTTGCCCTTCTTGCTACTTTTCTATAGGTCTTAATACCTTTTCATTATTAGTTGCAATAGACATTCACTTAAATTTCTGAAGTCACTTTCTCAGATTCTTATGCCTGCTTTCCTAGGCCTAAATAATTATTTTTTTAAGATATTATGAAGTCACTATTTTTTTACTGTCCTATAACCTGTGGATAAATGCTTGCATGTTTATAAGATCTGTTTCTACAAATTATATTTCATTTCCCCATCTTTCTGTTTTCATATGCTTGACAAAGCTGAAGCTATTCTGGATGATTAAAACATCCTGTCCACCATTTAACCAAAAACCCCAAAAAATTGAAACAAATCCTAACAGGCTTTTGATTTAAACTTTTAATTAGAATAGCAAAAATATTATCAAATGAACTAAAATGAGAAATGGATGAGTGGCATCCCTGAGCATTCAGAAGAACACGGAACATTCCACTCCAGCTCTGGTTTATTCACAACCCAGACCTGTAGCATCCATAGTTAAAATCAAGTGGATGTTTTGTAACTTATCATAACAGATGTGGTTTCCAAACAAAGGGGAAACATGGCTAAATAAAAGCAAAAATAAAATATTTTACAAAATACCATACATGCATTGAAACATAAGAATATTATTTTTAAATTTTGTCAATCACTCCTGTTTATTTTTGCTGCATCCATGCACTGGGAAGCTGGTCACTGAGATTTATCCATCTGCTATCAGTTGCTCACTGGCACTTTGAATCAAACCCAATGAATGGATCACCAAATGTTACAGTAGAATTTTATTAAACATTTCCATAGGACAAAAATTTCAACATCTTCAAAACTTTTACAAAACATTAATCAATTTACTCCTTCTAGCTGTTGAAAATAGTGTAATGAGGAAATAAAATTTTGTTTTCTGTTGATATTTAAAATGCATATGTTGGATTTTTCATTTGCTTTCCCAATTTAAGATAGAAAATTGATTACAGAATGATTTTATGTTATGGCAGTGTTTTGGAGAAAAATGAGAAGAGAAAGTCAAGTGAATATCTAATGTACAACTGAATTTGTTTAAAAAAAAGGTGGAAAAAAATTAAAAACTAATTTCAATAGGCAAGATTATCAAGAAGAGTTATCCTGATTTTATTAACTTCTGGAGCAAATCTTATTCATCACCTGAACTCTGTTAGTTTCATTTCAGTACTTGAAATGTGAAATGCCTTATATATTTTGCAAGCTGCAGTAACTCTGACTTTAGTACCAAATTGGGCTAATTGAGGCTGTTGGCCATGTTTAAATTATTATCTATGCAAAGTCCAGATGATGTAATACATTTGTAGAATCTTTTTTGAATATTTGCATCCACTGGTGCCGCTGCAATCAAAGCAGAATGAAAACATATCCATTTTTTAGTGCAGGAAAAAATCACGGCTTTTTTTTTAAACCCAGGTATGTGAGGTTGCCTCCCTATGGAAATCAGAGTCACACCACAAGTTCTGCTGGGGAATACATTCTGGCTGATAATTTTTTTTTTTGTTAACCATGTATGCAAGATTTGTTATTGCAAAAAAAAAAAAAAGAGGGTAAAAATTGTCAAGTGATAGTTTAGTCACATTTAATTGCAGAACACTTATGTAATTTCACCATATTCTGATCAGGCTTCACAGATTTTGGACAAACCCTTTGGATTTCCTTTTTCAGAAACTGCTATTTAGTATTCAGAGGGTTGCTCAAAGACGCTGCTTTCCTTGTGCACAGAGCTGCACCTTGCTGACATTTCATCTGGGATTATGAGAGCTTCCTCCAAAAAATAGAAAACGTAAAGAAATGTAAATATGTGGAATTTGTAAGTGATTTTTTCCACAGTGTCTATTCCAGTAGAAGAAACTTTTGCTTCTACAATCAATATAAAAATTAGCAGTTATTATAATATATTTACTTAGACTATGCAGACTGCATGTCACCCTGAAAACACAAAATGACTTAGAGAGATCAGAGAATTACACTACAATGTTTCTAAACCCTCTAGTGACAAGCACCTCATCTTGTTCAGGCATTATAGGCACATTGGACCCTCCTAAGAAGAATGACAGCTAGAACCAATTTTACTGGAGCTTGTTGAAATTTATCTTTTGTCATGACTGGCTCTTTGTTTTACTCACAGTTTATCTGTATGTACAGTGCACAAAAGATCAAGAATAGTATATGGCTTCTTACCAGGCAAAGCTAAAATTGCAATGCAGAAGTGCAAATAAGGCTCATAAAAGCTGTCATGGAACTACAAACAATGCATCCAAACAAAAAAGGTGTTATAATCCAGAAAAATAATTCAAGGTCCTCATGAAATTCCATACCTGAAGTAAAAGGCTAATGCAAAAGTTCTCCCAGCCTTCAGTTTCTTGATATTAACTTTGAAAGTAATAAGCATGAATAATCAAACATACAAGTAACAGTCACTTCAGTATAAGTATTCCAGTATAAGACTGTTCTTCTCAAGAACCTGTCATAGATTCTAAGACAGTTAAAAACTTAAGGAATGCAAATTTCTGAAAAGCAAAGGAAGTGAGAGATCACTTAGTGATGATGTAAATACTGTTGCACCAATGTATTTCACCAGCTGAAGTATTTAAAATTTTCATCTATTTGTGCTGACTATATATATTAAACGTATAGTTTAATTGAAGATTAGGACATAGATAAAAGAAATTTTAGATAACATGGGTGTATTTGGCTGCATCATTTCTGAACCAGCATCAATAACATTAAGTAGTGAGGCAGCAGGGTTCCCTGAGGTACACTGCTGTTCTCACATACTAGGAACTATTTAGGACACATAGATAGCTTAAATATCAGCAAGAAAGCACCTCAGACAATTTATGCTTTTACTGTGTGCTTTATAATGTGACATAAGATACTCTGTAGGGTTTGGAATGACAATTTACTCTAGTAGATTTCAAATTAGTACACGAAAAACAAGGAAGAATTTTTTTTCTTGTTTTCAGATGTGAAAATAGAGAAATGAAAGGAAAAATACCTCGGTGAATGCAAAGAATCAAGATTTCACCTCAGTTTTTTAGGTATATATTAATCAATGAAGATTATGTGCAACTTCAGACTCAGGGAGACCCAACCTCCATTTTCTTTCTAGATACACAGGTGAATATTTTATAAAGGTTTATGAAAAATGTTAGCTTAAACTTCCTAGTCACTTTCAGACTTTTGCTCCCATCTGAATCATATTTGAAAGGGAAAAGAAAATACAGAAATTGATTGATCTGGTGTTTGACATCAAGCTGAAAATATCAAGTAGGATAAAAATTTATGAGAAACCTGGAATATGAAGGTTGAGTAATTTTGACTCAGGGCCTGCAGTTCCTGCCTTATCAGAATAATTTTTTCTTACCATGTCGTCAAACAGGATCACACATTCTGCTTTGCTTCAGCAAGGACTTCTGAAATATGATGTTTATCTTATATGCTTGTAGAAAGTCGGTTGAAATTGCTTAAATGCTTGAAAAATTCTGTACACAAAATCTGCAGGTATACTTTTACTGGTTGATTCTGATCGGCTTAGCCAACTGAATCCATGAGTAGAAAGGCTGCAATGGACAGTGAATGCGCTGATAACCAGTTTGGTGCTACAGGTAAGTGCAGTTTGAAATATCCTCTGCCTTTAAAGCTTAAATAAGGAAGAAAGTAAAAAGGCTAAAACATTTGAACCCTAATATGAACATGTTTTACTTGTCTTTTAATTTTCTTTCTTTCTTTCTTCTTTTGGTCCCATGTCTTCTTTTCTAGTATCATTGAAAATAATCCTAAAGAAATAATAAAATATAAAAACCTCTAATAAAATAAGATTTTTGGAGTTTACAAGATCAAATCTTTGCTGTTTAGCTATGATAGCAGAAACATTTGTTCTCCCTGAAAGGGTCAAGAATTTACTTGTTAATTCTTTTTTAGGTATTTATTTCATAGTTGCTTGTTTCCTATTGTCCTCCCTCTGTCTCCCTAGCAGTGCCCCAATAAAGCTTGCTATACAATTACACATTAAATTTATTTAGAAATTTTTCAGATTAGAAGTATTCAGAGCAATAAGGACAGTTTTCTAAACAAATCATCAATTATTTTGCAGTAACAGAGCACAGTCCTACGTCATCTACTGCTGTAATTGTATTACAGCAGGAGATGTACCCAGGAGTTCAACCGCTCTCATTCCTGAGAACTAACTATTGATCAGACACACTTCCTCTGCAGGCCCTGTAATACCATATAAAGGTCAGCATGGACAGCACAAATTGCTTTTATTGAGCAGTATAGTGAAGTGGCATTTAAGGTAAAAAAGCACCTTTATGTTTTTTTGGCAGGCAGTTGATTGTGACTCTGTAGTTCATAGTCCTGAAATCTGAAATTACATCACTCTGCCTTGCCTGAGTTAGACTATCTGCTTTGGGAGTTGAGTATCTCATAAGTGAATCAGGCTGAGCAATTTGTTTGCAAAGAACAATAAAACATTGAAAGACTAATGAAATGCACCTGCAACATATTTTTTGAACACCCACACAGGTGAAGGGAATCACTCTTTAAAAGGAAAACATACATTTGAGTGTGTCAGAAACTTTAATTCATATTTTGTTTTTTGATTGATAATAACCGGTATATCCTTCTTCAAAACTGGGGATTTAATTAAAATCGTATTTATAAATGAGTGTACCATAAAAAACAAAACCCGAAACAAGCTGACATAAAAATGTCCCACCATATTGGGTAAAATAAATATTTTGATCCTTCTGAAGGTAAGTTGAATTTCATTCCATTTCTTCTATTGGATGGAAAGGATATTCCATTAAATTGAAATTGTGCCTGTACAGTACTCAGATTGTACAGAAATGATAACATTCTATTTAAAAACTCCCAACAGCATTGATCAAATTTGAAAAGGAGGTAATGTGCAGTTTATAAGAGAGATAATGTTAAGTCCCATGTTCCACCCCTGCTGTTGATACTGGTCCACTAGTCTTAATGAGCCTACAAATCTTGCTGTATGTGTGGAGTCAGTGCCATGTTCTTCTAGCCCAGCTTCATTGTTTTAATAACTGGTAGAGAATAAATCAGCAAGGAGATTCCTGATAGACAATTTACTGCCTGAAGACCAACATGTGATTCATGCTCATTGGAGACAGGAATCAAATGGAGAGGATCCTGAAAAATTGATTTAAAAACACTGAAAAGTGAGCCCCATTCAGAAGAGATGTGGAGGTTTTCCTACTCACAGGTGTAATCAGCTGAAGAAATATTGGAATAAACAGGTCTGCAAGAGTTATCAGAAGTTAGGAGATATTCTGTTAAAGAGAAATGACAATGGTCAAAATACAAGAAAACACAATATTGGGGAAAAGTCTATGAGTTTGATTCATATGAAAGGCAACAAAGAGAGCTATTTTGTAATATTCTTCAGACAAGTAAAAGCCTGCTGCAAAGAAGAAACAAACGTTTTCTATCTCACTAAATCATGGGACAGAAATCTTTAGTTGTTGCAGTTACTATTTTTGTTGTTATTAATATTATTTCAGTTTAAATATTTATATAAAGTTTTCAAATCTGAAAGTTATTAAGCACCTGCCTCTGGAGGCTATAGAACATCCAGCCTTGAGAACTGTTGGTGACAGGCTAGTACAGCACCAGGAACAGCCAGTGGAACCATCAACAGGTTCTTGGCCAGCACAGCTCACTTTTTCAAGTTCTCCAGGCTTCTGTGTTTTTCTCGTGGCTCATTTCTGTCACACTGTTTCCAGATTTTGTTTGAGCAGTGTCTAGTCCCAGTCTCCATTACTTCAGAAACCAATTTGAGACAGCAATTACAGTTAAGGTAGCTCAGAGTTTATGCATGACAATCGTTATTGCTATAACTAAAACAGCACATTTTATCAGTTTTTGGCCCTAAAATCAAGTAGTATTACCATCTGAGAAATAAAAAGGATTTTTCTAAAAATTTCAAAAGGCATATTTAGGTTCCTCATGGGGGTTTATTCCCTTTCTCATGTGGCACTGGTTGCTCAAGCAATAGGATAATATATTAAATAGTGCCAGCGTATTCTCTGTTCTTGTGCCACACTGTCTGTGCTGCTAAATGATGCACAAAGAGACTTCCCCAAGTCACAGGATGAAAATATATATCCATCAGAGAGGAAATGACCAAGGTTTTTTTAATTGTGAAATATTACACTAAATTTTGAAGAGGATGGAATCCTCTGCATCATATTCATCATTTAGGCATCCTTGAGACCATGGAAAACCCAAAGTACTGTATAAGTAGGGCCTTTCCAGACAGAAAATGAAGATGGAATATATCTGTGGCCAATGATGGCTACTGTGGCTTATCCAAATGAAAAGGATAGTGAAGATGTGTAGAAACACCCACAAAGAAGGGAAATGAAGCAAAACAGACATTTGAAGGTAATAACTGAGGGAGCTGCAGAGAAATGAAATGCTGAGTGGTTGCTTAGGGAATAAAACAACAGCCCCAAATCACTGTGCTGGAAATCAGCTGACAAACCTGGCTAAATAATCCTGTCACTCAAAAACAAAAGCAAAAAGTGGAGTGTGACTTTCAAGCTCTTCTTTGCTGTCTAGCATATAAGAAGTGAAATGTGGAAACTCATGGAGATGTACATTGCATTTTAGCAGCTAATTGATGCTATCTGCATCCAAGTGCAAACCTTCACTTCAAACATAAATTGATCTGGTTCTTATCCTGCTGTTTTTAAGACTGTTCCACCTATACATGGTAAACCTGAATGAGTTTATTTTCATATTTACCCTCAGTTATAACTCTCCAAAGGTGAGCAGCATTTGTATTTCAGAAATAATTTAACTCAAACATCATAACCAACATAATTAACATAGTAATCAAACATCGCAGATGGAAATCTGTATGCTCTGACCTGTCTTCAGATAGACTAAAACAGTTTTCTTCCACATTGTTGAAGATATTTTAGTTTGTGTCAATAGTTTTTCTAAATTAGATGAAAACCAGGCCTAGGTTTAACACTTTTCATATTTTTTTCTCTGGTTTCTCCCCTTGAAAGAGATACAAAAAACCAAAAATAAAACCATGTTAAAAGATAAGAAATCTCTAAAGTCCAGAGTTCTCCCTCCTATGATGATCACCAACCGCCGAACATTAACAAAATCATTCTCTTTATGAGAACGATTGCTTGTAATTTAAAACTTCCTAAAGCAGCAAAAGTTTGAAAAAAAATCAATCAAAAATGTATATCAAAGCTTCTAATTTATATTACCTGAAATTAAAAAAAATGCTTCAATAAAACCAGTCATTTTTCAGCCAAGGTTCTCCTTCAAGAAACAGTTAAAGGAAAAAATAGATATATAATTAATTAGATTTTGAATCACTCAGTTAGTGAAAAATAAACCTAATGTCCTTGATACTGGGTTTGGTATTGATTTCCCTATTTTTAGCCACAGAAAATCAAATACTCTGTTTCACTATGGTATGATTGCAAAGTTTAAACTTCTGAGTAAATGTGAAGAAAATCTGTTTGTAACACATCATTGCCTAAAATTCCAAAAGAATGATTTCTGTTACCCAGAGTCTGGAAGAAATACTACTCTAGGTAAGACTGAAAGAGCTACTTGAGTGGAGAGTTTGTTAAGTAACACAAATCATGAATATTTTCATATATTTTATGCCCACTTTTTCCTCATAAAAACATACAATTCAGAGTAAATAGCAAGGACTAATTTTCTGATAGTGTTGAATAAATGCTTGTAGAAAAAGTTGGCAGCTTCATTGTTTAAAGAATTGCAGTGCTAAAATAAATCATAAAAACAGTTCAATGCTGGCCTCAAAGACCTTACTTTTATTCTCCTTTGCACAAAGGTACTTCCTGTGCTTGCTGTGCCTGAATCCTCTTTCTAGCTAGAACACAGCAGAGAAATAAAAATCTATATCAAGAAAAGTTTTGATATTCCAAAATTAGCTTTTATTTTTCATTCAGACAAAAGCCATGTTTATCATCCACTTGTAGAAAAAGAAAGTGTGTGAGGTGGCAGTCCATGTAGCTTAGTAACTGTAAGGTGGTAATCTAAAATAATGAAATGTACTGTTGAATTCAAGTTGCAGGATGTGTTCCATCCTCAAATTAAGACATGGGATTCAATGTAAATGCATGGATGTGTAATGCCACTTGAAATATCTGCTGCTGACCTCCAGCTGTTGCTCCAGAGTGACATAGGACTCCCATTAATCTTTTGTCCCTTCTGCCAGTTGTGTGCAGATTTTTGGATTTGGATGCTTTGGGGCATGTCAAACACTATTGTGCATGTATGCAATAGCAATTAATCAAATCCATTGAGAGGGATTGTCATGGTATTACCCCAGATTGCAAATAAACACTACACAGCCACTCAGTGAGATAGGAAGAGAATTGGAAGAGTAAAAGCCAGAAAACTCATGGGCTGAAAGAGAGACAGTTTGAGAAGGAAAGCAAATGCCACACAAGCAAAAAAAGCAAAAAGAACAAATTCTCTCTTTCCCACAAACAGGCAGGTGTTCAGCCATCCCCAGGAAACCAAGGCTCCGTTGCACATAATGATAACTTGGAAAGAAAAACATCATCACTGCAAATATGGGTCCCCTTCCTCCTTCTTTCCCCCACCTTATACACTGACTACGATGGCATATTGTCTGGAATGTCCCTTTGGCCACTTGGGGCACCTGTGCTGGCTGTGTCCCCTCCCAACCCCTTGTGCACCCCTGATCTCCTCACTGGTGGAGTGGGGCAGTGACTCTGTTAAACACTGCTCAATGATAATGAAAACATCCCTGTGCTGTCAACACTGCCTTCAGCACAAATCCAAAACAGCCTCATACTAGATAGTATGAAGAAAATAAACTTTATCCCAGAAAAAAAACCCAAACTTAAACAAAACAAACAACAACAACAAAAACACCTAAGCAGCACAGGGATAATTTTGAAGTTAGATACTGAAATTTCAGTGTTTCCATGCAAATCAGACATACAAGCTGCCACAGTGGCCCATGGGGTGGAAGTCAGTGCAGGCAAGGATGTGCAGAATACTCGTCAGCTCACTCCAAAGTGGATTGCACTGAACTAGACTCTGCTCTTTTCAGAGCACTGGTTACCTTCAAGGAGCTATCTAAATTCACATTTTAATAGGAAAAGATCATGACAATACAGTCAATGGAGCAGAGAAAGGAATCCATCTTATTTTCAAAGCAAATGGCTATGTATTTCAGCCCCCACTGCCTCTACTGGCTTCCATTTACTAAAATGGATATCCACAATCCTGTGTTACAAGTAGATGGCTAGTCCTTACATGAAATGTCAATGGGACGGATCCAACATCTGCTTTTAAGTCTTAGCTCAGGAAATAATTTTTATTCATATCAGTCTCTATAGAAACACATGAATGCAAGTTTCTTCATGTTGCAGATCTACTGGAACATGTGTGGAATTTTCTATTCACATATTATAACTTTTTATAAAGAAAGTTTGAAACAAATAATGCTCAGTCAAGAGCTTTGTACAGACAAAATGACTTTGCAATTAGAGTAATTTTGGGTGAAAATCTTTTACTTAGGCCTATTATATTATTCATCTCTTATGAAGTCCAAGTAGAGCTCTTACAGAAGGTGTCTAATTCATTTTCTTTCTAACTATTTCAACAAAAATATATTACTTGTGAAATTCAGAGTTTCAAGGAATTTCCTTGCAGATATCAATCGTAAAATCACTGAAATTTTCAAGCATTTTAGTTATCAAAACTCTAAAGCCAGTGTTTTTATTTTAGGAAATAGTGACGAGTATTTAATCTCAATTTAGTAAAGAGTAATCTGGAGGATAAACTATTTATCTACATGATCATGCACTAGCTAAAAATTATGATGGCTTTGTTATCTACCTCTATATTTAAAACTATTGACTCTTAATTGTACTAGAGCTGACTTTTTTTTGATCAGAATATCATGCAAAATTAACACTTTTCCTATCTGTAGGAATCTATATCCTATCATATGAAATGTCAAGTAATTACTTAAGGAAATGTAATACACCAGGGTGTTGCAGGAGACACTGTCAATGCATTTGTTAGATAATTCTAAATAGAGTGGGACTGTAGAAAAAATTGGAATTATATGTACACAAAATAAATTACCTAGTACAACAGATCTATGCTTACTTAACAGAACTTCGTATTGTTTGAATTGTCCTTCAATTGATTTATATCTTTTTGACAGCTAAATTTGGAGAGTAATATAATGCCTCCATCCTAGCAAAAGCAGACTCACTTATAGTCATTCACACTCCTCATCTTTCTTCCATCAATGTATCATTGAAGGAAGATCCTTCTGCAGATGAAAGTTGCTTGACACTTGTTGCAGCTGTCCAGTCAAAGGTACCTTCAGTAAAGATAACATCAACAAGAAGGAATGAATTGATGTATTAGAGATATTTTCTCCATCAGATTTTGAAAACTTTTATAACTTTAAAATGAATTTAAAATTAGGATTTAAAAATGTCCTTTCTTTTAGAGAAAACCTCAGGTTCTTTTTAAAAGCCTGGGTGATGTTTTGAAGGGACTGATGACTTTTCAAAGTCTCAAAACAGTTGCAAAATATTATTCCAGGTATAATAAAAGTCCTCAGTGAAGTTCTGTGAACTCACCCCCTGACTTTCTCTTCTACAATTTTAACTGAAAGTATTTTGGTTGCCTAGGACCAAGGTGCCTACAGGCAGCGTGAGCAAATGGGTGGTAATAAGCACTTCATAGTTCCTCCAACAGGAAAAAAAGTGTGTGATAGTGATAAGGAAAGTTGCAGTGATGTACACATAAAAAGCACACATCCTTCTTATATATGCCCCAAAGAATATTCACTAATTAAAAGAAATTAATCATGTTACAATGATTACAATGGTAATTCAAAACACAGTAAGCAACACTGTGCTTCAGAATCTGTCAGGTATTTATAGAGTCAAAACTCAATAACTTTATCAATTAGGCCAGTTAGTTAACTTTAAGTTAAAACATGGATAACTTTTGCATTGGGTTTATTTATAGCTTTGGGTTTTTGCTCTCATGACAGAATCACATAATCATTTTGGCTGGAAAAGACCTCTAAAATCATCTATTCCAACCTCCAACCTTAGACAGATCACAGCCCTGCTGTATTACATGACAGGAATTAAAGAAATTGAATTTACAGCAACTGCAATAATTCTGAAAAATATGGTTCCTGCAGTTTTGACCGATCTTGATGGACTGAAGGAAGGGTGAGGAAAACTGCAGTCTTAATAAATCTCCTGCAGCTAAAGATTTAAAACTCACACTGTTTCAAATTAGTGAGGACAACAATATTTATTTGCTGTTGAATTCCAGGTGGCATGACATTTCAGCAGGGAACATTTTATAAGAATTCAACTTATGACCGCAGAAGTTGTAAACAAACACTTGAGCCACATGCAAATAAAAGGTTTGCATATTAAACAAAAAGACAAGTAAAATTGATTGCTATTTCCATCTTTGATCTTTCCAGAATCAGAAAACTACACAGAAAGAAAGCTGCTACGAGGAAAGGAAGCTTAGGAAGGACAGGAAATAAAGACAGCACACTCATTGTTGTCCCTGCATGCTTAGGGACAATTGAACATTACAGTCCATCAGATCCAGGGTTTTCAAGAAGGTTGTCTCTGTAAAATAACAACTATGAAGATACAGATCCAGCTGACATTTTGCTTGTTTGTTTGTTTGCTTGTTTTCTTCTTCAAAGGAAAGCTGGATGGCTGGCTGGCAGCAGGAAATGAAGAGTAAAGCTCACAGCAGAGGAAGCAGTTACAGATAACATACTCAGCCACAACAAAGGATCCAAGACCATCGCAGCTTTTGCCACTAGATTTGGTTTTTTCCAAAACCCAGACTGATCCTATTCTGAAGCTGCTTTACAAATCCAATGTATTTTCAGTCTGCTTTCCCCTCATTTCCTGCTGTTTATGTGCACATTGAAGCTAATCTGTGCTTTCAAAAGTGGTTATATGATTGACCCAAATAATTATCAGCCCATCTCAGCACTACCAATTGTGTCAATTGTTTTTGAAATCACTT
The DNA here is from genome assembly GCF_000277835.1 of Geospiza fortis. Classification (NCBI taxonomy): domain Eukaryota; kingdom Metazoa; phylum Chordata; class Aves; order Passeriformes; family Thraupidae; genus Geospiza; species Geospiza fortis. The sequence goes on from NW_005054301.1 coordinate 1,610,545, forward strand.
TGAAAAGCATGGCTCTCAAGTCTACTCAAGACTTTTTTTTACAACTTTTTTTCTCCATATTGAGTGGTTTCTGTAGTTAAATGAGATGCCTTGGTTACCAGAGTCTCATATTTATATAGACTTCACCTCTGAGAAGGTGAATGAGAGAGATAAATCTTATAATGATTTACATCACCCCCGTGTTGTAATGGATTTGAAAAGTTTAATGGGAATTTGATGGGAAAAAAAGATAAACAAGTAGGGTCATCAGCGAATTTCCAGAGTTGTAGGAGAGGCACTTGTGTACAGGTGAACAGCAGCAGGATCTACCTTTTCTTGACTACAAAGTAACAGGGAGCATGCTGACACCTTTATTTACACATGGAACTGCATAATTTAGGTAGTTTGGAATTAGAATAGGAATCTTGAATGAAAAAGCTGAATTAGTGTTACAAAACAAAATATTATTGCCTTTAAATCTATATGACCCGGTAATTTAGGGTCAGTGACAATCCAGGAAGATATTTGCAGTCACTCATATTAACTGGTGTTGTTGAGCAAGTTAAAATGATGTAAATATGGCTTATACGAACAAGAATTAATCAGAAGATTTCCAAATCAACAATTTTTTGAAGAAAAATAGTCACAGGAATATGCTAAAAGCTTAACACTTTTGGCAACATTTATAATGATATAAAAAAAAGAAACATTTCAACACTTTTTGATTATAGCATTTTCCTTTTCATGCATATATTCCTTTGATGCAAGAAAAGGGGAAAACATTACAAAATAAACCTTTTCAGTAGGCTGAAAATAATGAAACGTCTAACCCTAAACAACTGTGATTTCATATTGTGAAACATTTCTGCAGAAATGTTATGTTCTTTTGGAAGAAAAAAACAAGAAAACAAATCTTTGTGAGACTCACAAAATGCAAAACCAGCTCAGACCTGTCTTGGAAATGAATTAATAGCACAGGTTATAGTCCTTTGGATGACACACACGCCAAATTTAGTGTGCTGGCCATCTTCCAAAAAGGGTAATTACATTCTGCTTACCTGTTATTCTCCTGCTGTTTTTCTTGTAAGATGTATTTTTTGTTACATTCTGTTCCAAAATCTTGTTAATGATGCTGTCTTCACAATGATAGTTTTTTTCTTTGTTCTTAACCATTAAAAATAGACTTTCTGTGAAATTCATGTCAAACAAACAGTAACTGATAAGTTATGACCCCTAAAAATTATTAATTCTATAGCACCAAATCTGTCTCTTCTTGAGCCTTCAGCAATATGAAATAAACTTTGTAAAAATCTCTACAGCTGCTGTCATGCAAGATAACTCTCCATTCAAAAGAACATCCAAGAGCAAAATTGAAATCTAGAGAACATTTTTAACTGATGCAAATAGTATAAATGATGATTAAAAATTGAATTGTATATTTACCTACCACAACATATTTAATTCCTGTGTAAGCTTTCTTCTCTAGGATCTCAAGTATTTGAAATATCAAGGGTATTATGTAATTATATAAACAAATAGAAATTTACTCTACTGATTAGTTCTGCCACCTACTCCTGATCCGTATCTATTAACAAAATTCAAATATATGGGTGTAAACTTTTACACATATTACCTCTTCAAAGTTTGGAATTCTACTCTTAGAACAGTTCCCTATAATACTAATTGAAAATACTCTTTCACTGTTAAAGTTCTAGGTCCAGCCAGATTCCATGTACATGTACCTTCATCACTAGAAATTCTGTTCAGCTGGTTTCCATCTTCCTGGCAAGGCTTTCAAGTGCGTCCAAGTATCTTTTCTGGTATGCTACCTTTTTCTGGAAGACTCAGGACTTTTGTGCCATTCTGATGCTTTGCAGCAATTGGGATCTCAGCTATTCATAATATCCCAGTTTTTAAATTCTAATAAATAAAGGAGTAATACTTTATTGCTACGCTTCAGAGTTTATGCATATTAATATATTATTCCTTGTTAACCACAAATTTAAAAAACCCTGGATATTGGGAATTTCCAAATAAATATGTGGAAATAAATACATAGGCTGTACTCTGGACAATGAGCAGAAGTCCTTCCAATGAGCAGAAGTCCTTGCATAGAATGTAATAGTAAGTGGTGGTTTGATTTTAAGAAAACAGAACTTGAACAATGCTCTTGCCTTCTTTCCCCTCCCCTCCCCTCCCCTCCCCTCTCCCTCCCCTTGTATCAGCTGCTATAGCTGTCAGGGCTTACCAAATGAGCTATCTGTTATAAAGACAGAGATTCAACCACAGTTTTTTATAAATGTGAAATAAAAAATATTTACATGATTCCTAAATTTTGGCATATGCCCTCAGGAAAGGTGTACCTTCTTCCAGTAGACTTTTTGAAACTGGTATTTAATTTTCATTTTTATTGTTTGTTTAGAGCAATGTGTTCTCCAAAGCTTTGGCATGCCTGGCTTTCATATGATAATCAGAACGGCCATATGTTTAAGAGCTTTATTTCTCACTTAACTGCTTTAACTTGCTGAAATAACCAGCATGACTCAAAGCCAAATTCAATAGCTTGATGAAAAGAACACTCACGAAGCAACTGTCCATCACTTTTTCAAACTGTGACAAAATGGTTTTCATTTTTTTGCAATAATTTTGAGCAGTTGTTGTGTGTTCACAGCATTCTGTTTCAAACTTCCTTTTGAGCACAGAGCTGAGTTAATTTCAATGAAATAGCTATTGTAGTTATATATAAATTACTCAGTAATTCATGGGCATGATAAAAAAACCTGAAGTTGCTATGAACCGAAATACTAATTTAGCACTTCAAAATACATATACAAACAAATTAGAAATAGAATAATACCTGTCCCAAATCACAATGTTATGGGAGTTATATTTGTGTCATAAACGAAAACTTGGTGTAGAAATGTTTTGCTAACCAGGAAGTTCTCACCAGAACAAATGAAGCTTTCTTAGGTTTCTGCTTGAGTATTGGTTCAAATGTAAGCAGTGAAAAGAAATGATGGATTATCCCTTGGACATGATTTACATACACTAAGGCAGAAATTTAGTGTCTTCATTAGGAAAACTTATGTTTTAGGCTTTGCATGGCACAAAAGTTCCAATCAGTACCATAACTGCAGTAAGTCCTGAATGAACTTCACTTGCTGATACATCTTAGCAAAATAAAAACTTGTGACTTTCTCTAAGAGGTAATTTCATTTCTTATCCTTTTCCCACACAAATTGTGAGAAGGGAAGGCAACAAAGATAAATAGTAAATATATTTGTATTAATCCTATGACTGTACATAAATATTTTAATTAAAATTGTTAATATTGTAAAGTCTGAATATTACTAATCAGCTGTACTCATAAACTCTATTTAGTGTTTTCTACCCATCTGCCTAGAAGTAAAACTACATTGTTTATTAGCTTCACAAAAGACTATGCTATGTCACATCTTTCTTTTTATCACATTTTATCCATATCTTCATTTGCACATTCATATTTCCTCTTGTAGAAGAAAAAATGGTGATATTCTCAGCTAACTATCTTATCACAAAATTATATCTATATTATAGATTCAGTATTAAGACCAGTATAAAAATACCAGAAAAATCTCAAGAGAGTAAACAATAAGAAATAAGTTTTCTGGTAAAATAAACTAAAATATATATTTTATAAAATCTGTAACTTAGGTACAAAAAGTACTTTTAAAAATATTTTTTCTCCAGGAATTGCATACATTAATATCTGAATTGTGTTTTATACCAATATTAGTGATTAGGCTTGACTTTCTTTTTATGGATATATGTTAGCAAGGAGGTAAGTTTACTTCCTTGTATGTTAGTATCCTTGTAGCTTTTAAGTAGGGATAAAAATAAAATTGCATCAGTTTAAATATTTTGTATTGGTGCTGTCTTTTATTATTTCTATATTGTCAGAAACTAGGTAGATTGGCTACATAGGATATGTGCATAAAGCATTTTAGATACAGCTGTGTAGCTTGTGCTTTGCTTTGCTTATTTCAGTGCACTTTCAAAATGGAATGTTGGCGCATACAAGAGCGCAGGGAACTAATTAATACAAGAGCAAATCACAGTCAATTTACTGAGTAAGACTGATCAAACCATAATTACTTTTAAATGTTAGGTGCTATCAAGAGTTACAGTCACATAAGAGTTCAGGAAAGGAGGTATGGGTAAAATGTGACAGGTCCTAATATTAATATCAAAGGTTGCCATGTCTTAGAAGTAACATGAATGTTACTTAAGCAAATGATAATACCTTTGCAGGAAAGGCAATATAATTATCTCACATTTTCCTAGCTCAGTTTTTTCACACCTTCCACTAAAGCTGCCAGTGTTAAATGCTTTGGCAAACCTTGAACTGTTTGAGCGACTTTGCAGCCCTGTGATATAGTGTTGATGTTGCTAGCATCAGGTCATAGTTCTTGTAGCTTTGTTTTACTTGGTTTAGCTGTAATAATAATTTCTCTAATTTACCAGTTGTCTGTATCAAATTGTTTTAATTCTGCTTATCTTCATATCATGCCACTAGAATTTTACACAACAGTAACAAGCAGATCTTCCAGGTTGAATGAGATAGCCCCTCCTTCTCTTTCCACTGGCAGTAAATCATAACCATCTGACTGTGGAAACATTCCCTCACTCGTGGAGACCCCACTGTTTTTGCAGGGATCATGTGTTGTGTACTAATTTATACCTTTATCTGTAAGGATCTAACTTCCAGTAAAACCAGAGTTTGGCTGGACAAAGGAAAGGATGGAATTGTTGAACACCTTTCTGAATTTGAACCTAGAAGAGCAAAGACACTGTTTAAGTGTGACCCCCTTGCTGTGGAGTACACAGGTGCCTCCAAACCTCAGGTGGTTCCCAGGAGTGTTCAGTGGCTCAGGAGGAGGTTAATGGTAGATAGTACACTCAGCAGCATGCTGCTTAATGCCAGGTGAGGAGCTTGCTCTTTCCAGCTGATTGCAATGTATAGCTGTCCATTCAGGCTTGGTACTAAAAAAAAAACCTGTAATCATTTCTTACCTATATTCAATAAACAAAATTGCAGTTAATTTGTATAATTTCCTAAACATTTCTTAACTCCTGTTTTTTTTAAATCTAGATAATTTTGATTCATTGGATGAATGTTGTCCTTATGGCCTCAATTATGCTGACAAATGTGGGAAAAGCAAAGTGAAGGACAACCAGGAATTGAAGACGTGACTCCAAACATAGATAATCTAGTAACAAACTTTCCCTTTTGCCTAAAAGCAGAATGATTTTTTGAAAAATGCATGATATGTTTATACGTATATTGGCTTTAAGGATTTCAAGTAAGACAGAAAAAGATTCATTTGAGAATCTGTGTGGTTTTGGACTGAGTTAGATTCTTGGAAGCATCTTAGCTGAGCAGATTCCATCTCAGTTTAGTTGATGCTGACGTAACACTCGGCAAGTTCAGAGAATTTCCCAGGAAAAACTAATGCATGAATACACTCCAGATCAAAGCGCCTGTGTCTTTACTGACAGCAGTTCTAAGAGCCTTTTGGAGTTCTAGTTCCATAATTCACCTGCAGATTTGCATATATCAACGCTTTAAAAACATTGTCATGATTTTCTGTAAATAAAACAGTCAACAGGAGAAGATACGTGGAAAGCCAGAATTAATGTGATATATGGTACATTTCTTACATGCATTTCTTCCCATTAACTTCTTAATTTCTATTCTTCCCCAGATAAAAATTAATCCAATGTAGAATTATTTCACTGTTATATAAGATAAACTCCAATCCCTTTTCCTGAGAAGTCACTATCAAAGAAATAAAGATTATTGTAAAACTACGTTTAGCTTTTTCAGCTGTGTATGAGATTGGACTTTGAAAAAAAACCAATAATAAAGAAAAGAATAGAGATACGGCCGAAATAGGAGAAGAGATTATAAATCCTGAGTACATTAAGTCCTGTGGAGCTCAGGCTGTATTAAAATTCCTGGACTAAGTTGTGCTGAGATACTTCCCTGGAACATTGGGAGCACCATAACTAGAAAGGTGAGTGCAGGAACCAGGGAAGTGGTAGAGATCTGGTGAGCAACTCTCCATTATCTGGCCCATGGCTGAAGTTTGTTTTCTACATACAGTGAGAACACTAACAACCATTTTCTCACTATTTAAAAAGACCAAAAAATCTTTTAGAGTAATTTATCTTATTAAGGGAGAGTTCATTTCTTTGATACTTACATTACGTCTTCCATTTGATGCACTTTTCCCTTTATCTACACCTCAGCTTATCAAAATTGTTATGTCTGGGTTTACCTAGAGGCTAACACTGTGACTCAGATATCATCTTGAGGTGCTTGACTTTTTTCTTTAGCTAGCAGCTTGAATACCAGAAAGAACAAAGAAATGAGCATTGCCTTTAGCTCACCCCCAGGTTCCTGGATATGCTAAAAGTCATGCTCTAAACCTGACTTCCTTTCCGTCTAATATCTTGCGTCTAATATCAATCTTACATCTAATATCTCATGTCTAATATTAAGAAAAGTACTATCAGAGGTTTAGACTGGATATTTTTTTAGGACACTGGTGCTTAGAGTAGTGACTTTCACTGAAGTTTATGATAGTTTCTGATGTTCTCTTAACTCTAATTTTAGTGGCATAAAATTACAGTGCAACTTTTAAAGAGGAAGGCACTAGTGGAATCATGTGTGCTTTACAGGGTACAAAAATGTCATGCTCAACTAATTTTTTACAAATATGGTTGATTATTTAGTTTTATGCCAACATCTTTCTCACATCAAATCATAAAGTATTTTTGTACTACAGAATATATTTAATATAATAGTAAAGATACATTCATCCAAATCTATCAACTAGAACCTTGCTGCCAGATTCCAGTAGCAGGTTTCATCCCATTCTTTTTATGAAAAAGACTGAGTTTTAGACAGTAGTTTAAATGGCATTACCTTGGTATTTGCCAGAAGAATACAGCAGTAACACAATCTGGATTGTCAGTATAGTTAAGTGTAAATATAACCGTGAAAATATTGCTTCTATGTATGTAATACAAGAATTTTCTGTTGATGTGTTTGAATACATCTTTGTTAAGCAAATGTGCAAATATCACAGGAGCCGCTGAGAAGACATTTTAGCTATTTCATATGAAATAGCACTGACGTAACTTCTGCCTTGGAGACAGATGTATCTCTGCACCCAGTTAGTTGGTCTTAATTGCACGTTACACTGACAGATTTGTTTTTTCTTGAGAATGCAGATTTGATATTTTTCCTCCTCCTGCTACTCCCCAAAATCATATTCTGAATTCTTAGATGCAATGAATGGCTGATGCTCATTGTCTACCACCCAGCACATTGCATAGATGCACATTTTAAAGCAAAGGCCACTATTTCATTGCAGCAACTGAGATATTTTTAGGCATGAGTGCTTTGTTACACAAGGTTCTTGCGTCTGTGGACAGTTTTTGCACTTTATTCTGCCTTAATTTTCTAATTCTGCTTATTATTATTTTTTTATGGCCTTTAACTTTCACCTGGTCTTTGCAGAGTCCAAAGTGCAGTTTCTCTAATACAGTTTGGTATGTCATTGACTGATAAAAAAAGAGAAAAATTAAAAAGGAGTACTCAAATGTCTGAAAGGGTGCAGCCCCTCCAAAAACATATATTTTGAGGTCCTGTTTACCTTTTTATGAGATGGGTAGCAAAAAAAAAAAAAAAAAACCAAAACCTTAAAGAAGTAGAAAGAAAGAAAATGTAATGCCCTGAGTCTCATGAAATATGATAATCAAGGACATGGTCTGATTGGTGGTTGAACAATTATCAAGAGGTAAATAAGTTGCTGTGTGGCATTCTCAGCTTTGTAAATCTGAACAGTTTTTAACTTACCAGGTCCCAAAGGTGTCCCAGATGTCTTGATGGAAAACACAGTGCACAGAAGAAAATTTAAAGGGCAAGTCTCTAAAATACATCCCTGAATTAATCTCTAGTGTTTTCATTATAAATACATGAACTGCTTAGTTTATTATAAAATAAAAAGAAAAAAATAAACATTAAAAAATGAAAAGATGACTCGGTAAGCTTTGCATAAAAATATTCAGTTTGTCCCCTGCACAATTTTAATCCACAGAGATAAAGTTAAAGGATGAATAAATAAGAAAGTGCTGTTTTGAATAGATAACATTATAGCTTTGAATGCTGCAAAGTAATTAAAGGATATAATACCCCTTTATAAAAGATCAATATGCACTTGAGATCAGGGCAGGATCTATTTCTGAAATTATATAGCACACACTGATTTCTATCACATTTTCAGTATTGATCTGATGTGAACCTTGTTGATTTGACTTCTCAGCTTGTTTGCTGAGGTTTTAAGACTGCCTGTGCCTCCAGAGTGAAATTAAAGTCAAGGCTGTTTGCATGTCTACATGAAGTGCTGTTAGCAGGTCTCAGTCAGAGACTCTTCAGTAAACAAGCTGTGTATTCCTTTGAAATGATCAGTTCCAGCTCTGCTTTGACAATTTCTTAGAAACTGATTTTCATGAGAAATTCTTTGATGAGAATGGTGAGTGCAAGAGGCACGAGGCTATAGCCTATTGCTTCCTTTTACATGTTTTTTCTTTTATGCATGAAGAAGCTCTTTACAGTATTCTGATCAGAAAAAGGCTAGTGAGGAAATTTTTGCAATGATTCTTAATTGGCTTTAACTTGATGCAGTTGATATCAGAAATTGCTTGAGTAAAAATTAATAGAAGAAGCGAATGACATTGCAGCATTCCTTAGTAACAAGACTGCCAACTGAATGGGACAATGTCATTTTTCTTGGTTTATTAAAATTGGAAACTCCAGAAAGACAACTATAGACTTTTATTTACACATGGGTCTGAGATATCTATCTTATTTCATCCCGTGAAATAAAAGAAGTCCTTTGGACAGTGGCTTTTGGCTCTTACAGTCATTGGCAGGGTTAGGGGTTGGACCCAAAAAACTCTAATTCTCAAAACTGCTTCCAACCTTCCACACAACATTTCAAGCCCACAGATTTGGGTGGGCAGGAGTTAAATTTTATTCTAACACCACGGAAATTTTAAAGCTTTCTTTTGAGATCTGACTAGGAAAGATTGATCATACTAAATAATGTGCATAAAACATATTGGGACTTATAAGACAGAAATTGTGTCACCTATTTGGCTGTTTCTGTATGCAAATTTGTTATATAAAAGAGGAATAGAACATATTTCTCTCTTCTCCCCATGTACTTGGCATTTCAAAGGTTATATGGCAATTTGAAAGACCTGGGTTTAAGTATGACTTTTGTATTTGTGATCTTCTGATCATCATTACCATGAGGCTAAGCTGTTTTGAAATGTCATCCACCATTCTTCTAAAGGGCTCTGGATCCACTGGGTCAAGCTCACTGGCTTGAACGCTGACTGTAGTTGTAGATTTGAAATAATAAACTGTGAAATAAATTCACATCCCTCTCAGAGGAAATGAGGTGTGTGGGAGGCAAGATGGGGGGTAAGCTCTCAAGGGCATGGTGAATCTTCTGCCTCTGATACAAAACAAAAGCTTTATAACAAGTGGCTGGAAGTGAGAGTGCTCCTCCCCAGCAAATGCCTTCAGCCTGCTGATCAGGACACTCATGTGGGAGGGAGAGATGTGGGGTTTGGTGCCCAGGACTCTCACATTCTATAGGAAATCTCTGAAGCTCCAGTATGAAATGACAGGGTCACAGTAGCTGACCCTCCTCCAGCTCCCTCCTATAGAAAGCAGTGACTCATTTTCCGTTTAGATGTTATACACCAAGAAGGCCTGGTGAACAAAAGTACATCTCAGTAGCACAGAGTTCATAATTTAGCACAACTACTGTTCTTCTGAGTTTTTCTGTAGGCTGCTTTAGGTAGCTTCCCACTGAATAAACTGTTACGTAATTTTGGGCCCTATTATGAACTGCCTGATTTTTTTTAGACTGAGCAGAAGCCCAATGTATTTTGGTTAGAGAGTGTAGATTCTCTTTGCAGGATAAGAGTCTTCAGGATCTTTTTCTACCTGAGGCTGTAACTCTTACAAATTTTAAAAATGGCTATATTTATTTCTCCACAAGGGAGAAAGGGGGGTTCTTGATTTTGGAGTAAAACCCAAAACAAAAATTTAAAGGGAAAACATCTTGTGCTTTTCTACAAAGAATCACTCACTTCTTTGATGAGATAGAACCAGTAGTGGTACTTTACACATTACCAGAGACTGTCGTGTTGTATTTCCATAAATTCTGCTTTTTGGTCACTATGAAACTGGCAAAGGAACTCTTCCATCTAGAATCTAAAAAAAAAGTAAAAGCTGTTTCAAAGAGGGTAATGTTTGTTTGCTTTGTAAGTCTCTCAAGCTTAAATTTGCATTTTCCTTGACTTCAGGTAGATCTGATTTTAGCTTTGTTGTATTGATTTCCTTATTCTAATGGTAAGATAAAACTTTCCATGCAAGGGTAGCTTCTTAGATTAGGTAAATCAATGCAATTCAATTGATTTTAGTGTTATGATGATCTCCACAAACTGAGAATCTGGCCCCAAGCTAAACATTTTATTACCTGGAACCTTTTTATTTTAAATTGATAAACATTTATTTATATTCTGTCTAGATTTGTAATTATGCAAAATAGCTGACAACCAGCGACGATCAGTATATACTACAGCAAAACAGACAGCAAAACAAAAGATTTGTAATTTGTCCCCATGCCTCCCTGAATCTTAAATCTACAAGATTAAATGCTTAAATGTTGCAGTCTCTGCAGTAGCTTAACATTCAAGGAGCATTTACTCATTTAAATCATTTAAGTGGCTTGAGGAGTATAATGAAAACACAGAAGAGCCTCAAACTTCCTAAGTAGAAGCTGGAGGATGATTTTCAAAAGCTAAAAATTGTAAGATTTTAGACATTTTGAGAGGGCAGTGTAAAGATCCTTTACCTGTGCTATTTCACAATAAATAAGAAAATAAGTATTATCAACTTGGTTTAGCAGTTTGGATTTGTTTATTAACAAAAAATTTCAGCAAATGGTGAGGTTCCTTTTTTTTTTCCTGGGTGGTAAATTAAATAAGATACACAGCATAAAATGTAACACACAGAGACACATTATTAAAATAAAAATTTCCTTCCTGCTTATGTAGGCCCATAACCAAGAATGAAGTGACCACCACACTATTTTAAAAAGAAAATTGAGGAGGTTTTTCTTGACATCTGCTCAGTTTGAGAGACAGTGACTTGGAGTAAGCCTTTCTGCTGGAATCCCAGCTGTACTGCAACTATGAATTCTCCTTGGAAAAATGTGAATCTCTGCCTTAACTACACTTTTACAGCAAATTTATTCAAATTATCTCCCTGTTCTTCAGTAAACCTGAAGGTGTAAATTTGTAAGCACAATAAAGGAATAAAAATTTTGCAGTGACGTCTCATAGAAACCAAATATGAGTTGCTGCCATGCCTACCAGCAAAAGTGTGTATGTCAGGCTTGATACAGCCTACTTGTAAACTTCTGCTGTAAGCCAGTACAAAGACGAGACAAACCCAAACAATGCTAAACAGCAGTGGGTTTTTTTCTCCTTTAAGAAATAGTCTTATTCTTGGTATCTTTCGGTTCCAGGCTGAAAATGTCCTGTCATCATATTTATATGCAATCTAAAATATTCATACACAGATGTCTGGACACCACAGTATATCTTTTTTTAATCATGTTTTCACTTATGTAATGTATGGTCATAAAATAAACATCACCTATGCACCACAAAAACGAAGTAAATTTAATAATTTCTTAGATGTGGAAGAAATCATCTATCAAGAAATAGTAAGAAACCAGAATTTGGGTACACGAGTTTTTTTACTCTGCATGTAGTTTGGTGTTATCCAACATCATATGATAAAATGATAGATCTTAAGGTTAGGATTAAATATTCTGTTGTAGAAATACAGACAAAATGTCATCTGATTTTTTGCAAAATGATTTTGTAATCTTCCTGTTTACATATATTTCAATAATTTTTTTTAGATAAATCAGTAGAAAATAAATTATCTCTATATATTTTTTGGTCAAAACACTACTGATGTTATCGCTTTGGCCAAAACTTTCCATATATATATCCATATATATATCCATATATATATATCCATATATATATGTATATATGTAATATTATACACATATATAATTTAATCACTTAATTATATATATAATTATTTATATATATTTTATATATGTGTCTATAGTTTTTTTTTGATGAGGGTCTTCCAACTTTCCTACATATTCTAACTAGACCAACTTGGTTTCTCACTAATATTCTTTCCTCAGGTGAAATTCTCTCATTTTGTAAGTCTTATTAATGCTGTAGGCAGAAACTAAGCAGGCTACTCACCTGTAAGTACTTTAAAAATACTTAAGTGAACATTTGCCATTCCAGGGTCAGTTTGCATTCTGGATGAATGCTCAGATCTGCTTTTGTCATACTTGCTGATTTACCCAGGCTGCCAATTACTACCTGCTTGGCATCCAGAATCACATCTCATATCTCACCATTTGTGCGGATGTTGTATGTCATCACTTCACTCTAATAAACATCTGAGGGCTCAGCTTCTCTCAATTCTTAGCAACTGTGTAAATAAAAACGCAAAGGATAATCTTGGAAGGAAGAAAAAAATAGAGGGGAAATAAACTCTTTCACCTGTGAAACCTCAGTCTGTGCTGGTAGAAAGAAATGGGTTTAGCTTGGCTCCTATTCATTTCTTAACTTACATCCCAAAATTGTCATGCATAATTTGATCCAAATGGATCACCTCGGTTTCAGGAGGGGAAACAGCTCAAGTAACAGAAAATAGTGAATCACCTGTAAGTTATTCAGAAGTCAGACTGCCACTTGGATCAAGGTTAGGGTAATTAGCTGGTCAGCCTGAACTGCAATTTGCCTGAGGAGAAACAAATTAATTTGGTTTCCACATTTTCAGCATGACCCTTGTTGCTTTCTTCCTGGATCCAACGACCTCTTCTTTATGCATGACTGAAAAATATCTTTCCCACTGCAAAAATACTAATATTTCTTTCAAAGACAGTAGTGGATATCAGCAGTTATGAATGTTTCTAATTTCTTGCCAGTCTACCTCAGTTTTCACACTTTTTATCATTGACATTGCAGACCAAGTCAGCTGTAACTAGATTATGCATGCCTTTTATTTTTCAGTTCCCCATAAGTTTCTCAGTAAATACAGAAATCTGAGTTATTTGCAGCAGCACACTGCCTGAGCTCCTGTAATACAAGCACATTTATTTGTGATACTTGTCTCTTTCTCTACTTTTTTTCCTACTATATTTTTAAATCTTAGATATTTCTTGTAGCTATATACATGTGTAAAAATGTCCCATTTTGGAACAGAGTTGTCTCTGTTAAAGACAACAGAATCTTTCAGCTGACCCCCTTATTTCACCTTAGGTAGTGTCTAGAATGATCACACCAAAGGATTAAGTTCAGTCTAAACAATCAGTTCTACTTGGCACACTAGACTACCAGGAAAATTCATAATAAGATTATTTCCATATGTGATACTTTAGTCAGAATCTTCTTTGCATATACACATGTGCATGTGGGTACACACAGACTTTAAAGTGTGAGGAAGCAGTAAAAAAGAAGATTAAGATTGTACCTGCTCTGGTCTGGACCCTGGTGCAGATCCTTTCCAGACATTCTTCCCAACCCAAATTATTCTGAAATTTTCAGGTAGTAATGGATTCTGCTGACATTTTCTGGCAACAATTTCTCTGCTAACTTATGAATATCCCTATTGGTTAGATCTCCACGCATTAGATATGGTAAAAAACTTCTCAAGTATTTAAGGGTATTATTCCTATTAATAGAAAAAAAATATTCTGCTATGTGTTGTATAAACTCATGCAAAGGCAGCCTTAACTAATTCTAAGGGTCTGTTTGTGAAACTGGATACTTTGGCTCATATGGTATTTGTGCCAAAAGAGTGCAACAGCGGCATTAAAGAATGAATAGGTAATTTACAGCAACATGTGGGACTGACTGTCACTGTCCAGAGATGGACCATGGAGAACAAAACCTATGAAAAAAGCTGTCAAAATTATGTTGTCTATCTAAACTATATTAGCACAGAACTTGGGTCATGCAGCTTTTTGCCTACATTTAAATGGGAAAATAAGGATTGACATTTATCAAAGGAAAAAAAAAAGTAGATCATGTTGAGTAGGACTGGTAGTCTACTAGAGAAATTAAAAAATTAGTTGGGAAAGCTCAGCATCCAGCAGGTGTTGTTTTCCCCTATGAAGAACCACACTGCATCATTACTACCACCTTGACTCCCAGCCCTTATACAATCACACAGGGTCCAGGAAAATATCCATAATGCACTTGCAGGATTTACTTCTGTTTAAAAAGAAAAGTAAATCCACCAAATAAATTTCTGCATGTGGGACAAATGGTCAGTTTGGGAGGAAAAGTTATTTAGACCTTCTGTAGAGAAAGATATCTGTTTCCCTATTAATCAGGCAGTACCCTCAAGTCAAGTCTAACCTTTCCAGATCATGCCCTGTGGTTACCACTGAACTGGCTGTTTATTTGCACAGTTCACTTCATTAAGATATGATACTGTGAGCTACCTTGAACTTTTACAAAGCAAGGGGCTTGTATGTCCACAAATCTCTGTCATTTTCAGCCCAGTATAAATGTATCTTGTTTCTGTTTGCTTTCTTCTAGTAAACAATCTGTCCTTTTTCATTTCACATCTCCCTGCCAAAAAATATATCACAGTTGCTCAAATTAATGTTTAGGCAGAACTGCAGGGTGAATTTCTTTCCCTCTGGGGGAAAACCAGTGAACACACAAATACATATATGCACACACTATCAGCTGCAGCCTGAGGCTTAGCAGCAGCCAGTTTAGATTGCTTCAGGACAGATTTTTCTGTGGAACATTGCTATGCTATTTTTTTTATTGGTGACTTGTGATAAAACAATGTTTCTCTGACTCAATTTTTAATTTTTAAATCATTCACTAAAGGCCTGAAAAACTGTCCAACTTATCTGGCTTTTAATATTTTAATGTGGCCACTGAATTTGGAAAAAACAATTCTGAGTTTGAAAGAAAATCAGGGAAAGCTAGTATGCTTATATTGTGATTATCAAAGCAAATTTAATACACATTTAAATTCCATGCCAGCCCATTCAGAAACATTTCAGCTTATTGGCAAATTTGCATTAGGCTACATTTAGACCTCATCTACAACCCATTCAATCTAAGATTCAGCACTTAGCTTTGGGATAGGATGCATTAGAACAACATTATCTTAGTGATATTTATATGTCACACAAAGCATACCAGGCATTTCAGAGATCAGGATAAATATGAAATTTTATTCCAAAGGAATTTGGTGTCACAGACAACCTGTCTGGTACAAAGATGTCTTTTCTAAGCCTCCTGGTGTTGATGAAGAGTTTAGGCTTTTTAGCTCAGCTTACCACAATGCTGTGAGACAGAGCAATGTTTTTCATGCCCAAATGAGAGGGCCACACGAAAGCAGCAACTGAATTACCAGTCCCAGGCTGCCTTGCCTCACAAGATCATGACTGATACCATCATCAGCCTGATCAGCCTACTCTAGGTGATTCTGCTGGAGCAGGAGAGTCAGACCACATGACCTCCAGAGCTGATTTCCAACCTCAGGTAGTGCTCCTGTTCTGCATTGCCTGTACTTTTCATGCAGATTTGGTCAATATTTTAATTAAGGAAATGGATGAAGTAATATTAGGTGAGTACATGAAATTGTACAGGACAGCAAACTCAAAAGAAATGCAAGGCAAGTAAAAGCCAGGATTAGACTTCAGCATGATCTTGAGAAACTGGAGAAATGAGCTGTAATCAATGAGATAAATTTAAATGGATAATTCACTGCACTTTTTTTTTTTTAAAGGTAAAAAAAAAGTAATACCCAGTTTACAATTGGCAAATAACTGGCAAATAATTGGCTTGAGAGAAACCCTACAGGAAAGTGATTGACATATAGTAGGCATCAAGCTAGTTGTGAAAAAAAATGGTATTTCTAATTGTTAGTATGAGTCTCATTGAAACACAGAAAGCAGCTGAGCTTTTCTATTTTACATTTGTGCAGTTTAAGCTTAGTGCTACCTGCTCTAAGCTGCTATTTATAAGCTGAATAAACATAAAATGGAGAGAAGCTGAAAGAATTGTACTGGTTTAATATATAAAAGTGAAGGTTAAACATGGAATATTAGAGTAGCCATGTCTATGTCTTATATAAGAAACTAAGTATCAAAACCAAGACAAATTTAGCTTAATAATGTATGTAGTTGCAAAAGGGTACCACAGTCTAGAACAAGAATCCAATGGAATTTTGGGAATCTTTGTGATTAATCAGTTTGGAGGCCTTTTTTTTGGTGTTCAGTTTTTCCTCAGACCTTAGATTATTGTTTCTTAGCAGTAGAATGAAGGACTAGATGTTGTAGGTCCTCAATAAGAGTATGTTCTAAATTATATTTACAAATTTACTTTCTTTCCTGCAGTTCAATTTTTTTAAAAAACATAATCAATTTCTTGTGAGTTTACACTTCTAAAAATTTAGCTTTATTTTTTTTTTAAGAAAGAGTAAAAAATTAGTTTGAGAGAAAATATTTTCACTTCTAACAGGGATCACATTTAAGTATGGGTGATTTGCAAAGAATATGTTTACCTTTTTTGTTTAGTAGCTGAAGACAGAGAAAACTGCATTTACATTACAAATAACTGGAATTGATGACTTACAATTTTCAGTTCCTTCCCTCTAATTATGTTCACTTAAAGGAGTATCAATTCTATGACCTTAATTCTGAATAGTGAGCACATATATGTTTGAATCCATCCATATGGATGGGAAAAAAAAGTGAAAGCTGTTTTCAAAAGGTGGGTGTAAGAAACTTAAACACATCTGTATTTTTACAGCATGCATTTGTACATTTACATATCTGCTAGAGACTTCTCTTGATTAAAGGTTTGTAAACTGTATGTAAATACATGGTTCTATAGCAGATTTCTCCCTTTATATTTTTAATCAAAATCTGCTCCAGTACAGGATTTTTTAAAAAGACTGAAATGTGTCAAATAAAAAAAAAAAAAAGTGAGTGACTTATAAGGATAAAATAAAGTGAGTTATAAAGATAATGATTGCAATGGGTCAGAGTAGGTTCCTGTGACATTGATGGATACAGAAGCATTGCTGGAGATGTCAATACAGAGGTAAACAAAATCTGACAAGGAGACAGATTCTGCTGCTAACAAGAGATAAAAATGGCCTTCCATTTTTTATCTGCTTGCTGTGGTTAACACCAGCAGTACAACACTACTGATTCTCTCAGATTAATTAATCTAGTGGAAAGGCTCTCATAAAATACATTTGTTCAAAGTAAAATCTGTTTTAGGTTACTTACTCTGTCCTCTGTTTAGTTTCTTGTAAATTTCTTTTATTTCATTTTTTGCCTCAGTCTACTTGGACAATAAAGATGTAATGTTCCTATATTTGTTGAGTGAAGGTCTTTTCCAGAGGTCAGTATTCTTATTATCTGCACTGTGTACTCTGTTGTTTTATTAAAATGTACTGAGTGGCAATATGTTTCCTCAACATATGAATATTTTTTTCTGCTCTTGATATGGATAAATAATTTTTGTGAATTGTTTATTTGATTCTTACTTTTCCCTCACTAATTGATGAATACATTTGTTCACTAATGGAATGCGTTCATTATTTGACTACATTGCAGATGTTTGAATAATATTTAGAATGATCTGCAATATTTTCTGCTTTTAACTTTTAATCATTGCTAACTCTCTTATCTCACCTAATTTGACATCCAATTTTACCCATCACCTGATCCACACTCATTTCTCTTTAATATGAATAACATAACCATTAAAAAAAGAAAAAAGGACATTAAAAGTTTTCCAGATCACAGCAGGCTTTCATATTACAGCTCCCAGAGCTTTCTTTAGTATGTATAAATGGTCTGTTAGGAACAACAAAACTCCTCCAAAAGTATATCCACAGCCATTCCTGCCTCAGGTTCACCAGGAGCAGCTTCTCCAGAGCACAATGCACACAATACCTTTGGCACAGCTCCAGAAATGCTGGATCAGGTGATCCCCAGAGAGTTTGGTAGTTTTTGGCTGTGTACATGTATGATGGGCCAGGAGAGAACTGCAGTGTCTCCTGACTTTATTGTATGGAACCTTTTGAAGTATGGATGTATATTTTAGAGTATTCCAGCTGTAGCCAGAGCTTACTGGTGTTCATAAGTCGTGATGTCCAAACAGAGCAAATATCTGGGTAGGTAGCTTAAAGCCCTTTTCCATAAAAGTTTATATTTAAGAAAGCAACAGGTTTAATGGACTGTGTCCTGAAAAATCCAACTTGAGCTCCTGTGTTGGCTTCTAATGTTTTTTCTAAACTGTGCAAAAGAGTCTGGTGATTTGTGTCAGCTGTTTTGTCAGTGTTCAATTCTTGCCTAGAGACTTTTGTTCAATAGGCAGGATGTGCATGTTTTCTTTCTCACTTCAGAACTCTTCTCACATTCCACTTCATCTCTCTTGCATTGTGTGCTCCCCTTGTGTAATGTAGGACTAAAGCTTATGTCATTTTTTGCAATAAATTATTTGTATTTATAATTTTAGATCATATACTGACTGATCTGTAAAATGCCATTGCTATTACATATTTGTATCAAACTAGCACAATGAGACGTTAGCTTCAGTTGGGTTCTAGGCACTACAAAAGAGATTGATAATAAATATTAATAATGAAACAAAATTATATTTGTTAGAAGATGGGAAAGTTGTAGGTTAGGAGCACATTGTAATCATCATGACAGAATGTGTTACATCTTATGTACTGTTTGATTTAAGTAGAATAGGTAAAACTCTTCTACTGTAAAACTATGCTTATAAAAGTGAAGCAGTATAAAATAATAATTTAACCCCAGCCAGTGAGAAACTCTTTTAAGTTCATGCTTTATTTCACTTCTGAAATTCAGTCTGAGTATTTTTAACAGTATGCCCTGACCTAGCTGTCTTTCAAGAAAGACACGTATATTTTAGTCAAACTTTAATTCCTTTACTTTGAAACAATAATGAAGCAGATTTAAACTGATGTCCTCTGGAAGCTGGGAGATTATTGCACTGTGATCCCCTTATTCTAGCTGTCAGAATGTACAGAATAATGTACAGAATAATCTGTAACCAGGCAGCACACTATATTTAATGTAGAAATTTCAGTTTTGAACTTCGCTGTGAGAGCAATGCAAGAGAAAGACACAAGTCAATGCGTACTTGTGTTATACTAAGGTGATAGCTTGACCTAGAGATGCAAGAGATGGCATGAACTGGAGATGGTATGAACTGGTGTTTCTGTCTTTTAGGTTCTCTGTCTGAAAAACATGACTAGTGGTGCATTATAAAGTAGAATTTGTGCCATAGACTTTTACATTTCAAAAAATGTACATAAATAAAACAGTACATTTATATATTTTCAATAGACTCACAGATGTCTTTTGAAGAAAATAGGTCAGATTACAAAATAAACTCTGTAGCCTCTTATTTATTAAGAACAGTGTCAGAAGATGGCCTTTCTGAGGTCAAATTTTTCTCTTTAGTGTTCAAACAATTCATACTCCCACTTTTTTTTTTTTTTTTTAGTCCTGTAATGAAATTATGGCAATAAAATTTACAGCTCAGTGAAATCTTGACTGTGGGCCACCCTCAGCACTCTCCAGTAAAAAGGAACTCCTGATGTCCAAGCATAGGGATAAAGCAGTACCATAATAATATCTATCTTTTTTCCTCTAAAATATTATACCTATTTCACTGTAAATGGGGTATACTATTTTCTCCCAAAATTTCCCTAAACCAGGACACTATTTTATTCTACATCCTGTAGTGTTTCTATGTTCATGTTTTGATTTGGTTTCATGATAAGAATATTTGAGTATTCTATTGATTACAAAACTTGAAAAAGAGGACGGATAAACCTTCCTTTCAAAATTGCTGTCTCCAGTTTGCTAGTGAGAGGGACATGACAGTTGTTTTACTGTTTTCTCTCTAATATTTAAACTGGTCTTCTTTTATTTTCCCCTTTAGGAAAACATTGCCTTTCATTGATGGAGTATAGATTTTGAAGGACTTAGGAGTCAGTCCAACTGCCTTGGATAAGGAGTCAGGAAAGGTTTCTTCATTCTCAGGTAAAAACAGCATGATGGATTTGCTCAGTTTCCTCAAAGTCAAGACAAAAAAGGATATACACTTCTTGGAGAGGATTCAGGAATTTCTATTAGTCATCTGTAAGAATATTGTGCCCAGTGTGGATAAAGATCAAATAACCAATTTTACTAAGTAAGGAAACCCTGGAATTTCATCAGTGGACCTTGAAAGAGGAATGGAGATGAATCAGTCTTCACAAACTAATATCTTCATTTGAGTTCCTTTCACCCAGTACACAGCTGTGTAAGATGCTAGGATAAAGAAGACTAATGAGAATAGCTTTTGGAGCAGCTTGAAGAAAACACTATCTCTGTCATGTATTATACGATGTAAGTCTTGTAACTTGACCATTTTAAGAGCTGCAAAATTAAGTCAATACACTGAATCCTGCTTCTTCAATTACTCCTGGTATTTCAATTACCTTTATATTCAATTACTTATTGAATTTTATTTTGATCAATCAGCTTTGGCTTGGGACTGTCTGTCATCACTGTACTAGTTCCAAGCATTTTTAGTCTATACTGGTGGGATGCATGTTTGTTTTTATGAAGGCTCCTCAGTTTCAAAAGAATTCAATGTAATTGTTGTAGAGTTTCAGAGAAACTGCATGAAAAATTTTCAGATTTCAATTCTGAAATCTTTTGAACAAGCAAGGTGAAATGGAAATGAAGAACAGTAGCTCAGCCAGTAGAGGAAACTCTTACACAGTAAAAAGGCAGGAATATAAGGTAGTACCTTAGAGATGTAAATGTGCATTAACGTGTTCATTACAAAAATGCAACCGTAGTTTTTGGCTTATTTGTACATAGAAATTGAGTTTTTTTATTTTTATCCAACTGCAATTTATTGCAGTGAAAGTATAACTATGCTAAATACAAGACTGGAACAGTTCAAAAGTAATTTTGCAAACCTTAGTGAATATTTAGGGTGAGGAATAGGGAACACCTATTCTGATTGCTCTTTTTATTAAAACCTGAAATTCGTCTTTGAGAGTCGCAAAACAACTTTGCCATTTCCTGAAACATTTCAGCTAGAGAAATTTTTTTCCACAGAATGCAATTGTTTCCCTTATAAATTCTCCATGCTGTGACTGCGTGACTTAATTAAAGTGCTTTGCTCCCTATGCAGAAAACAAATATTGCTGACTAAACAACTGTCCTTATGTTGGCCTCCTGGGCTAGATTTACAGCAATGTTTAGCATCTCCCTTGCAGAAAAAGACATCTAGATTTCTATTAGTGCGTTTAGACATTAGGTATTTCAAAAAATGCTTTCAGCAAACAATAAAGATTTGTCCCCATATCCCTGTTGTGTTTTGTCTAGATCCATGATTTGTTCACAGCTATCAACTCCATTTATAACTCTAATACTCCATTTTCTGAGCCTTTATCAATCAACTGAGTGATGACTGTTTTTCATCATCTAATCAGCCCAACTAGGACTTACTTATTAAGAGTTTGCAAGAACGGTTAATTTTCATTAAATAAAATATCTTTTTCTGTTTTTATTTGATATTGATGTCAGCCTTTTATGAAAGGCAGCTATTAATGGATGAGCCCTTAGAATCAGGCATATTGCCATCTCTATTCCTGCAACCTACTCCTGTTTGGCAAATGTAGTGTTTACTTTTTCTTTCTCACAGCACTTCATAAGATATCTTGCTGTTATGAGCATTGCATCATTGCTGACCTTCTACAGAAGATTATTCTCATGCTTTCCATGGCCCTAACCAATTATTTTTGTTGTTTTACTCTGACCTGTCGTATTTCTTTTCTCCCTAGTTTTGGTAGGTTCTGCACATTTTTAACTGGTAGTCATGACCTGTTTGCTGATGCTTATGAATGTATGTCAAAGGTTTTTGAGTTCTTTGTTTTGTCCTTCTTCCATCTATGGCAGCAGAACAAGGGCAGTACACAGTGGACAGGATTATGTTTTCTCAATGCTGTAAATTCAAGGTAAGATCTCTGAGGACATATATCCATCTAGTGCTCAGTGAACATATACATTTTCTTAGCACTTTCTCCATTCCTAAAAAAAGGCAGTATGTTCCCATACCAACGGGTTGTGATGGACATTTTGACATGTAAATAAGTGATCTTTTTTTTTTAATCCCGCTCATGTCGCTCAATCACTAAGGCTGCTAATTATCTCCTTCAATGTTTCCATGGAGTTCAAAGAGCTCTTTTCATCAAAGGAAGCTGAAAACCCAGTATTTATGTCTGTCCTTTCTTAAAATGCATTTTGTGATTTTAGAAGCTGTTCTGTATGGAACCCCTCCTGTTTTATGTTTTCTCACCTGGAACATTTTATTACATATTTCCCAACTTTATTTGTTACCACCTCAGGCTCTTTGGTCCCATAAGGGTAGAGGTACCATAAATGACTTTGGATCTGCTGTTTGTAATATCAACAGAAACATCCCAACCCAGGCAGAATTGTGACACCATTTGCTCAGTGCTGCATCCACACTAATCACCTCTTCCAAACAGGTAGTGCGCATTAGCCACATGGACATGTTAGATGTGATATCTGCTCGTCTAGACATTTATGTTGACACATACATCATTCTATCATCAGTGAAAGTATGTTTAAACCAAAACTTGAATAAATTGTAGCAGAGATCATCATAATTTGCATTGAGGAAGAGAGTTTAAAAAAATGGCTAAGTGCAGTGTTTGTACATTAATAATGAAAATTCACTCTTCACTTATATGTAACGAACAAAAAAGCAAGTATCACTGAAGGCAGTCTGGCAAAGTCAGTTCTATCCTTCATGTGACAGGGTTCTTTGTGGTCCTCACAGAGTATCTTTGGAAACTGGTTAAAGGGAAACAAAAGGAAAATTATATCAAAAGTAGCACAGTGGGAAAGAGCTGGGAAATAATGGAAATCACACCACTTTCCCCCAGCAGCCCCCCTCTGGTGTATCAGATCAAAGTATTTCTATTTTTGAATCAAAGCTTCTTTATATTAAATACCAAGAAAGTATGTTTAGATAACATTAAGAGATTGACTTAAACCATAAAAGTCAGGAAATTCAGTATTAAGGTTGACACTCAGTTCTTAAATCACAGACAGGAGAAAGGCAGGGGTGGGGATGGGAAGGTGAACTCCAGCACAGAAGTGTAAGGTGTGGAAGGGAAGAGACCTATCTTGGCATCTTTCTACCTGTGTCACTGGAAAAATAAAGATTGAGCTTTTAGGGGTTTATTAATGGCCACTATGCCAATGCTTTCTTTATTTTTTCCCTGACAGATTGGCCAAATAAATGTATAAAATATATATATCATTATATATATATGTCATCTCAGATTAGCTATGCTTTCTGTAGATATCCTATCCAGCCAGGAAAACAAAAGGTGTTGTGATTGGTCAGTTTTGTTTTCTTTTCCTTCTGAGATTCTTGCTTTTCTTAACCCCACTGGTATTAAGTTATAACTACCCCGTTCTGAAAGCTACCTTTATGCCTTTTTTTCTTTTTTTTTCTTTTTTTCTTTTTTTAAAATTTAATTTAAACCCCAGTTATCCTTATATGTTTTCCTATGCAACTTCACCAGGATATGTTTTTTCTCTTCTTATTTTTCAACAGATTGCTTTTTAAAAAGCTGAACATTTACACCCAGAATGTAACCAAATAACTAAAAATTTCCTTCTATATAGTCACATACAGACTGTATAAACACAGTATTCTTTGTGGGGATTATTCACAACAAACCAAAAGGGAATAATTTAAATGGCACAGTGTTTATTCTATATGAGCAAAAATTTATTATTTTACATCATTGAGAACAAAGTCATCAGTTTTAATTTGAAATATATATTGTGTACTTGATAAGAAACTCTTCACCTATGTGCAAGAATAAAAGTGACAACTCTGAAAAGTCAGTTGTTGTTAGAAGTTATTTGCCTTGTGGTTTAATTTCTACTCAAGATTTTTGGATATTTACTGCTGGTGTGCTAGTGTTATATGCTGGCTGTCAGAAACCACAATTCCCTGCCATTTTTATTTTATTTTTTAAGATTAGAGAGATCTTTACTTTGTTCACAATGAATTAGCACTGGGATTGTTTTGGGAGGAAGTTGGTGCTTCTGGACATTAATCGCAAAATGTATAATCATGAGCGAGTAGGAAAAGCATAAACATACCTGTACAGGAAACCTGATTTAAGTGAAAATATATCTAAGAAGAGTAACAATACAAAATACATGAGCAGACTTTCATGAGCATGACTGTGTGGAAAGGATGATATTTGTATAGTACATCAATATCTGAGGTAGATATATAAACATTTTCACTTTTTCAATTTAGAGGAAGATTGATACCAACAATATTTTGCAAACTGTATTATTTAATGCTTTTCTGCTGATTTTCTCATCAGATCTGTAATGTCATAATATGAATTAAAAAGAATAACTGGGTTGCATTTCAAAGAAAAAAATTGTTTAAAGCATGAGGAAGTCATAAAATTATTTTTATTTCCATTTAAACATGTGAAAGTGAAATGTGTCTTAAATTTCTAAAACTGCACTTGATTCTTTCAATTTATTTCTGCTCAATTAAAGAAGTATAACTTTCCTTTTGTATGGAATACTGATTTAAATTTCAGTGTGTAGCAGGGAAACAAAAATAGAGGGGAAGCTTCTGGCTGGTTGTGCATGGAAAAAGAGTGAAATTTTCCCTCACAAAAAACTGTAGCCAATATACCAATGGTTCTTATAAATTTTTTTGTTCAGTTTCCATTCCATCCAATAAAAACATGTATATAAAAATTTGATTACACAATGCAATTTATGGATCTCATAGTCTTTAAATGTTTCAGTTTCTACAAAGTTCTAAGCAGAAAAATATTTGAAAGACATCATTATTTTTACTGGAGACCATCAATAAACAGGCTTATATGTTTATATGATATTGCACAAGTAGTACAAATACCAGCTTTAAATCTACTGAATATTAGGAAAGCTTTCATGCAGTTACTTTAAAAAAAACCACTATATTTATAGAATTGTTTTTAAAAATTCTGTCCACATGTTTTTTTTTCCATTGAAGGTCTATTAAGGTATTTGGCAAAATCAATTAAACTACATTATATACGTGTTATATATTTCACATTAAGTATCTTATCTGCTTTGCAAGGATATGTATTTAAGTGTAAAGAAATAATGAGTGCACTGATATAAGGAAGTGTCATGTAGGCTTATATGAAGACAGAGATATATAAACTGGTTAGGATTCAAAAATCATAAGATACTATTTGTAATACCAATCTGTTTTAGCAGTGTGGCTGCTGACCTGGGCTTTTTGTGGCTTTTTTTTTTTTTTTTGTGTTCTTGTCATTTGGATTTATAATCTTTTAAAATTTTTTTATTGCACTTTTAAATGGACTAGGTCTGATGCAGATCTGCACTGTGCCAGGCAGACAAAACATAAGTGATATTTTGGGGCCAGGGCAGAATTCAACTTCTGTTTCTTTTGGAAGAAGTAATGGCATGTAGAGAGAAGCAGATGTGCACTAGCAAATAGGCATATACAAAACTAAACATATTAGCACTGGAATGATGCTGGCTTCTCCAAATGATATCTGACTGCCATTGTTTAATGCTATCATAGTAAACCTGGACACTGCAGAGGAGATAAATACACAAGTCGCACACATCAAAGACATTTTTAGCATAATCTGAAAATTCTATTTATACTGGTTTATTCTGACTGAAAGTTAAATCTAGTCTTACATAAGGAAAAAAAAAAAGTCATTAAAGTGGCCATAAGGTTATCTTTGTTATATTTCACTTAAAAGTGTATAGTTTTTGGTTAAATTCTGGTGCCTGTCCAGATGCTGCTGTCACCATTTTGGGATCTGCAGCTTACAGTTTTCCAGAGTAATTTTTTTTACCTTCTTTAAATAGGTCAAAGATATCCATCCTACATATGAGAAATCTTGATGCTTAATTCCAGTTTCAGATAATTCAAAATGCAAAAATGTAAAGTTCTTAAGATAAAGATTATTGTGGAAATGCTGAAAAACTTTTATCTGATACTGAAAAGAAGGATTCCGTAATCAGAATTAGGTTAACTGTACTTTATCCTTCTTTATTGTGATTGGCTTCTTCAAGTTAAGACAATAAAGTGAAGCTGCCAACATATATGCAATTTATCTTCACTGCTTTAATGTAATTAGCTCTTAATTCTCTTACTAGGTCATTTGGATTTGTTTAAATTTTTAAAGTGATTCAAAGAGATGCCTTTATTATTACTGTATACAGTTTCATGAATGCTCCAGACAATCACAGCAGTGAACACCTACTAGCGCCCCTCTCTGTCTCTTTTCCCTGTGTCTGTGTTCAATTTCCATGTTTCTAACAACCAAGCACACAGAATCAACAGCCTCCCAAAGCAGGTCTGCAATCACTGTATATAGCACATATACCCTATATAGAGCAATCACTGCTCTACTGTAGCTTGCATACATCCTGGACTCAGCATTTGGCTGATTTATATGAAGCATACTTTTTGTTTTGGCCTCTTTTTTATGTCTTTGTATATAAAATTGACACTATCTTTCTGATAAATACTCTGTCTTATGTCTTTGTTATGGATTTGATCCCATATGCCTTAGTAACACCCTTTTCCACACAAGCTTCTATTAGAAATGAAGAATCAAGAGGCCTTGTGAGCACATTACTGAACAAATCAGTTTTGAAAGAAAAATTCTGTCCAATATTTGGTAAGATCATATATAGTATATGCATCGCAGCAGTCAACATTTGGAGAAGCTCCAAATTTTTAGCTGGGTTTTTTTGTCTCCTTATCGACCCTGCAAATTAAAAATACATCCATTGTATCAAACTATCTGTGTTTTCCCTGGACTTAAGAGTTTTCAGTACAAGGGTTTTCAATTACACTTGTAATTGTACCTCTTGTATGCCGATGTTGTCTATTAACAGAGTAAGAAAAGACATTGCTGTTGTTTGGACTGGTACAGGACTAAGATATACTAGTGCATGCATTCATTGTAAAACAGGAAGAGGATAAAAAAACCCAAGAAAAACAAAATGGAAGATTTCAGAGAAAAATTGGCTCAAATATTTAATCAGAACAAAAGAGGGCTACAACAATACAGTAATTGTACACTTTTCTTAAATCTCTTCTTCCCATGAAAATCTAGTCAGGGCAGCTAAAATATGTAATATGACAAGCCAGCCTAGTTATGAATCTAGAGTTGAAAGTAGGAGGCTCTTGGGGACAACAAGACGTGCTCCACACGTGCAGCAGAGCTTTCTTGAAATCACACACTCCACAGTGTTGCTCTTCCAATGTCCTACCTGCTGAAATGCCATGGAACCATGCAGCTTCCCAAAGCCATATTTCAGAGAAGTTCACAAAACTGGTAGTACTTTTCATAAGAAAAAATTCTTTTTGACAGGGGTATTTTTTTCACACACACAAAAAAATCAATTATGCTTTTTTCCTGCAATTTCCTGATGAAAATCTACCTATAGATAGAGTGAAAAAAATCTGTCTTCTATTAATATCAAAGCATCAAGTTTTAGCCGCCTTTTATTTCTGCAGTGTATTTTTCAGATATAAATGTTGCTCAGAATTTCCCAAGGACTTAAGAATTACCATGGATCTATCTTGTGCCTTCCCATATACCCAGCAGGGACCAAGACCATATCCTTCAGCAGAACACCACAAATGATAGCTGTTAGTTATGCTTACATCTAGCCAAATTCTGCAATGTTCATTAAGGTTTAGTCTGATAAGGGAACATCTGTACATTTTAATATCTGTAACAATATCTGTACATCTGCTAACATTAGTAACTGTACAAGCATCCAATCCAATCTAATAACAGTCATGACTTCTGTTGTTTCCTGGGAAGAGGCAACAAAACAAACTCGTTTTGAGTGAAAAATATTTCTTTTAGGGACTTTGAATTTTACTTTTTTTAATTTTAGTGTGACCTGTTGTTCTTGTATCACAAGCTATTGGCTTCAGCAGCACCTAAAACAGCTCTGTAAACTCTATGCCTAATTCTTTTCTTACAGTACATATAGTAAACTTGGGATCTACTTGAAATTATAGTAAGAGAACTACAGAAGTTTGCATGTCTTTTCTCAAAGAAATGTCTCTTCCATTTTGAAAGTGATAATAATTATTTTCAAAAAGTCTGTGTTGGCACATATCACCTCATGTCACAAGGAAACATCATCTTTAGTTTGAGCAGCTTGGTATAATACTCCCAGGTAAATAAAACCATATGATACTACAAAGCTACAAAACAATGGTTCAGAGAATGAAACTTAAACCACCTGGACTAATACAAGTTTTTTGGTTTTTTTTTAATAGTGATGATGAACTAGACCAAAATGCTATCAGTTCCTGTAGAAATCACATTCTCATGTGTGAATTCTTAATAGCAACCATTGTCATGCAAGTTCAGAAACACTTTGAAGAGATCTAGTTTAATAGTGAGCCCTCTGGTAGTTATAGTAACAAATAAAGAGCTCATATACTGAACACTAGAATATCTACAGCAAATTAATCTATTAAAATAGATATATTTTATAAAATGGGTTATTAAGAGGTGAAATAAAGAAAAAATGTAAAATAGAAGAATAAGGAAAAGATTGTAAAACTACATTGGGAGCATAAAAAACAGAGTCAATACTATAAAAATGTTGTAAGGGATGATTTTCATTCATTTCAGATCATTTCCAATTAAATTTTTACTGGAGAGAAAATCCTTGGCATTAATTAGTTCCTCTAAAAGAAAGATAATCTCCAATAATTAAAGGGTTAGAATTAATCCTTTATAAAGGCAGAACATCCACCTTGTTCACATTAAATTACTCTTCTGAACATTTTTGAAAGAAATTGTTCAATAGGTACATGCTCTGTTGAAAATCATCAAATGAAGGAATATACAAATTAAATTTTCTTTGCAATGACTTGAAATATGCTATATCAGATTATCTTTATTATTATCTACCATAACATATGGTGTAAACAGCCTGTATTTATACTCATGGCTACTGTAAAATTGCTGTGCAGTTGTGTTGGCACTTAAGAATATCAGTTTTCAAGCATTTATATAATGTCAGTATATAAAATGTCATATAGGAGATGCAATCTCTGTTTTAGATCAATACCACAGGAGGTTAATTTTTTTTTCAGTAAATCTTTGCTCTTCAGTTTTCAGATGCCACCCTTGCAATACTGTGAACTTGCCTCAGTGCAAAATGCAGGAAATGAA
This sequence comes from Geospiza fortis, assembly GCF_000277835.1. Lineage (NCBI taxonomy): Eukaryota > Metazoa > Chordata > Aves > Passeriformes > Thraupidae > Geospiza > Geospiza fortis. The sequence goes on from NW_005054301.1 coordinate 1,640,096, forward strand.
ACTGAAATTGTGGAAAACTCTGAGTTGCACAATGAAAAATTATTTTTCTGGTATACTTTCAGCATTGAATTTATGTCTTCCAGTTCCCTGTCAGAAGCTGCCATATACAGCAACTCCTAAGTCAGATGCTAAGTTTAAAGATAAGATATAAAAACTTTGAAAACACAGCTGTTACAAACATGTGTGCTCTCTGGTGAAAAATAATTTGAATAAATTCACTTGAACAGTAAAATGCCAGGTCATGCCTTGAAATTAATTAGAAAGATGATGAGCTGGGTAATTGCTGGACGCAGGTTCTGTATTTTCATTGCAGATTTTCACAAATCAGTGAAACGCTAACAGAGAGTAAGCAAATGCATACATCATCAAATTAGTCTTTGTAAAAAACCTGTAAGGATGAGTATTGGCATTGAGAAAGTCGATAATGCTGAGGATGATTAGACACCCCTTCCAGACAGGAAACAGATGTTTCTTGTCAAAAAATAATTGTCATTATTAGATTCTAAAATAACTGTAACAGTAGAAGATTTGGTGACATTATAGCTTTAAAAGGATGGGAAGGGTCAGATATTTGAAATTTAGGATGGAAGATATTATCCCTCTATTTTGAAGAAAAATAGTGATTTGTGCAAATAAGCTGGGATGGTTTTTTACTATGTGGGATTTTCTTTCTTTCTTTCTTTCTTTCTTTCTTTCTTTCTTTCTTTCTTTCTTTCTTTCTTTCTTTCTTTCTTTCTTTCTTTCTTTCTTTCTTTCTTTCTTTCTTTTCCTTCCTTCCTTCCTTCCTTCCTTCCTTCCTTCCTTCCTTCCTTCCTTCCTTCCTTCCTTCCTTCCTTCCTTCCTTCCTTCCTTCCTTCCTTCCTTCCTTCCTTTCTCTCTCTCTTTCTCTCTTTTCTATTTTTCCTTCTTTTCCATGGTCTTTTAGTTTTTGGAGTATCTAAATTAATCTGATTATCTAATTCATCTAATCACTCCGTGATAATGGCCACAGTTTCAAGCTGAAGAAACACTTAACTAGACTTTGGATTGGGTGCCATTATGATTCCTATTACATTAGATTTAGATGAGGTAATGAACAGGTCAAAAAGCAAACATAGCCCATCCCTCTATGTGTGTCTTACTTCAGAATACATCCCACTGATTTCATTTGAATTCCTCATGGGATTATAGTAGTCCAGTCTGAATGTTCATCAATTAGGAAGATAAAATCCTGGATCCCAGAACCTCCTTACACATGTTATATATTCATTACATAATCTTTCTTGCCTCTTCTTTCAGTCACAGCATATTACCTATGCTCACAGGCCAACTCTAAACTCTAAATAGTCCCTCTGGAATGCAAAAGTATCTTGGGGAAACTAGTCTCCTTTTCTTTGCCTTCTGAAAATTAAAACAGCAAAGTAAGTGTGAAAGCTCCTTAATTTAAGCATCAAATAGCAGGTCCTGCATTTAAAACGTGGCTTGTTTCTTCATCTTTCTTTCTGATTTCTGCGTCCTTTCCTGGCAGACATTAATCTCCCCCTCTTTAATATAGAATACTGAAGGAAGGAAGGAAGGAAGGGGCACCAATTAAGCCTCTGTTATCTCAGTAAAGACAGGCAATTTCTTCACTAATTGAATTAAAGATTGTAGAGGGCAGCCATTTGCCTTTAATCCAAATTTGTTTCTGTAATTAATAAAACATGTCTCTGATGCTGAAAAGTTACAATCATAAACTTAACTAATATTTGACCTCAAGGAAAGATCATTTTTCCTAACACAGGGGCAAATGTATTTTCAGCAAAGTATATTCAGTAATATCAGCAGACACAGGCTTGGGATTTGCTTATGTGTAAGAAAATATTTTATAAAAAAGAAAGAAGATTACACTAGATGGTAGTATAAACCCTCATAAATGGATAACTTTCTCACTGAGAGAAACAGCAAATGTACTGCCTAAAGGACACCACAGGATAAATAATGTAGTGTATAAAAACTGAACCTATGCCTTGATACAAACTTTACACTGTGTTTGGATGCTGGCACGTATGAGGAATTTGAGGGTATAGTTTTTTTTAATGTTACAGCTATATAAAAATGCAAATAAAAATATTTCTTTTTTTATTGTTCTACTTTTCCTTCACATTTTGTTATAAAACTAGAATCATAACTGAGCATGTTCTATAGCATCCCAACCCTCCTACACATTTTTAGTTGCCCATATGGAGGTGTCATATATAATCTGAAAAATGGGATTAGTATCAGAGTTCGCAGTTATTACTCTTGTGGCAACCATCTCACAGAAAAGACAGCACACTTCACTGTGTACCAGTGTGTTATTATCACAGGAGGTGCAGAAAAGAGTATGTTTATGCAGCTTCTAAAGTGATACTTTAACTGTGGGATAGAGTCACCAGCAGTGTTTAAGGAATAAAATAGTCTCCAACCCAGTTAGCTAGCCTGCTTTCGTATCATTTTATCAATTTTTAAATCTATTTCCAGAGATCCAAAACATTTTCCAACAAACCTATAGAGAAACATGATGCAGTCTTTCTCAGAAACAGTCATTTATGAAACATCTCTTTTCACTTTTCATTTCTTTTGACTCCAAGTTAACAAGATTTTAATTTTATGCCCAAGATTCTTAACTTTAATATGGCAACTTGATGATTTAGATTTAACACAGAGTACGAAAGATCATAACTCATTTTTATGAAAACATTGGAATATAGAGTACATGATGCACATTTATTTCAGTGGGCACTGGATAGAACTTCGAGTGATGAATTTCTACCAACATTATTTTAGAAATACCAATTCATTTTATATTTAACTAAATGAGGGACACATATTTAAAAATAAGTTTAAGACTTCAAATGAAAACTCTACAGATTAGCACTGAATGTTCATACTCTAAATTTTCTTCATGAATATTCAATTAAATGGCACAAACTCACAAGCTCACAGTTTTCTTGCTTTGCAAAGAACTCTAAAAATAAAGACCTAATTTGCTAAAATAATAGTTAGAGATTTATGCTGGAATAATATTAAAGATGCCAAGAGTATTACACTGGTATTTTATTGGGGTAAAGTCATGGTGATTTAGGCCTGAAAAATTTTAAAGCCTATTGAATTTGTTTTATTAAGCAAAAGGTCCAAAAGTCTGAAGAAATAACTCCAATACCACAATACATGCAGAGAAACACACCCAAGCCCTGACAGCTTGCTTGGAAACCTCTTGCTGTGTAGTACACCATTCTTCCTTTACATGAAGGAATACAGGACAAAACTAGCACTGCAATTAACGAAAATGCAATGTCCAGCATTTTCAGTATAAAAAAGTTCATCCAAATAAAGGAAAAATGAATTCAGAAACATAAACTAAAGGGTGAAAAAAAAGAAAAATAAAATTTAAAAAAAATTACTCACAGAACACAGTTACTGGAAAAGAGGAGTTTAATTTCTTAGCCAGTATAAATCAGCACAGCTTCCCTGGCACAAATAGATAATTGCCAGTAAACCCAAGAGTTGGGAAAAAAGACAAAAAGTTATTATGGAGGAAATGAAAGGATTAGAACAATAGAAGATTCTGAAACATCCTTTGTTTTATTACATACACATCTGTGCTTCTTAAATATATGGGTGTGCATTTGAAACCAGATATAAAATTTAGATTTAGTATTTTTTTTCCATTTTTAGCATTTGGATAACTTAAAAACACATGGTGAAAGTGGAGAACTATCAGTGTTTTTAAAAATGTGGAAAATTCTTGAAGAACATACTTTCTTCTCAGAAAAAGGCAAAGTGAAATAAAAGTGCTGTACAAAATATCCACCCCTGCACTGACAAAATAAATAAATCAAAGCATGATCATATGTTGGCAGGAATAGCACTGCCATATCATTTCCAACTGTTGCATACTTGATCAGAATTCTGGTCAGAAAGCCTCAGTAGGTTGCTGTTCTGGCAAACTATGCCCATTATGTGTCTCAGCGTTCAACAGGAAACTATGATAAGCATCAAAGATCAAAGAGTTGATGAGACCATGAAATAAAGGGTTTCCTACTGCGAAATGTTTACCATTCTCATTGCAGGGAAGACAACTTGGATAAAATAGCCAAGCCACTATTGTGTGATTAATAAATATAACATATAACATCAGATTACATCCCCTCATTCTGGAACCAACTTTTATTTCTTTCTCAGATGTGATAAAGAACCATCTCTCTGGCTAAAGAACCTTTTCCTAATACCAGTTTAAACATCCACTGACAAAACTTCAGGCCATTCACTCGGATCACTGGAGAGAAGAGGTCAGTGCCTGCCCCTGCTCTTCCCCCTGTGAGGAAGTAGAACTGCAGTGGGGTCTCTCCTCAGTCTCCTTTTCTCCCAACTGAGCAGACCAAGGACCTCATCGCTCCTCATAGGACTTCCTCTCTAGGTCCTTCACCACCTTCACCATCTTCCCAATCACCTCCTTTGGATGCTTTTAATTAGGTTTCCATCTTACATTGCCGTGCCCTGAACCGCACACAGGACTCAGAGGAGGCCACAGGGCAGAGGGTGACAATCCCCTCCCTTGCCTGGCTGGTGGTGCTGTCTCTGGTGTTCCCCAGGACACCCCTGGCCCTCCTGGCTGTCAGGACACTGCAAACTCAGGCTCAACTTGACCCTCAAAGGGACCCCCAGGTCCCTTTTCACAGCACTGCTCTCCAGCCTCTCATTCCTCAGTGTGCCCATACATCCAGGGTTGCCCCATCCCAGGTTCACAATCTGTCACTTGTCTTTACTAAGCTTCTTACAGCTGGTGATTGCCCACACCTCTGATTTGTCCAGGTCTCTCTGCCTACTAAAGAGTAAACAGCTTTTCCAAATTTACTATGATCTGTAAACTTAGTAACACTTCAAGTCTTTCATCCAGATTGTTAAACGAAGGTGTTGAAGAGAATCCCTGAGATGAAATGAAATGTTGGTGTTGAAGAGAATCCCTGAGATGGAGCTCTGCACAACCCCACTAGTGACAAGTGCCAGCCTGATGTAACTCCATTTATTTTAACCCTTTGTGCCAGTTGTTCACCCATTACATTATGTACTTATCCAAGAAATGCCTGTTTTCTCAAGCATGTGCATCCACTATAGGTAGCAAATAAAAAAGATATAAGAAGCCTCTCAGTGTGGCTGCAGTGCTCCTTACACTTCTTAAGTGATTGGTTTCCAGTTACTACACTTATACTTAAATCTCTCATTTAGTTAGAAATCAGTATTCTTCATTCTCATGTAAACCTGTATGCAGAAATATTAATCTTCCCTATTCTTTCCTCTCTGAAATTACTGAAGTACATTTGGCATGACAGCCTTGTAGTGTCTGTGTGTTGGTGGTACCAGCAATAACAACACTCATGAATATAGATACTTCTGTTCTCTGCATCTTCAGGATGTGCTTGTTAGGAAGTAATTGCAGACCTTGCACAGGTTTTATTGTGCTCTTATTTATTCTCACACAAACTATTGGTATTGAAACATTTACTGTTCTTTTTTTGTTCTTTTTTTTTTCTGTAAAATTCTTGTCTGAAAATAGTTACAAGTTTTATCTAGCTTATCTGTGGTAATCCCCGGAGGAACACAGAAACTGAGAGCAACTGCCAGCCTGCTGGTCTTCAACACCCTCATGAGGGGAGGTGGAGGGACAAGTATGAGCTCTTTACTCTCGTGACCACTGACACAGCTCAAGGAAATGGCATGAGGCTGAGCCATGGGAGGTTGAGGCTGGATATCAGAAAAAAGTGTTTCACCCAGGGGTGGCTGAGCGCTAGAACAGGGTGCCCAGGGAAGTGGCCACAGCACCAACCCTGACAGAGTTCAAGAAGAGTTTGGACAATTCTCTCAGGCTCATGGTATGACTTTTGGGGTGTCCTGCACAGGGACAGAATTTGCACTCAGTGATCCTGATGGGTCCCTTTCGACTCAGCATGTTCTATGATTCCATCATTCTACATGCCATGCTCAGTGTTACATCATTCTTTCTGGTCATTGGCTCCACCATTCTTGGATCTGGATTGACTCAGATACAAAAAAAAGATGCAAAATATCCTCAGTCAGTCTGTGGACAAGCAGTTGAATTCTTTTCTCAGTTAGTGAGAGATGGGGGCTCAAAGACTTTTGGTATATGGAAAAAAATATTAAAACAAGAATCTTGTTTGCAGAGAGAATATTTTATCCAATATATTGAAATGCATATATTGTGAGGCCATAGTTGTGAGTTGTATTGGGTTGTGATACACCGTACTGGATTCAGAATATAGATCTTCAGAAGACTTAAAGGATATTAAGCAGGTTAAAGTTAATCTGATGGTGACAAGAAACAACACTGCTAAAGTGGAAGATTTATTCCTGGCTAGTATTTGTACCTGGTACTCAACCCCTAAGGCTATTCTGCCTTTTAAATATAGGTACTGTAGATGAATCTCTTGGTATTAAGCCATTGAATTCCATCAAAATCCCATTTTAGGAAAACAAAGTAGGAATTCTGCACATAATTTCTATTCCCTGTTCATCCAGTGACGTGCTAGGATGGTCTCTGCTATCTTTTCATATTGTCTCTGCAGACAGTTTAAAAAAAATTGATTCAGTGCTGTTTTCTTTGGAACATCCAGTTTAAATTATTTCTAACCTTGATGCTACTGTGATAAAATTCTTTGTTGCTTTTTTGTGGTTTTTGCATAGAACATGATGCTCTCACATTTGGTGAGGCTTTGCCAAAGCCACATGTGTCTGTTGGCATGTTGGATGGTAGGAAATAGAAAGATACATCAATCAAAAGAATTGAGAAAAGTGACTTATGCTGAAGATTTTCAGTTGGTTTCCATTTTCGTTTTGATCTAAGCTAGACCACTTAGTGTAGTGTTCTGGCCCACTGGATGTTGTTTGATCACTTGGACTGCATTCAATACATTCTTGTGTGTGCTTGGAGTTTTGCTTGTTTGCCAAATGCATCTCTACTGCCTATTAGACCTTGAACTCGTGCTGGGCACAGCAACGTAGCCTGACAGTGCCTGTTGATGAGTGCAATGTACGTGCTGCACATGTGCATTAAAGTTAGGTACTTGCTATTTATTCACCCTTACTTTTCTTCCCCTAATGCATCTCTTACATCATGCAGTGCAATGGAAGCACGTGTCCCACTTGTAGCAACAGTTACAAGAAATCAAGTGATGCCAGACTGTATTTTTAAATAATGAAGGATACAATAACTATATTATAAACACATTACACAAATCAGTGTTTCAGTAGTATCTCAAATATATCATTCTCTATGATTTTTATGTCTGAAGGCAGCTATGAAGCTGCTTACATTTGTCACACTTTTATTGCCTTTGTTATGTCTTTTTATTATCACAACCCCAATTAACTTAAGTAGGAACATTTTTTTTTCTAAATGAAGAAAAATCTGGAAGGAAAAATATTTTCAGTATTAAGACAATGAAAGTGTTTGTTTATAGCTATAAAGAAAGGAAGTGACTAAAAAATCACTAGCAATGCCTGTGAAAACATATGTGAGCAAAGATGAAATTCAGCCCTTTCTAAATTCATACAGTTTCCACTTTTACACAGCCAGAAATACTAAAGATCTAATGCAATCTACCGAAAGAATAACACTCTCTCATGTCATACTAAAAGCAAAGCTGGGTTTTGCTTTCATGCAACCATAATCCAAGTTGCAAAACATTTCAAACACAGGGATAAAAGACAATTCCTGTCATGATTAACTTGTTTCTTATGCATAAAACTAGTCATAAAAGGAAGATATATAAAAAAAATCTCTGAGATAATATTTTCTAAATCAATATGCAGTAGGAATGAGTACATCACCAAATGGAGACCAACATTTTTCACAAGCATCATGATGTAGAATTTTAAGGGGAGAGATGAAAGATGGTATCAGTTAGCTGCTCTGAAAATATTTCTGAGAAACTCCTCCCATGTCTGAGAGGTAGCATGAAGCTTATTTGAAAATATAAATAGTGGAGCATCCATCTGAGGTATGAGGTGACATTTTATCATAAATAATATATGATAGCTGGGTATTTCAGGGTTGTTAAGGTCCTTGAAAATGAAGGAAACTGGATTATGCTTAATTGAAAAGAGATGTGAAGTAGAAGCAGCTGATGGAAAAAATTTAAAAGGGAGGCAAAAGCCAGGAAAAAGTAAATGGATAAGTATAAGCGGGTCAGGATTTAACAGTGGATGTCAAAACAGGGACAAAGCATGTTTTTAACTGAAAAGACTGAAAAGCAGTATATAAGTATATAGGCAAGGTCTTTAGCTTTGTAATTTGCAAAATCTACACCTTGAAAGCAGCTGCTGTCATGGCACAGTATTAGCAGCTCTTCAGAGCCCCTGCTGGGACTGTTACCAAGGGATGATGTAATGGGGGTGACTTTCATTTGTCAGGTAAGAAAACTGCACTGAAACAATAAGCAGGGAAAGGCTAATTTGACTGTGAATTGTTCTTGTGCATCACATTTTCTGTAGAAAAAGGCCCTGGAAGAACAAAAATAAGGAATTGGAAACGGAGGATGGAAGGAAAAGGAGCCCTTGCTGTTCTTTGAAAGACTAACTGTTCTACACAGGTGAAGAGTGACCAGGAAAGGAGAGAGACAAGAAATGAAAATCATGCAAGTTTTCAGGAAGATCTTGCTTAATAGCACTGAAGGAAGTTGCTCAGTCATGGAGCATAAAAGGGGCGCAACTGGGCTGAATTTGGCTAAGTTTCAAAATTGTAGGAAGGGTATCCTTGTGTCAGCTTAATAACTGATAACATAGCTTTAGTCCCTCTTAAATTCTATTGCTCTTACTGTTTTTAGTAATACACCTTGAATGCATAACTGAAAGGAAATGTAGTTGCCATACAGTTTTTAGAAGTTTAATATTAAAGTTTTGTTTTGGTTAGCTTTCTATTTCTAAACCCATTCTTTTTCCAATATAATTAATTATCACATGATACCTCACAATAAAGCCAGAATTTTTCTTGCATCTTTTTTTTAATATGTATTTGAAAATAACGATTTCAATTTGAGTCTCTTGATTTCAGAAAAATATAGTTCAGTTGGACTTAGTTGTCTTTTTGCACTTTAATTGTTCTATGATTTTATGAAATTTGTATTTTAATATTTTAGAATAATATCCAAAAATTATACAAAAGAGACAGAAAATCCTTTCTGGTGCTTTTTAGAGTAGTGGGTCTGCAGCAGGCCCACTAATGATGCTACCTCTTTCTTTTAAGTTAACAAAATCTTTAGTAAAAGCTCTGGAGGATTGACCTATAACTGACTATTCCCTATAGCTAAGTGACTATTCAAGAAGACTATCTGAAACATAAAATTAAACTTTTCAGCAGAATTTTTAGGAAAAGACAGTCTTTTGGACAAGAAGATCCAACAGAAAAATATACTTCCCTGGCTATATCAGATTTTATTTCATATGCAATTCAATAAGCGTCCAGAAATAGGTAGAAATCTTTGGAAGCAAAACAAAACAAAACAAAATAAAAATAAAAATAAAAAAAGCAATAGAACTTTAATGTACTGCTGAAACACTAGAAATGCAGAGGTACTTTTATAGTAGCAGCTCCTAGAGTTTTCCTGTGGGGTATTTTTGCATTACCAGCAAAACAAAAAGTCACAGTACAAATTTCTGCAGAGTTTTATGTGCCTAGAGTGTAATTTTAGTAGAATTTTCAGTAGGACTGATGAACCTTGATTCAATGGTAGTCTGGCATTTGAGCTACTGAAATATCTCTATTAATTATCTTCAGAAATCTGGTCCATGGTATTTTCCTTGGTTACAGATTTCATAACTGCTGTGTTTGTTATCTCAAAAACCAAAATACTGTATTTTTCTTGCATCTTTCATTTCTGTATTTCAATGTTAATCCAGTGTACAACGGCTCATTTATTTTTCTTTTTCTTTTTTTCCACAGAAAAAAAAAAAACAGCTCAGTGATTCTGCGTCTGCTGCCTTTTCATATCCAGGTAAAAATGATCATGATGCATGTAAATGTTTGAGTACTACATGTGTGACATCCATCCCTCTCAGATATTGTAAAGATTGCTCTTTTAATTTTCCCTTCGGATCCTCTGGTCCAGTGGAAAGTGACTTGGCCCATAGCAGGAGGGTTGGAACTAGGTGATCTTTAAGGTCCTTTCCAAACCACCACATTCTAAGATTTTATTAAAATTCCACTGTAAAATGGCCAGTATTGACTAATTCTATATTTCTTTTTCTGTAGAAATATTTCCCCCCAAAGAAAACCAGATTGGGAGCAATAGTTCCTCATGTATCACTTTATCTTTCAGCTGTCCCTCCAGCTGGCAATGACTTCTTTTCTGTGCCACTTTGAAGTGCAAATTTTTGATGTTAAAAAGCAACTACAAACGTGCTTCTCAAATGGCTGCTGTTATCTTCTGAGATAAAGTTTGATCCTGGGCAGGCTGTCATGTTCAATTCCAAAACAAAAATCACACTTCTTGAGAAGAAATGCTAAATCTACTAATTGCAGCTAAATGTGCTGAATGCCAACTCTATTAAACAGTTTCAATAATTCGGGCACTATTTAGCGGAGTAAAAATCAAGTGCAACAGCATATATATAACTTGTTAAGGTGGCAATTTCAGGTGAGTTTCCAGAGAGATGTTGCAGAGAGAATGTTGGATAAAATTAAAGTGAACTTCACTGACTGGTAGAGGTATTGAATCTATTATATTAGAGCTATAAAATGTTTGCAAGAACATAAAATACTGCATTAAATTAGGAAAAAGGACCCTAGGTAAACTTCTAGAAGGAAATATGGGGAAAAAAACCAAACCAAAAAACAAACCACTGATTTTTTAAGCTCTAAAACAGTTCTAAGAAGTGCAAACAAACATGACAATTCCATCTGCCTTTCCAAAGATTCTTTCATATATATTACTCTTATTTTGTCAAATGCTTTGTCAGGTTCAGTTTTGAGGTTCTAATAACATCTAGTCAATGTGTGATGTTTTTTCTTTTTCCTGTGTTAGTTGCTCTGGACTGGAACAATTGCACTGAAGTGTCTAAGGAACAGAAGAAATGGAAGATTTCCAGATTCCCTGACGGTCAGCTTTTTTTTATTTTAAATTACCGTTGTTTTAAAACATTGTTTCTTAATAGACTATGGCAGTTGGACTAAATGGAAATACAATACGGAGAAAAAGGCCAGCAACAAGGTTCACTCAAAGAGAAGTTTTAAATGTGATTTATCTGAACAGCAAATATCATGGCTCAATGCACCACCTGCAATGCTAGTGCAACTCTGTGGATCATTAAATATAGACTACATTTGTGTCTATTGTTTTAGTCTTCATTCTTTTTTGAGAACCTCTGTAATAGTGTTCTCACACTGTGATTAACCCTTTCTCCTGCTTGTGCCCTTTCCTGCATTCTGAATCACCCATGGAGAGATAATCAGTGTCCTGATTAGAAGATAAACAGATATATGTATAAGAGTGGGACCAATGTCAACAGCAATTAAGAAAACTGCAAATTGCCATCTCATTAAAATTTTTCAATTGTACTTGGTTTCTGAAAATTACTCTCCTCAAATAGTCTTTAAATATCACAGAATCACATAATAGTTGGGGTTGGAAAGGATGTCTGGTGATTATCTATTTCAACTCCTCTGCTGAAGCAGGTTCACCTAGCCTAGGTGTCACAGGATCATGACCAACCAGAGTTTTAATATCTTCAGAGAAAAATTAGTTTCTATAGTTCTAAACTTTGACCCAAGTGAATTCACTTTTATCTGTCTATCTATCTATCTATCTATCTATCTATCTATCTATCTATCTAATCTAATCTAATCTAATCTAATCTAATCTAATCTAATCTATCTGATATTTGTGAAATTTTACACTAGCTTCTTTGACATTTTGAAGTCTGAACAACTTTAGTCCTGCAAAGGAGCATTTTATTAATGCTGATTGTCAGCCACAGATGAAGGCTCAGTTCAGAACTATGTTACAGTAAAAAAAGGTTAGCCCAGTCCCAGTCTTTATCAATTTTCTCTCAAAGAAAGGATACTTAAGCATTTTCATGAACCTGGAAAAGAGATAAAACGCTTGTAAAAGACGCATGCAACAGGGAATACCATGCATTTTCCCTTTGGTTCCCTGGTATTTACTTGTGATATTTTCTTCTGCTAGAAGGATAAAGAATAAAATAAAATTTATTGTGAGATTTTTCCAATGATTTTACCTTAATTTTGAGACATTTAGCTTGAGAAATGTTAGAAATGTTACATATTGTAATACAATCCTCTATTTATTTTTCCCAGCTTTTTTTCTTATGAACCTTAAATAGGACATTATAAAAAAGACAAAGAAAAATGAAAATAAGAAGGAATCTATATATCTCTATATAAAGGGTTAGACAAGGTACTTGGGGGTATAAGAGTTATACTGGTGCTTGGAAGAAGTGAGAGTAACACTGGAATGTTATGAAAATATGGAAACAAAGGATGGTCAAGGGAACTGTTTTAGTCTTAGATGGAGTAAAGTCTTAGCAAGAGTCATAGCAAAGATCTTTTTTCTGCAGTAAGGCTCTATTTTATCTCCCTGCACTATGTATATTTTAATGTTAAAACATTGTCTCAGATGGCTCAGGAATATAAATCCTAAAATTAATCTTTCTGTGATAAACAGTTGCCAATGATATTATGTGTCTATATGTTGAAGCCTGGTCAAATGTTTCACCACCAGGGATGTCTTTTCCCCATCAGGATTTAAGTAATATTAATAGAGCAAGATAAGAACGTCAATGTCCTATAAAATGCTCTGGTGAAACTATTCAGGCTGCCAAACCGATGCTGGATATGTGGGAAATGCGTGCTTTTGAAAGCAATACACAAAAGTAATCAAGAACAAAGAATGTCTTTATTTATGTGCAGCTGGGGAGTGTGCTTAGAATAAGCATGAACAATCTGCAAGACCAAGGAGAAGTCCTTGTTTTTCTTCTCCCATACCATTGGCTGGACAGGCTCTGCTCCAGATTGTCAGATTGCATCAAACATTACAGCTTCAATAATAGCAAAGTTCATTAGAAGGATATTTCACCAGGCTAATAAAGGAGCCCCTTCTTCAGCAGATTTTTTCTTTGCTGATCAAGAAAAATGGATGCGCCCGTAGAACAACTTTCAGGTTTTAACCTGAAAGTTAGAGAAGATTGGCAAAGGGAAGAATTGTGAAAGGGTCAAGATATGTCTGATTATTTATTAATAGCAGTAGACAGCAGGAATTCTTGTTTGCAGGACACATTCTCATTCTAGCTAAGAAAAGATTTTTTGGCAAATACATTTTTCTCTTAAAATATATATTGACATTCTTGTTCTTATAAAATAAAGAAAGATGCCAGCATTGCTTTTCAAAACACCTGTCTGGAATATGTTCGAAGTTAAGATAATAGCTGCTTTGCAGGCTCAGCTAAAGCAAATATTGCATTTTTTATTGAGATTATTCCCTGTGTATATTTATGCATTAATATAGAAGCTAAAAATTTAGTACATCATAAATATCTGAGCTGGAAATAGTACAGTTTGGAATTAAATCAATGCATGCTCATTTTGATCCCACAGGTAAATTAATTAGTTAACTTCAGGAGAGTATTAAATAATTTTATTTCATAAAAAAAGCAGAAAATATTTATATTTCATATAATAAAATCTACACATTATGTAAATGTTGTAAAAAAAATCTCAGCTATGTTATCAGGATGTGGAAATTATACCTACTTGCTATCATGAACAGAAGTGTGGCAATGAAGATTCAGTTTAGATTTTAAATGGACGAACACTGTCAGAATAAAGCCTATTACATTATGCTTGATGCTGATATAAATTCTTTGATGTTTACATCTTCTGCATTTGTCTAAGGATTGTATACTCAGTATAAAATGAAGTTCACAGCAAAGTAATGTGTGAGTACTTTTGCAACAGGGAGGCATTTGAACACTTTACCTCTCTGCTGGAACTCCTTAAAATTTTGTAAGATCAGGATTTTGCCTAAAAATATAAACATTATTAGCAAAAGGGTAAACAAGACAGAGATAAAAAAGTCTTAGGGGAAGGAGAGGGAGGAATGAGACTGTAATAATGACACCAGCCCTTTTGAGAAATATGATGTCTAGAAATCACACCTTCATATTATTCTCTTAAAGGTGGGAAAGCACTTGCCATTATATTAGAAGGCCAGATTATTCAATAGGTAGGTCAGATTTTCACTGATCTTCCTTAAATATTTAAGGACAATGCATGCAAACATCTATCTGTGTATGCAAATCCACAGATTTGTGTTATAGAAATAATTTCATGAGCATGAATTTTTTGGCAGTATGTGTGGTAAACCACTTCACATCAGTCCATATCTAAGAATCAGATTATATTTTTCTCAGGTATAACTGCTCGGCCAATTGCCAACTCCTTAAAACATCACACCTCTTTATTTTGCCATCTTTCCTGTCAAAAGTGCATTTTTCTGAGTAATTGTCATAAAGACATACATGCATACATACATATATATGTATGTGTGTAACCATAGAATATTTTAGGAAGCTATAAGTATTTCATATCAGTATTTTAAAACATTGTTTTCATAACAATAGGAAGATCCCAAATCAAAAACATCTGACTAGATCTGTAAACAATTTAGTTGCCTGGAAATTTTCAATGCTTTCAATTTGTACTATTCAGTAATAATGTCTGTTTTATGTAACACATATAAATAAAGTTTAGAAAAAGAAATTCAAAGTTAACAATTACATTTAAAAATTATAATAACTTGGAAGAATTTTTCAATATGAGGGAAAATGCAGCAATATATAAAATAAACAAGAATAAATAAGGATCATGGCCTAAAATATCGTAAAATTAGACTGATCCTAGTAAAAGTTCAGCTCATACAAAATCTGGCATAAAATTATCTGGAAACCAGATAATATCTAATGATATAATTACTTGGAAAACAGTCATACTGGAACAGACCATGATTTAAATGTAAGGTCAAATGTACAGAAGTTTATAATGAAATACATTTTCAGTGAGAAAAAACAAAACAAAACAACAAACAATAAGAATGTTACATTCAAAAGTGAGAGAGAACTGTTAAATGAAAATGCTGCACAAGTCAAAAAGGGGTAAATTCTTGTACTATTAAGTATTGATGAAAATCAAGCAACACCAAGGTAAATATAACTTTTGCTTTTTGAATATAGCATCAGGATTTGTGCCACCAGGCTTACAAGTACAGTTGAAGAATATATCTTTCCAAGAAACAATAGTAGAAGATCTGCTCATATACAAGAAAATGCATTTGTCAAATATAACTTTCTGGGTTGTCTTCATGTTAGAGAATTTAAAAGGTACACAGTAAAAGTTATGCTTAAATATTAAAAATTGATAATAAAAAGAGTAAGGGAAAAAAAAAGGAGAGAAGATTAAAAAATATATTCTTTTTTATTTGATGAAGATTTTAGCCTGCTAAAATGTTTCCTAAGTTTGTGTGGTTTGGAAATGAAAAAGGACTCTCTGAATTTAAATGACACAACTGCATTACTTCTGTAATAGACACAGAAGCTTCAGAGCTCACATTTTGCAGTCCATTAGAAATGTTGAAATATTTCACCTTGAAACATCTGTATTAATTCTCTTCCTCCACTCCCCCTTCTTCCCAAATGCATTAAAAATTCAAGAAGTTTGAAAGCAGTATTCTTGTGGCTGTAGAAAAGCTTTTATTGGCAACTTTTGTATTTTCTCTTTAGCAAATGGATTTTTAAAATCTTAATGAACTCTGGATTTGTGACCCACCGCATTATTTCTGCTAAAGAAACAAACCATCTGGACAACACTTCTGCAGGTTTATTTGTATTTATTTAAATTAACAGCAGTGTATGTCATTTTCAACCATAACAAACTCTTTCCATTCAGGTGAATTCTCTGAAGTCTTTAAATTTTATGGCTTGAAGCATTAAAGCCATAGTGAGCACGTTGAAACAATTACACTGAAGTAAAGATGATCATAAAACCAAGACTGCGTGCCTCTCATGTGAAAAGCACTCCTGGAAAGAGAAGAAGAAAGAAGGATAAGAAAGAGGAGAAGAGAGAAAGAGAGAAAGAGAAAGAAAGAGAAAAGATGCTGGCCAAGGCAGATGTGGACCAAAATGTGCTACTATATGCAACTGAGAGGAATACAATTTGGGAATATTTGATGACTTCTTACTTAGAATGAGGATACTGATATAGAATTAAGAAATGGTAACGTAGTGCTGTGGGTACTTCTGCCCTTTATTTAATCTTCAGCTGAGCCACATTCTGAAAGTATTCCATATATTAAGCGCATGAATTTAGTACCCCCTTTCATGTTGTCTTGGTTTAAAAGGCAGATGTCTGCCAGGGAAGGTAGAAGCCTTCCTGGGGTGAAAAGACACCAGCTCTCTCCAAATTATCATGACCTCAAAATTTACAGGGTTCCCAAGCAAAAATATGGGAAAAGGAATAGCATTTCTTTACTAGACTATAAATATCTATGTAACAAGACAAAACAAACAACAAAACAAACGAACAAAAACAAAAACAAAACAAAACAAAAAAAACCCCAAAACCAAAGGCCAAAAAAACCCCACCAAAAAACGAGGTTTCCCACCCGTTAAGCAGTCCACAGCTGGCAGGAGGCGCTGTTGGCTCAGGCGAGGCCGAGATGCAGCTGTGATTAACTCACTGTTTCAGGAATAGTCATTCTTGAAAGGGAGCAGGAAAGTACAACACCTAGCAACTTAGCCACGTGGTAGGGTTAAGCTCCACTCTTGTGTAGATGAGCAGCAGCCAAACGAACACAGTGGGATTAGTTCTCAGAGTCTGAGTTTGGCTCCAAAACACTAGTTTGTTTAGATAGGCTACAGAAAATTCAAATTACTACAGCCGGAATATCACTCAATTCTTCTGTTTCCAAGCCTCTTCTGTAATCCAAACCTCTGAACATTGAAAAATTCACCTATCATTCATTAAGTCACTTTTCCAAAATAGATAGGATTCAAATGTTGATCTGTTTTCACAATTCAAATTATTTCCTGGGCTTTCTGATACAATTTGTGTCTCTATTTCATCAAAGGACACTATAAAAAACCAAACTGCCTTAAATGGCAGACACAACAAGTTTCTTTAAAAAAATAGTATTTAGGTACTGAGATTCCTGCATTTCTGAGGGCAAGGCTTCACTTAACAGATTGGTCTCTATTCTAAGTCCTGCATTTTGCTGGTTACTTTACAGGTTAACAACTGTTTCTGAAAATGCCCATAAGTCTGCATTTTGAAAAAGTTTTAAATAATCTACTTCTTCTAGTTCAACAAAAAATAGACCGTTCAAAATCCTTTTTGCTCTACAGAAGGTGAATTAATCATAGAAAAAGAATAATGAGATGCTTTGAAACATCTTCTTGACATCTTTCATTGTCTTTGTGGTCTCCACCCAATAATCAGAGGTAGTGCTTCTTTTGTTAGAAAGGTGGTAGACTAGAAAGACCAGTTTAAGTGTATGCACTCCTGGCATTGGAAAGCTGCTTCCTTTGAGCTTGCAGTGGGATATCACAGAGCCATCTGCTAGCCAGATCAGATGTAAGGAGAATATTTTGAATTTCTACCCTTGGCGTTCATATCTCCCTTGCATCATAGGTTAAAACTATGAATTTTCTAGATACCAAGAAATTAGGCACTGACCATTGACAGGGATTTTTTTAGTTTTTCTCTTTTTTCCTCTGCAGCCCTATTTAATATTCAACAAATAGAAATAACGATTTTTGCCAGAAGTACTTTGTTAGTTTGGTAATGAAAATAAAAATTTCTTCAGAATTACTAAATATATATGATTCATTTACACAAATAAGTGAAACCACCATACGCATAAAGCATAAAGCTAATATTTCTTGCTGTGCTCCCTAGTGTAGTCACTACTTTGTGCTTCAAATTAACAACCTTTCACATAGTTACTGCCAATATGCTCAGGGGTTTAAAATTAAATTATTTTATAAACATGGAAACCAGCAGAAATGCTGTCTTGAGGTAACAATAAGTTTAAAAAATTAATACACTGAATCCTAATTTCGTGTCCATGACTGCCTATTTTTTTTTGTGGTTTTAATTAGTTGAGTTGACTTTGGTTGATCTTGTCTTTCCACAGAGAATAATATAATATAATATAATATAATATAATATAATATAATATAATATAATATAATATAATATAATATAATATAATATAATATAATATAATATAATATAATAATATAAATGAAGTTTGATGACTGGACTGATTTTTTCTTATCTATAACCTACTCTGCTTTCCCACAGGCATCTCACTTAGGACTTTAGGTCTTGGCCATAAATCCATGATCTGTTTCTCCTTCATAAAAATATGTATTCTAATGATGGGAAGATTTCCTATCCCACATGAATTCATATTAGAAGTCTTTCTCCAGGGAAGATGGGATGCTGAGTGATCTTCAAGCTGAAATGGATGAACTGCAAATGTTGAGGAAGGCATGCCAACATTTTAAGACTACAGCAATACTTGGAAGGAAGAGAATGAGACTTACTCAAAACAAGCAATCTGAGACTTTGGACATTTAGAATCTTCCTTTAGGGAGAAGCCATCATAGACTTACAAAATGTGAATGTGTATGTGTAAGAAATACAAACCCTGATATAGTCAAATTAAGTTGCTTATCCTCATAAATCCCTGAATCATCTTTACTACTCAAATTCAGACTCCATTTGAGCTCAAAGCTCAAAACTTTTAGAATATTTCTGATACTTGAAACAGTCTTGAATGTAAAAGAATTACTTGGTGTAATCAATGATTATTTTGCTGTGTGTTTTCTCTGACTTGAGAATGGATGAGGAAGTGCACTGAAGCTACTGCTTCAGATACCATGTTGCAATATTGTATGATTTCAGAAATACATACCAGTGTATTATTTGGATGTCATCAGATTTTGGTACAGGGTCAGAACATACAGTGTCCTGCTTTCCTTGCTACTCAAGGAAGGACCTTCAACAGGGCATGCCTCATCCCTGGAATCATGATCCCTTTGCCTCACCCTGGCAGTGTTCAAGGCCAGGCTGGGCAGGAAACTGGGTAATATGGTCCTGTGAGAAGTGTCCCTGCGCATGGCAGAAATGTTTGGAACAAGGTGATCTTTATGATCCCTTCCAATCCAGCCATGGTGTGATTCTATAATTCTTTGACTCAAGGTAAGACTCTGAGGGTAGGTATGGTTCCTGGCTCTACCTATGGTTCTGAACTAGTGAGCTTTCAGAAGAGAGTATACTTTTTCTTTTATTAACTCAAAGAAGATATGGGTTGAATTGGCTGGAAAACAGCATCTTGGCAGACTAAAGATGATGAGCTGTCTTACAATCTGTATGATCCTTAGCCACAGTTCTAAATGGAAATAGGAATTAGAGAGGAGAAACAAGAACTCTGACACACAATCACTCATTCTATTCATGGTTTACAAATCTGTATACATGCTATACATTCTTGCATCATAAAAAAACCCTATTTTTATTAAGAAAAAGTCTGCATTTCAAATGAAGAAACCATCATGCTTCCTGGCTGATATTGGGCTACAACTGCAGCAGATGGATAATAAAGTTTCAAAAACTGAAAACTCTTGGTTTCTATCTTATACCATTCTTCTCTGATAAAAACTGCTGATTAAGAGTTTGACCTAACCTTTCTTACCCATGTGTAAGAAATGAGTATTTCAAGACAAAGACTCCTCAGGTAAAAGGTGCTACAAATTGTCTGGGTCACAAACACCTTGTATCAAATGCAATCATATACAGACATGAAGATAGACTTTAAAAGACTGTATGTCCTGAGCATTCTGCCCTTTTGGTATGATGGTGAGGTTGTCAGCAAGCTATAACCCAGCACACTCACTCGTGTCTGTGTTTTGCTCTTTCTTCATTGCTGACTTCCATCAGCTGAAACATCAAATGCTTGCCCAGAATACCGAAAGTTATCTAAAGCTTTTCAGGAAACATCATTTCACACAGATGTTTAACCTCCAAGCCCTGAAGGGATATCTCTGCCAGTTGCCAGGCTTGTCAATTAATTTTACATTGACAATCATGCTAATATAGTTTGACACAGACAGGTTTTGCAGCCAGCCAGCCAGATAAACAAGGTAGATGACTCCAGTTCACTGCAAGATACATCTGAGCACAACACATCACAGCATATGTCTCATAGGTAGCACTGCCCATTTTCATATCAACTACCATCCCAGATGATCGTAACTACCAGTAAAATAATTTTTTCTCACCTGAGCACTCTTCCCATTTCTTTTGTGGTCATGTTACCACAAATGTGTTCAGGAAACATGAATATGAAATATGAAATATATCTGAATACTTGGTTTACAACATGAACTACCAAGCAAGATGAGTACTGCTGAGATGTCCCTGAAATAAGTTTATTGAACCTGAGGCGCCTCATTCAAATTCTGTCAGCTAACTGGAAGTAGCTTCAAGAAAAAGAACAAATATTTAGGGTTTGGAAGGAATTATTTACAAGAATACCTTAAATAGGCTGGATATTTTCAACTGGGCACACTAATAAGGAAGTTGTGATGAGGATATTATAATTGGCTAGAATTACCTAAAAAAAAAAAAAGCAAATACAGCAGTAGCTACAACATGAGAGAATGAAAATCGATATTATGTTAAGGTAAGTAAGCTACACCAGATTCAAAAAAATATTTTACACTGAAAAGAAACTGTGGACCAGTTGGAACAAGATAAATAAATTTGTATCAACTAGAATATTTAGACAAAGACTGAATACAGCTTCAATCTGGTATCAAACATATATTGGCCAATGAGTACCTTTAAAGGCATATTTCCTTGTCTCTACATTCAAATTCTGTGAAAATTACTGAGAATTATTGGTTTTGGGTTTGAACGAGATTGAAAACTGCAGGGTAAAAAGAACTCTTGGAGGTTTCTGTTTTTCTGTTTTCTCCTTTCTCTTGCCTTATGAAACTGAATTAATTCTAACCAAAATTATAACTTTCAGAAAATCTTTGAGCATACATAAAGGTTTAATTTCCCTTAAGACGTTAAATAACTATGAGTGTGGGGAAATGAGAAATTCTTTCCTTTTGTGAGACTGCAGAAAAAGAATCTGAAATTTTAAAACTGAATATTATGATGAATATAAATGAGCCTAGTTATGAATTAAAACATTAGTCCTTGATGCTTCCAATCACTAGTATACCTTTATGAATTTGACTGACAGCCTGATTTTGTCCTAGTGGTCATGTCCCATGGTCATGTAGTGAAGCTGAGAGTGTGAGCTACAGTATCTTTGTATCTATATACTGATCATTATGGAAAAAGAAACAAACAAACAAACAAAAAAAAAAACCCTAATATGACAGGATAGCAGAAAGCCTGGGCTAGTATTGTACATTCAGCATGCAAGAAAAGCTTTTTTATTTCTGCCTGGCCAGACTGCTGCAATCCTTAACCATAGGGACAATCACTCCATAAGTGTCTTGAAACATCTGTATTTCATGCTGTAAAACAGAAACATGAGGTTTTAAAAAAAAATTTACAGAACATAGGAAAGTCAGAATTATAATGCAAGCAAGTGGCCCTTTGGCCAATGGTAAAACAATTGAGGATTGCATCAGTACCAGACGCACATTGACGATGATAACAACTAGGAACAGGAAATAACTTACAAAATGAAGATATTATAAACAAAACCATAGATGTTTCTAATGAAAATACTGTTTATATGTGCAAATATCTTGTTTCTGCCCCATCTTATCTTAGAGCATAGACTCCCAAGACAGAGACTGTAGTTCAGTTCAACTCTTATGCATGGTTTAATCCAGGGGACAAGGTCTTTTGTAGCCTGTTGTCAACAATGTTGAGCAACTAAAAAAGTGCTGAAGCACTTACTGTCTCCATAGTTCTCAGTTGTGATAATGACAGCCCCAACTTTAACTTTTCAGTTACCCAAGATAATGAATGATGTCACAGCCCTCATCTACAACATGTTCCTGAGCTGCAGGTTGGGGCCATTTATTTTCACAATGCAGTTCTGGTCTTTATCTCATTTGTTAAAATGATGATGATAACAACAAAAACAACAATAACAAATTAAAAAAAAATTATTTTGTTATTCTGTTTTAGACGAGCATTTATCTTAGTAAAATTATTCTGCAGATTTGGAGAATAACACTTTGTCTGAGAATTGTTTGCAAACCATTATGTATAAATATTATTGTTTTTCACTATGTTTGTGCCAGGCAATGGTAAAAATAAGGGAGAAAAATTGACAAATTCACATTCCTAAGCAAAAATTAAAATTTTTGTCTTAGGAAATGATATCATGAACTTTTCTGAAAATGTGGCAGTGATGTTTGGAGAAAATCAATTAGTCACTGTTTTAATATAGATGGAGAGGGACAAGTGTGATTGTGTTGAATATATTTTGAGACATAGATATCCCAGCTACACAAGGGCAAAACCAGATGTTTGCTGATCAGCAGTGATGAATGGGTTTGGAGAAGATATAATGTAATTGTTTTGTGACAGATCATTTAGAAGAGTAGAAGAATGGAGAAATCAAAATTTTCTGGAAAATAATAGATGGTCAGAGGTGAGGCTGGAGTCAAGATGATATAGGTCAGAGATTACAACCTGTGCACCTGAAAAAGAAAGGAGAATAGCAGTCATTATGAGATACAATCAATTTTTTCATTGATCAATGAAATAATAATTTATTATATAACTAGGTACTATTTTTTTCTACTCAATGAATTGTTTGCTTATATTTATATACAGTTGAGGAGATTGGGCTTTCATCTACTTTGATATTCAAAGAACAAAATAAACTATAAAGGTATGTAAGAATCTGCATTTTTGTTGATCAGTTGGGCAACTTTCAAACATTTGTGGTCAAATGCATTATTTGAGAATATTCTTTCAGGTACAATGCATTAGACAATATGGCTTTGTAATGTGAACACAGAAAAATTGATATGCAGTCAATTAAAATAATTCATTTGGAATATAGATGCACCATTGGATGTTACTTCCTCCTCAAGGCTCTCCCAGCTGTCGATTTGTCAGTCCATTACAATATTCAGTCTTCTCTAGTGACTAAGAAAAAAAAGCTAAATATTTGTAGTTCAGAGCATCAGACAACTCATAGGATTTCCATGTACTAAGTGGTAGTGAGCTATCAGGAGCTTTAAAAAATTCTCTGTCCCTTGTAAAGAAAGGCAGAATTTGTTGCACATTTGTGGATTTCTGCCATCTTTTTCAGGGAAGAAAGAAGCTAGGAATGAATTGATGAGAAGGAAGTAATAAAAGTGAAATGTTTGTTAAGGAAGCTCAGTGCTTTTGTGCTTCTGTTTTTAGGAGCAAGCTTCCTACCATGTCTAAGAAACTAAACATTAGAATTCAAAACTTTCCCTCCTGGGGTCACTTTCCTTCTCTCTTTTATTCTTTTCCTTGTACTGGCAATGAATTTGAAAGCCTCTGCCAGACAGATCTTTAGAACTCTCATCATTCTTATAAAGAAATCCAGTGTTGGCAAGTTCTGACACTGGACAAACATGTCAACAAACATTGAGAAAGTGCTGCCTCCAAGCAGCAGAGCACACTAGGGCTGTGTTTACTCAAGCTTGTCGCTACCAGGCTTCATTAAGAGTGATGACATTTTTAAACACCATCTCTGCGGTACTATGTGATACAAATCAAATCTAGCAGGCACACAAAGGCCTTTGTCTCTGCTCAAGACTTGTACCAACTTCTGCTGTTAAGGATATGACAACATTTTCTGGCTCAAGGAAAAAGACTGTAAGGATCTAAACTCCTAAACTCAACCAAGTGAATAGAAAACTTCTCTTTTCATACTGGTGGGGTTGGATTTAAGTGTTGTACATCTCTTCTCCCTGCCTGCACACAGGAAAATCTGAAGCTGATATACAGAAGGCACAGGGAGACATTATTTAATTCTAGAGTGTGGATGTGACCACTAAAATTTTTACATTTCTCCTACTGTTAACCAGAAGGGTACTTACTGAATCTGAGCCTTCCTTTTCAAAACAAAGAAACTCATCTTTCTCCTGCAACACAATTTGCCATATTCTTGTTCAGCACAAACACTGCTTCACGTGTTTTTCCTGTAATCTTATTGAAAGAAATTCTAATATATTAAGATAGAGATGAGGGTCATTATTATTTCCATTCAACTTTAAGAACATATATGCCCAGTATTATGATATTGAAATGTTTAAAATGTGTGTATGTGTTGAGCAGCAATTTGATAGATTCATCCAGTAAATGCACACTCAAAGAGACACTTTTAAAGAAGGAGCTATATTGTAAGAGGATGGAGATGACTCACTTTTTCTCTGGAGAAGGGGACCAGGGTGAAATGAATACAATTCCACAAAGAATAGAATAGAATAGAATAGAATAGAATAGAATAGAATAGAATAGAATAGAATAGAATAGAATAGAATAGAATAGTTCAGTTTGCAGGGACCTATAAGAATAATCTAATTCATCTGCCTGAATAATTCAGAGATGATCAAAAGTTAAAGAACTGTTGAGGGCCTTGGCCAAATACCTCTTAAGCACTGACAGGCCTTGCTCACCTTTTTAGGAAGTGTTTGACCCCCTGTTGCAGTGTTTGACTTCTAAATGTCCAGTCTCAACATCCTGTGAAACTGCTTTGAACCATTCACACAAGTCTTATCAGTGGATCCCAGAGAGAAGAGGTCAGCATCTGCCTCTTCACTTCCCTCCTCACAAAGCTGTAGAGAGCAATGAGATCACCCCTCAACCTCCTTTTTTCCAAACTACACAAATCCAAAGCCATTAACTGCTCCTTATAGGACGTTCCTTCCAGCCCCGTCACCAGATTTTTTGTCCTCTGCTGGACACATACAAGGAGTTTCACATCCTTCTTAAATTGTGAGGCCCAGAATAGCACATAGGACTCAAGGTGAGGCCCACCACTGCTGAGTCCAGTGGGATAACCATCTCTGTTGAGCAGCTGTTTGTGCTGGGTTTGATGTACCCCAGGATGGAGTTCACCCTCCTGGCTGCCTGGGCACACGGCTGGCTCACACCAACTTGCTGCCAGCCAGCACCCCAGATCCTTCCCTGCTGGGCTGATCTCCAGCCACTCTTTTCCCAATTCATGCTTGTGTCCAGTGTAACATAACAGATAATGTAATAATTATTACTGTATAATGTATAAAAATCTAAAATATACTATTCATAATGTATAAAAATTCATTAAATATGTGTACCTACACTGTGTGTGCACTTCTACCTGTTACTGCATTATCTGAAAGGAACCAATATGCAGGCTTCCATTTACTGGGATTTGTGAGTAGAATTCTTAAAAAATGTAGAGGTCTTTATTCTGAGCAGCTTTATTACTAGCAGTTCAAAAAATGTTTTCAAGTGAGAGTTTTAAAATAGCTGGAAAAGTTGAAAAAACACTTTCTAGAAGTGAATTACAGAATTTATTACAAGCCCAGAGAAAACAAGTACATTTACAATGTGGAAATTACATACAATGGTGTTTTCACACATATGTGCCTCTGGATAAGAGCTTTAATTTCTATTTAGGCACTAAACCAGAACAAGCATGTTTTCAATAGAAGCAAATTATAGCAAGGCAATTATATTGGAAAACACACCAAGATAAAACTCTACAGCAAGCATACATTACCTAAAAATAAAAATAGCAATTAATGGCATCTGGATTGATATGTACTGATTCCCTTTGAAAATGTAAAGGCACATCTAAATCCCTAACTTCAGAATTCAGGTATGACTCTGAGGAATGCCTCTAACTTGACGCATATATTTGACTAGATCTTTATTCAGAAAAGCATAAACTTACATGCTGCTTATTTTCAAATGTATATAAGTATAATGTATATGGTTTATTACTGACTGATGACCAAAATTCTTAAGCTAAGATATTTGTAATGGAAAATCTATTACCAGTGAATGGTTACATGAAATAACAGTTTTCCTATTGAAACATTTCTTCCAAAAGCATGCAGATTGCTTGCTAACAGTCAGGAAAGAATTTAAAAACCATCACCTTATGTAATTTTTGCAAAGAATTTGGCCTTGTCCAGATTTCAGTAGGACCAATGTTTGAATTTTGATGTTGCATGAAACATCATCTATCAATGTTGGTGATTTTTGCCAAACTGATAAAATAAAACTTTATCCACTATTTGGCAGTTATGTCCTTACTTTGCAAAGGATTTTTGGGATTGTTGGCTTTTGAGTTTTTTTGTTGTTTGTGGGAGGGGGATTTGTTTGGTCTTGTTTTTTTTTCCTAAGTACACAGGATTTAATTTGGTAAGTTGTCATTCACTGATGGGATTTAGTCCGGTTCTATGTTGGCAGTTGATTTCATTGTTTCATTGTTTTTTGTTTCTATACGAAATCGAGAGTAGTCAAATGTACCTATTTCTAAAAATGCATTTGAGAGAAACAGCAGGGGGAGGAAAGAAAATCTACAGATATTTAGGGACCCAGTAACAGAGTAACAACCAGCAACAATGGAAACTTTATGGGGCTGCACTTTATTAACTCTGTCCATTTCAAGCTACTAATAATTAGCTGAGCTCAAAATGATTGCTTAGCATTCAGCAGGGAAGGTAGCATTTCTCCAGAAGGGACTTTGTTATTGGAGACTGTTTTTATAAATGCATAGTTTCCTTAATTCCAGTATAATGATCTTTCCTGACTTAGTTATTGTTGTTTTAAGCGGCTAAAATAAGCACTCTTGTTCATATACTTTCAAATGAAAACATGAGTGTTCATGGCTTTATATTACTGAAGCTTTCCCTTATTGCTCCTACACACCCCCTTTTCCTTCAGACTGCAGTCTCTAGGTACTTTGATAGTTTATACTTTCTTCTCAGAGTGAGGTGTTGTAGTAAAAAAGTTCCTTTGGCAGCTACCAAAACATGTCACACTGACTGTAACCTTTAAAAAAGGAAATGCTCCATGGAGCTTTGATTGTGCAAACAGCATATTCTGTCCTGAAAACTGGGACACTGTCAAAGGAGAAACTATACATAAGAACGTATATATTTTTTACAACTTTTTACTTTATTTTGATACTTAGGGGTGCCTCTTTAAGAATTCTGTGCTGTGCACTCATATTGATAAGATAAATTACCACTTTTTCCATGTGTAATGTTGTTGTGAGCAGAAGTGTAAGAGATGCTGGTTATTGTTTTGAATTCGATAGTTTCCTATGTTGGCTGAAGTCACAGCAGAACAGCTGTTCTACAGGGGCTGTAGGGAAGTGGAGTTCTGTGCCAACACACCATTGTCATTGGATGAGGACAGGGAATCTGAACAGAATGGAGTGAGACACACAAGTAGGTATTAGTTATATTCAGTGTTTGCTAAGATTTGGTTTACATCTACAAAAAACACTGGAAACATATCCAAGAGATTACCAGCTGTGAAAATCCTTCACAGAGGGATATGTCTCAAGAATTACTGCTGATGCTGCACCTGAAATCCTGCAATACAGATCTTGGATCAAATTTGTGTGGGTAAGAATTTTGTTAAATTACAGAGTGGTTTAATTTAAGAAGAGAAAAATGGACACACTGGCCTGAACTGCTTTCAGCCTTGCAAGATGAATGAGAATTCAGAGAAAAGTTCAGATTTCACCATGTGAAAATTATTTCATTTAGAGTCGGCTAGGATAAACCATGATGAGCTACAAGTAATATAAATGCATCTCCATCACCTTCAAAGAAACAGTTTATTTAGTAGAAAAAACAACTAAAATGTGGCAATCTCTTGCAGTCTTCTTGTTCCTGACTGAATATTTCTTCTGAATATTATAATGGGCATTATTAGCCATAGACTTCACAGTAGCTGGATTATTATCTACACTCAGAGGTGGAAAAGAGAGACTAGATTTTATCACCTCTGGTACCTAGCAGACAAAATCTGTGTGTTTAATACTGCCTTCAAGGTATTATCAAGTCATAAAATGATCAAGTAATTAAAAATGATCAAGTCACTTCCGTAATTAGTGACTGGCTTCCCAGACCAACCATTTTTAAATTAATGGTCTTACAGGAATGGACTGGTGGAACAATTAAGCAAGTTGGCACAGGAATTCAGGTACAAAAAATTATAAAATAGTTTAGATTGGAAGTGACCCCTGAAGACCATCTATTCCAAGCCTCCACGCAAAGCAGAACCAGCTTCAGTGTTACCTTAGGCTGGTCAGGTCTTTGTCAAGTTGGGTATCCACATGGATATTCTATGACTCCGCTTAGAAAACTTTCCCAATGACCACTCTCATTAGAAAGATTTTGTCCCTTATATCCATAAAACCTATATGTTCATACTGGGATTGAGAAAATTTAGATTATAGTGTTATAAAAAGCTGAACAAGTGGGAAAATGAAGGAAAAAGAAGACTAAACCTGCTCAAGCAAAAGTCAATTAGCATTACATTTAAATATATATATCTTAAAATAAATTCTAAGTTAAATAAATAGACATACACATCTTCATTTTTTTCAATTGCACTAGAAAATATATACAACAGATTGATGACCAGAACTATTACCACTTAGCAAGAAAGCAAAAGAAACACAGAGAACTTGCATAATTTGTGTTAACAAAACTTTTCTGTTTCACCGTCTAGGAGACTCTCTGGCAGTCACAGATGCACCAGCTGAGCAAGAACCAAAGCCCCTTTGCAGAGTCTGGCTCCAGTCCTCTAACGAGTCTTATTTGACTCTCTACACACCTCACACTCACCCAGTCAGAAATTTTAATCCAATATATTGTCAGGCATAACCTTTCCACTTTGCATATGACATTGGTTTTAAAATGGATCATCTCAAAATCTGAATTTGGATTGGATTTCATTTTGAAATTAGGAGCTCTATCCACAGCTTACAATGCTATAAACCATTAGACTAAAATCCGCTTCTTACTAATACATTCCAAGCCTGCAGCCTTATGTTCTTTTTCTGTAATATATATAGTAAGTCAGCTGCCATTTAACCCACTTCCAGTATGTTAGTTTTCCTGTCATCTCCTTCGTTGTCTTCAGAACTGACACCCATTCACTATTTGCCAAACATGATTTACAGTTTCCAGCAGTTCTCTACCTTTATCATCAATTTTTTATCACTGGATCACAGCTGAACCCAAGAGAGGAAGTTGTTATATGCAACTGAAATAGATACTAGCTCTGCGTTTTCAAAGAACAATGTTGCACAAATGAAACTTCTGCCCTGCAAATAATGGCTAAAAAACCCAAACAACCCAAACCAACCAAAAAAAACAACCCAAAAACTAACACTCATACAGGAAAAGTCTTTACAATTCAGAAGGGATCTGAACTGTTGTGTGTAGTTAACTGTGTAAAGCATACCATTAGCAGCACATTTTCTTAATCAACACAGTGTGGTTGGTTTCAGAATGTAGGAATTGTTATTATTTTCAACCTAGAAAGTCACTCCTTGAGGTTTTTTCTAAATAGTGTCAGTGACCTTAAGATGTATTCATCTGAATAAGATATGCACACGCATAATATATGTTTTCATTTTCTTTATATTGCTTAGAAGATTTCCCAAAAGCCAGGTAAATGAGTATATATATTTTGAAAAGCATATACCAACAATAATAGCTGATTCTCTCACTTCTATTAACTGAGTTCTCCAAACAGTTTTTATGTATTAATTAATTAATACTCATACATAGTCTGTGACATTAGGCAGTCCTATTAGTTCTGGTTTATATCAGGGATCTGACGCTCAAGGCAAAGGAAGGAGAGGAAAAGTAATTTTTTAGTAACAAATACTACATTAAAACAAGAAATTACCTGAAATTATTATACAATTTTCTTTCCACTTTGACTTTATAATAAGCAATCTATCCATTGTATATAATTTGCTAAGGTCTATATTCATAGTTTTTAAGAAAGAAAAGAATGCAATTGCCTGTGTGAAAGGCCTGACCTGCTGGAATCAGGGGAAGGGGAGAATGGCTGTCATTTGTGGCTGTGACTATGGTCTGTGATCCAAAAATAGGAAACAGTTACTCCTAGTAAAGTATGGGAGAAAAAGAAGTCAGTCCCCATCTTCCTCATACTATTTAAATTCATCCTGGCTGGAGCAGGCTGTGAGACTGAAAGGCTGGAAAGGAGCTATTTGCAGAAATTCATTGCTATTTCATGCCCTTCACTTTTCAAAGCAGGAAGAACATGGAACATACAAAGAATTTGAAAAGCTGTTGAATTTTAGGAACTTAATATGCTTTTTTGATATTTCTGGCTCAAATGTAATGAGAACTATTAGAATAATTTTTGCCCCCCACTTTTCTCAAAATTATTCATAGATTCTAGAAAGGTTGCACTTCTTTCTCAAAATTATTCATAGATTCTAGAAAGGTTGCACTTCTTTCTCAGAAACTTTTAATGTTTAATTAAACTTTTCTGAAAAGTAAGGAGGGTGGTTAGCAGAACTGCTACCTTGGGCTTATTTAGAGACCTTGAGAGACTCCTTGGCAGGCAGTCCTGAAAGGCAAAGGAGTCCAGGAAGGCTTTAAGAAAGAAATCTTAAAGGTTCAGAAGTAGGCTACACTCTTAAGTGAAAAGATGAGCCAATGGGGAAGACCAGTCTGACTGAACAAGGAGCTTTGCATGGAACTCAGGAGAAGAAGAGAGTTATGGCATTTGGAAGAAGAGACAGGAAACTCAGGGGACTACAAGGATGTTATGAGGTTATTCAGGGAGAAAATTAGAAGCGCCAAAGCCTAGCTGGAAGTTAATCTGGCTACTGCCACAAAAGACAATAAACATGTTTCTATACATACATTAACAAAAGGAAGGCTAAGGAGAATCCCATCTATAAGAAGGGTGGAAGGAGGGTCTGGGGAACTACGTGCCTGCCAATCTGACCAGCCACGGTCATGGAACAAGTCATCTTGAGTTCATCACAGCCCGAACAGGGGATTATACCCACCTAGGATGGGTTTATGAAAGGCAGGTCCTACTTGACCAACCTGATCTCCTTCTGTGACAAGGTGACCTGCTTAGCAGATGAAGGAAAGGCTGTGGATGCTGTTTACCCACAGTTCAGTAAAGCCTTTGACACTGTTTCCCACAGCATTCTCCTAGATAAACTGGCTGCTCCTGGTCTGGATTGGTGCACTTATTGCTGGTAGAAAATGGGCAGGAGGGCTGAGCCCAGAGAGTGCTGGTGAATGGAGTTACATCCAGCTGGCAGACAGTCATGGCTGAACGTGAGCCAGGGTATAGGTGGCCAAGAATGCCAATGGCATCCTGGGCATCCTGGCTTGTATCAGCAATAGTGTGGCCAGCAGGACCACAGCAGTGATTGTCCCCCTGCACGTGGCACTGGTTAGGCCCCACCTCAAATCCTGTGTTCAGTTCTGGGCCCCTCACTACAAGACAGACATTGAAGTGCCAGAGTGTGTCCAGAGAAGGGCAATAGAAAAGAGGAAGAGTTGGGAGCACATGTTTGATGAGGGGCAACTGAGGGAGCTGGGGGTGTTTAGCCTGGAAAAGGGAGGCTCAGAGAGAACCTTAATGGTCTCTACAACTGCCTGATAGGTGGCCAGGTGGGGGTCAGTCTCTTCTCCCAAGTAACAAGCAACAGGACAAAACAAATTTGCCTTAAATTGCACCCAGGGAGGTTTAGATTGAATATTAGGAAAAATTTCTTTACTGATTGAATGATCAGACACTGAAACAGGCCGCCAAGAGAAGTGGTTGAATCACTGTCCCTGGGAATAGTTAAAAGACAGGTACATGAAACAGCTAGGGACATGGTTTAGTGGTAGTTTAAATCATGAATAAGGTTAAATGTTTGGACTTGGTGACCTTACAGGCCTTTTCTGACCCATGATTTGGTGATTATCTGTTCAAGGAGTTCACTGTGAAATTATCTAAATGCACTAAAATGCAGAATCTAAGTTCTTTTTGAAAATCTATTCAAAACTGTTAAATTTCCTTTGAAAGTTTTGATTGGAAAAAATATGAATCTAAAGTTTTTCCACTGCAGTAGGATTTTAGTAACATATATTTATCTACCACCCTGGAAATTCCATCTAGTGCCTGCAAATACATATATATAGAGAGAGGTTTTTTTTTTTCTTGTTGCTTTTCAGATGTAAGAGCAAGCAGTTTAAAATATATTTCTTTGTTCTAAGTCCCCTAGAACATTTTTTTCAGACTTCAGCAATTCCAGTTCAGGAAGTATGGGATTAAGACTTTCTGGGGTGCTCCCGTCCCCTAATTTCTGTGCTTCCTTCCCCCTGCAACCCTGTCTACAGCTAATCTATAATAAAGGTTAATTTTGAAAAGCGAGCTCCATAGTATTTACACAATGAAGTCAAACTCTGAATGAAACACACTTGTAAAAACAACAGCAGCCTTTTCCTTGTGCAATATAGGATGTGGTCAATCATTTGGCAATTCAGTTTTGGCACATCATGAACTATTTATTTGTTAAGGCAAGTTCTTGAGATTACAGAAACTCTGGGAGGTTTTTTCCTTTCTTTTCTTCTTTTTTGGTCCTTTTTATTTCCTCCACTGGAAACTATTAAATTTTCAGAACCTGATGTTTATTTCACGCTGAAATGTGCACTATTGTATCGATAAATATTTAATGGCACTGGAGTTCAGTGGATATAGCCTCATATGTTTCTTTTAAGAGGTGTTTTATAACCTGGTGAATGCACTGTGGTCAGCCGAGCAAGAAAAAACAAACTCAAACCAAAAACTTTCCACTAAAAGATGACACAGGGTTCAGTTTCAGTTTGAAGAGGGTGTGGAGGAAACAAGTAACCATATATTTTTCTGAGTCTCTCAGTCCTGGCAGTGCTCAGACAATTCCATTTGAGATAAACATCAGGGGCATTACATAGATCATAAAAGCATTTGAGCTGAGAAAGACAAGTGCTAGAAAAGATAAAGTTCTAAAAATGAGCTTTCTCCAACAAACCTCAAAAAAAACCCCAGGTAA
>NW_005054301.1:1673292-1679452 GCF_000277835.1 Geospiza fortis
CTCAGTCTGTAAGACTGGTTTAAATGCTCATGCAAAGTGTTTTCAAATATTTCTGGACAAACATTTGTTGACATTAAATTTTAAATATGATGTTCAATTATTTAAACATATCTGTCAAACTGTTAGCATGCACTTTACCTAATGTTGCACTTGAAACTACCTGAAATCACTTTGGCAGGTCAGGACCAAGCTATAGCATAGCAAAAAACCATCAGTGACAGGTAATAACAAAAATTACATTATTGGTATTCTCTCCCTTTCATTTGGCTCCTATTCTGAACATTTACCACTCTACTAACTACCCAAACAGACTTGGAAACAAAATTTTACCTTATCCAGTTTTAACTGGTAACTTAAAATGTCCAAGTAGAATATAATTTGCAGTAAAAACATTGATTCATTGATTATTATGTTAACTGATTATTCTTAGTTGATTATCTATTTCTAAGCTAATCTGCAAATCATACTCGGGTGTATTTTGATAAATCTGAAAAGCTGTTCATATTTTTAAAGAAATCTCATGGTTTGTAAATAAACACCACCTACAGTGAATTAGGGCAAAATGCACAAAAAACTTGTAATTTGTAAATGACATCAGAAATCTCTATCAAATACCAGGAATAAGATCAATGAATCAGTGTCTTGTAAGCAGTGTTTTCTCATTTATGGTTAAGACTCAGCAGCTGTCAAACTTACTCAAAATATTAGTTATAAACTAAATATTTTAAGACTAATCCAGAAATTTTTGAGGATAGTACCTCAGCCTCAGTGGAATTGATCAGCAAAGAATCATATACTGTTGTCTGAAAGATGCTTTGTTTTGACTTGTGTAGAAAGAATAAAAATAGCAAGAGGTCAAATAACCTGTTATCCTGATGGGAAATGATAGAGCTGAAAAATGAAGGCTAGGTAAGAATAATAAAAAAGTTATTCCAAACCATGGCATCACTATAAAAGAAAAACCAATCTACTTGGTCTACTTATGATGAGTCTTCTGAGCTCTTGTCTTTATGTCATGGAGTTTTAAATGTAGGACAACAAAAATTGTCTAAACTCAGGTTTCTACTACCCAATCAAAGACCACATTTGTGTGTCAATAAGTACGAACCACAAATATAAAGAAAAAGCACACATTTACAGTTAGGACCAGTGGTCTCTCAATAACAAATACGTATCAAAATACTGTCATACATCAGGAAAATCTCAATCACAAGCATGTATTGAGTCTGGCATATCTGAATTCCCATGTCTTTAGAGATTTTCGTTAAGCACTTGACATAATTTCGGTGTTGAAAGTTGTAGATTGTTTTGAAATGCTTTGAGCTGAACGAGTTACAGAGCTTAGGGCATTAAACTCTTTCTGGACACTAGAAATATGGTCCAGAAAATGACCTCTTCCTAAAAGGATTGGTTTCCCTATGTCTGTGTTCATACTTTCCTCAAATACTCTATTCATCATCACAGACAAAAATCTGTTTTTTTTCTCCCAGCATTACTGAAGTGCAAGCTTAAATTTGGAAGCCATGTGATATGGAATAATTTGCAGTGTTTGATAGTGTCTTTTGGGGAAAAAAAAAAAAAGTAACCAAAACTTATACATACCTGCACTTCTCATTTTACCTGTAATTTCAGGTCTTCTTGACATACTTTTTAGTGATTTTGCTATTCATTCAGTTTTATTGTAGAAATCTGCTTTATCTTGGTATCATCGGGAAACAGTAACTGGTTTAATCTTTAAGTCATAATACAAACGATCTTCCTAATAAAATACTTGAATATTGCTTTGTCTCCCTTCTACTTTATTTCCAAGAATGGAATCAGGGTCCACTGTGATTGTACAAAACTATATCAAAGAAGCCCAAACATGGTTGTTAAACACCAGTCAACATCTGTGTGTGTTGTATAGAAATGAAGCTAAAAAAATTAGTTCCTATTACTCTTTGTAGACTGAAATTATTGAATTAAACATTGAGGTACTTTTCCCTGATATGAGAAGAAGTTATTTGCAATATTCATATATGAAAAGTACACTTTCAAGAAGGCTGAGAACTGGGGCCCATGAAAAAAGACCATTTTGTTCCCAGAATGAGTTGTTTTATCACAAAAAAATTAGCATTTCAGTTTCCATTCAAAACAAAATCTTTAAGTAATTTGACCCAAAGAACACTTTGCCTGGCTGTATTGGAGTTTTACCTTCTTTAATTTGCAATGTTTGAAATTGAAAATCATACAAAATAACTTTGAGTTCTTTGGTTCCCACTGACTACACTGAGGGAATTATGTTATATCTCACAGGAAGCCATCAGAGCCAGTACTTCACACGACTGAACTCTATGACTTTTATGGCTTTCACAGAGAGATTTATCCAGTTTTTCTGGCTTTGGTTTTAGCTGAAAGCAAATGCTGATATCTTCTGTGTATTTCTGAACAGAATGGAAATGAGAAATACTGTAAATCATTCAAAGCAACTTTTACCCACAGGATTGCTAGAAACTTTAAACCAGAAGCTTGGGTTTGTTTTTGTACTCATCTGCACTGAGTCTCTAAACATTTGAAGATTAACCTGTTGCAATGAAGATTGTGTGTGAGTTTTTACATGATAGCAAAATGTCTGCCTCACAGAGCACATTAGGTCATATAACCTTCTTTTGAGAAAGATAGCCAGTAGAGGAAATGTTAAAAGAATAAAACTTTGAAGCTCTGCAAGCAGAAGACTAGTTCCAGTTCTGTGTGCATTCAAAGTTATTTCTGATGTCTATATTAATTTTCTTGTTTTACTGTAGCAAAGTATTTGTTATTGTCATTAAATTTAGCTCTGATTTTTGGCACATTTTTCATTAGCAGGTGCTTTAGTATGTAGCTGATGAGCAACAAGGTAGGAAGAACATCTGCAGCGGTGGTGTTAAGATATTTCTGCATGGACTGGAAGCCTTGAAAACATGTAAATTCAGTGAAGACTGTTACTTGGACTTTTCCAATGCAATAGAAGTGTGGAGTGCTTCTATTAAAAATAGAAATTAGAAAATAGAAATGTGGATCTGGAAATTATATGAAGGAAAAAACAGTGCTGAGATTTCAACATGTGTCTGCAGTATATGCTGACACAGAGAAGGGCTCAGCAAAATGTTTGAGCATTCTATTTCACTCATATCTGACAGAACAATGTGAGTATAGCAATCCCACAGTGGTGAAATATTGTTTTCTTCATTCTGGTGAGAAGGCCACATGAGTGTCTCTATTCTCTAATTACGTGACACTTAGGTTCATACATTTGTATTTTTACTCTCAATTGAATTTCTACAAACTCTTTTCTCAAGCTAGTTCTCTTTAGCTCTCTCACAATCATTGAAAGTACAACATACAGCTGCTGCATTTTTCTGTCTCCCTCTTGGCCTGGTGAATAAATCATTAATTCTTGATGTTGAATTCTTCTCTCCCATGTCATACTTGCTTTGCAAAACTTGAGTTTGAACTTGAAGTCCTTTCCACAGATTTTGCCCTTGGATCCATCTTGATCTAATTACCCTTGTTTTCTTTTGTTCCTATTTTTTAGCTGTCGTTTCCATAAAGTAAAAGGAGGCTGAGAGCTACATAAATACTACAGAAAATGACAATAATATAAATTACCAGATTATGTTATTACCAGAGATATCCAGAATTTTATTGGATGGGTTAAGGTTCTGCCAAACAATTCTTCCTTTAGCCAAAATTGATTTGAAATCAAATGAGAGACAAAGAGCTGAGAAGACCTCATTTAAGTCATATCATGATATGATAAGAGCAGGATTTCTTCAGTGCTTGCTGTTTCAACCTAATCGGAAACTGTGTGGGGAACAGGAAAGCAACATTCCAGGAGGATGAGGAGAAAGAAACAACTGGAAGGAATAAGCATTTCCAAAGCCATATGAGTAAGTTGGGCAAGGTCTTGCTTTAGTTAAAATTAAAAGAAATCTCTCACTTTTAATAGACGCCCCCAGATAGTCCTGGACTTGAGCAGTGGGGGACATTTCTTCAGATTTTTTTGGTAACAGTACATTTAAAGGAAGAGAAAATATTGAAAAAGATCAGGCATAAAGCCAAAGTTGTTTTGCCGACTCTTACACAGAAAGACACATTAAATTAGAAACATTTATGTCTTAATTTGAAACTGTTATCAATCTCTTGTCTTTAATTTTATTTAGAATCAGAGTTATCTTTTTTTAGTTTGGTTTTGTTGTTTTGATATTGAGAATTTGGCTTAAGTCAGTTGTACCAATATGGTCCTATACTTTGATTCACCAGCTGACATAATGCAAATTAGCAGCCATATGTGCTGGCTATCAGTACAGTGATGAATAATTTCCAGTCAAATGAGGTTTTAAAAAATAGTTTGCATCAAAAAACTTGTTAAAATAAATTGCATAAACTGCTTAATCTGCACAGGAATGAAGCATCTTAGATACCCTGATGATTTCCAAAGAATTTGTCTTTTAAATTACCTGCTTCTATTGATTCTTTGGTATAAGAATATATATGTTTGGGAAACAGTACTTAGAGGTGAACAGCAGCTTGTTTCTTCTCAGTGTTAGATATAATTGGTTATTGCATGTGTGTGAAATTGTCTAGAATTTCTGGCATATGGCAGATCTTACATTACTGTGATGATGATAAATATGATGATCCCCAGCACCTGGAATCCCAAGCCTCTCCCTGTGCTCTGGAGATACCCCCCTGGAAAGCAAAGGTTTTCAGATCTCATGCTGCATAACTGCATGACAGATGCTGCCATTATTATATTGCTTGGGTTTATTTGAGTGGATTGGGGAGAGGGCAGGGGAAGGGTTAAAATGAGTGAAAAATGGGCCTGTTCCTTCAGATAGCTGCATAAATCTCAAACAGGCCATGAAGCTGCCTGTGTCTTCTTGATCTTATTAGAAAGAATGTGTGTGGGCAGGAAGAGATGAGACTGGGATTTCTTACAACAGTGCTCTCTGGAGGATCACAAATCTGGTCATTTAAAACTGATTTATTTGGGTTTATTGCACTAGTATTCTACAGTTCCAATTTGTCTTTGCTCCTTTCATATTATTCTTGACCCCTTGATGAAACACCCACATAAGTCCAGATAGTTCTCTTTAAGAATTCAAGTAAACCTTCTTTATTCATTTAAAAATTCTGTTGTTCTTTTTTTTTTTTTTCCTTTTTTCCCCCAATGTTTATTTTCCTAGAACTTTTTCTCATACTCTTTCGCTTTCAGATATTGATTTATAATATCTCCAGAGACATCAATAATTATGGAAGAAATTACACTGTCACTTTGAAGAGGAATATTTTACATTTTGTTTTGGGTCCCAAAGTACTTTTTTGACAAATGATCTAAGCATTATAGTTTCCCTATGCATCCAGGAAATATTACTATCTTCATTGTACAGATAAAGCAGAGACAGAAACTGACCTATCTAGGGTAACACTACAAGCCAGAGAAAACATTTTGAATATTAGCAAAAATTCCAGACAGTTGGTCTCAGAAGCTAGCCAGGAGACCACATTCTTTTAATTTAAATTTCCACATCAGTGTGGCAAAGCATCGTAGCAGAATCAGTCATTTATTGTTTTACTTATGAGAGAAAGGAAAGGGGAAGGGAAGGGAAGGGAAGGGAAGGGAAGGGAAGGGAAGGGAAGGGAAAAAGTGATAGAATAAAGCAGTAAAAAATCTCACTATTTAATTTGAAGCCAAAAGAGGGATTGGGAGCAAATACTGAGGCTATGTAATGCTTACTGTGAATTCTTTCATTTATGTTTTGTCATTGTTTGTAAGGAAGGTAGTGCTTTATCATGCTCCAGACCAGGCATATAAATTGCACTTCTGAATTACTGGTACATGTGGAAATGCCATCTTTGCAGATGTAGATTTACCAACAGTGGAGTTTAGCCCTTGCCTCCCTTTAGAATCAGCAGCTACAGCATTGCTGCCGTGCTGTCACGGATGATAGCAGCTCAGCCATGTTGTTTCTCCACCTCTTGTTTGTATGAATGGTGAACCAGCCAGGTACTTCAAGCTTAAGTGACACAGGCAAACTGACTGAATTATGCAGTGGTTGTGATTTGTCCTCTGTGTTAAGCAATTTTCTTAGAACTTGCTGTCCTAGTTAGACATGAAAATCTTCCTATGCAGATCATT
>NW_005054301.1:1679559-1774990 GCF_000277835.1 Geospiza fortis
AGCAGGATCACAATTCTGCTGAAAGTGACAAAGAGAGATGGAAAAAATTGTGGTGCTGAGAAACAAGACTAAGAGATAGAAAGAAAAAAAAAAAATACCCAACTCTGTGAAGGAAGAGGCCAACCCAGGAGGAAAACACATATGAAGTATTATAAATATGGTCAGCCCACCACTTTCCTGGTCAGAAGAAGACATTGCCTTGTCCTTTGATGTTTAAAGTTAATGTTTGCATTTGATTTATAGCCAAAACTCTGTATTCATTTTAGGTAGGCATCAGTTGCCAAAGGATTCCCACTCTATATATTTTACTTCTGGCTCCAAAATGCATTTTAGTAGTCCATAAATTAGGCTTGTGAAAGGTCTTCAAGCTTCAGATTCACTGGGGTTGGTGGGAAGGGTAGAAATTTTCAGCCGGATCACAAAATTTATTGCCACTATGATTCAGAATACTGCTGCCACTTACAAGGGGTAAAAAATGGGAAAAGCCTTACTTTTCCCTTCAATTTTAGTAGCACAGCTGGATTTTGTAAAAAATCAACAGCCTTTAGAAATACAAATATAAACAGTTTGAAAGAATTACCAGATTCTGAGAGCAAGACTTGAGAGTTTTGCTATACTTTCTACTCTTAAGATAACAAAATTCTTTAAGTATTCAAAATCTGACCTTTCATTTAAAAAAATCAGAATGTTCTTGTCTTTTTCTCTTTTTTTCTTGTGTGTGTGTTTTTTTTTTAATCAGCTTTTCATTTTATCCTTTTAAAATAACTTTTTGCAAGCTTTAGTTCACAACAATGTTGGCTTGGAAACAGGCCACTTTTAAAACAAAGGGTTTGACTACCATTAAATCAAGCTGAGAATTTTGCAAAAAATAGTGTGTCCACATGTAAATAAGGTGACAAACATTACACAGGAAATCTGAGATAGTTGGGGCATAAGCTCCCAACCTATTATCTAAGAAAAAACATTGGTGCAACCTGGCTCACTCTGAGCTTTAGTTGCCCAGGCTTTATGCATGTCTAGGCTACAAATATCAAGCACATAATTGTGTTAGATCAACACAGCATGTCATGTTGTAGTTTCCAATGCTTAGATTACAAGCTTTGCAAATAATTTTCCATTTTTCCTTGGTACACCAGAGGATGCCCCTGCAGTTTAGGTGCAGTACCACTTGTGCCAGTGGTGTATGGCAATTCGCCCAGCAGGAGCTGGACTGTGGAGGCAGACCCAGGGGAACAGGCGCATTTAATCTCATTGCCATCTAGTGGCAGGCACACTGAGTTCTCTGACTCCAGCTTCCAAGGTCTATTTTTGTAGTTGCCATCTGACTCCTGTGAAACCTATCATTGCTAACACAGGAAAACAACCCAGGTAATTAGGCTGAGTTAGAACTGTGGTCTGACTCATTCCAGCTGACTTCCTTTACTAAATTACCTTTTGACTACATTTCTGTAGAGTGTGTAATGTTGGTTCCAGTGGTTCCTGAAACCATTTCAAGTATACTTCATGAAACAGATGAAAAATAATACAGGACACAGGCACCAGTGGTAAAAACAAAGCTTTGGGAATCAGTGACTTTGGTTCTCTTCCTGCCAAGATAAATAATATGATCTTGGTAAATTACACAAATATTTTTTCTAAAATTGGGCTCAGTTTACTTACTAGTTTAGGAGTTGTTTCAGAGGTTTAATTAAACAATTCCATGCTAAGCACTTTTAAAAACTGAAAATTAAAGAAGCTAGGGAAGTATGGAGTATTGCTATTGGAAGCATCACTAGTTTGCTGTTGTGAAGCATTTCCCAATTTATTGATGGACTGTAATTGCACACCTCCTTCAGATACTACCCAGAATAAATCTTTCCAACATAACAGAAAGCTACACAGAGAATTTGTGTTTTCTGGTCATGAAACTTCTTCCATTGCAGCAAAGTCAGGACATTAATTTCTTAGTTCTCTCAGTTCCTGAGGGCAGTTTATGCTGTTAGCTCATTTTGCTTCTTGGTCAGAAACCTTTCTTCTCATGACTGTCAAGTATTTGGAGAAGTCTTTTTTTTAATATATTTTTCTCAGGCCAAAGAAGTTGCAAATGACATAGATTTATCCCCTCTTATATACAATTCTTTATTTATTTTCTTTTAGAATAGTGAGATCACCTGCAGCAGTGGCAGTGCTAGGTGCCATTAGTCTAAACCTCACCTTTGTGATTGGATGTCAGGTTTGATCATGTGGTCAGAACTGCAGTGCTTTTGTTGACTCATGGATTCTTGCTGGAATACATTCCAGCTCATGACTGAAATCACTGGCAGAGAGAAGAGACTGCCTCACAAACAGAAGAGTAAAGGAGTAACATCTCTCTCTAAGAAGTAGGAATATAATCATCACAGCATTGCTAAGCAGAAGAAGGACTTAGGAGAGACAATTCCTAAAAAAATTACATGAAAAGCCAGAGATTTTGGCATCGTATTACACATTGAGAAGAGTTGGGAATGAGAAAACTACTTGCACCATAAGTACCCTTGCATTAACCACACCCCTCTAACACATCTGAAGTTTGAAAAAAATGCTAAGCAAAGTTTAAGAAGTAAAGCAAGCTCAGGAAAATTAGAGACAAGACTTATGCCAACCTTAAAGAAAACCCCAAAGAAACAATTGTGAGTTCTGACAGTTTGTGATTATTCTTACACTATTTTATCACATTTAGCCAGTCATTTGATCATTTAAGAGACATTGATTCTATAACGTGGTGTGGACCGTTCTTCCAACTTGCCACCCTGTATATCATGAAGTGAAATAGATGGATTTTTTGAAGTGGAACTAATGATGATGACAGTGTTTCTTTATGTCATGCTAAGATTTTCTAAAGCTTCTTTACTTGCTACATACATTATATTGTATGTAGGTAATAAGAAGAATCCCTATAATATAAGTGGATGACACTTGGATTTGGGATTATGGCACACAATCCAAAAGTCCAAATCAGACATCTATAGTTTTAATTTGGTCTTTCAGTAAATAGAATGTAGATGCCTGAAAATGGAAGTGCAGAAAGCCTACAAAGATCATACAATCTAATAACAAGCAAAATGAATACAGAAGGGTGTTGATAACAGCATTTGCCAGAGTTTCATGATGAAAGAGCTCTATAAAGATCTGAGAATCTACAAGCATTTTCTGGAGAACAGATATTTGCACACCTACAACTCCAGGTGACAAAATCAGGTTGTCTTTTTTCCTTTCCCCTTATCCTTCCATATTTCTAGACTAACACAGTCTAAAAGGAGAAAGAAGATTACAGAGAAGATTTCCTACAAGCTAGCATTATCTGTATTTTCCTTAAAGGTAAGTCTCATTTCTTCAAGCTAACAAGACCAATGGATGTTCCATCCAAGAGAAATGCAAGATACAGGCTTGAGAGCTACCACCAGATTTAGTAGGTGGATACATATCCATGTATAATGTTATTCTTCTTAATCAACAGTTTAGAAGATTCTTCTACCCCAAAGAACTTGGTAAAGTTTTCTATAGCCTAGATGTCTTGACATCAGTAATCTCTAAATTGATAGTTCTAAAGCAGTTTCCTCTAAAGGGAAAGCATTTATTTATGCAGGCTCTTTCAGTTCTTGAAAGATGGAAAACTACTCATTTCTGTGTTTTAGTAAGCTATTACATTAATTTGTGGCATTTCCATTCTCTGAGGTGTCTTCCTAAACCACTACCCACCAAGGCTTTGCCGATTGCAAAGTACAAATGAGCTGCAGGTGCTTATTGTGATTACTCTGACTTACTCAGGATCAACCAGGAACCCATAAATTTAGGCCCAGCTACTATCTCCTCCTGTGCTCTTGATCTATTTTTAAAGATATTTTTACATTCCCACACCATGCAAAAAAATAAGTAATTTTCTCACTGTCTAAATCAGGGTAATATTGTTAAATGAGGGCAAGTCGGATAGGAATCAACAGTTCTTATGAATAGGACATTTAGAAGCTGTTCAGAATTAATCTCAGAAAATTACTAAATGCTTAGAGCTTTGGGCTATGTGAAGTAGAAGAGCTATTAGGATTCTCTTGGTTTTGCTAGAAAGGCATTTGTGTAAAAAATATACATAATCTTCCCAAGGTAAAAGGACTCATTCAATCCTCAAGGGCAAGATTTAAAGCCAGCATTTGTCTCTGTGATTGCCCACTGGCTCTGTTCCTACTGGCAGCACAGCTTCACTTGAGCAGCGCTGCCAATGTGACTATTCAGTATTGTTTGATTTGAGTCACGTTGATTTCTGGCTGGAGTTTTTATGTGCAAATCGAGAATTCCTGGAAGGCTTGGAGGCCAGCAGCAATAGCAAGCATCACCTGATATGTTGTGATGCCAGGTCCACATTTCCACCACAAGCACTTAGTTTCTAAGGCTGCTAATGAGTATAATGAGCAATTGGTGGAAAGTATTTCTTTTTCAGCACAATAGCAAATCAAATTTATTTTTAAATGAACTGACATTATCTCAAAACACAATCAGAAATTAGACATTTTAAATGCCTTGAGACTCTGTTTTGTTTGTCCTTTCTGTGGGCTGGCTGAGACTAAAGCAATCCTGAGCATCCCATTCCATTGCAGATTCTTTTGCTTGGATTTTCTGATCATAGCTTCCCATAGCTCTCAGATATGTCACAACCTTGAGGAATTATGGTCGTTTAATCAGCACTGAGCATTTTCATGTTCAGCCTTCAAGTAATGATGCCTAACTCCTATTTACAAGTGACAGCTGAATTCACTTACTCTATCGCTTTCTGTATAATGGTACTTTACAAATGAGCTAGTTCACCTTTCTCAACAAAGCAGAGTTTATCAGTCCAATGACCTTCTAGATGCATTTTTTGGTTTTGTTTGTTTTTTGGTTTTTGTATGTCAGTTTATAACAAATGATTCAATACCAGTATAAACCTGAAGATCCCAGGAGAATAACAAAGGAGTCAACGGAGCTGAGATACAGTTTGCGGAAAATAGTTGCCTCTAAAATGCTTGAAGAAGACAATCTGTGATCAACCTGCAGATATTCTGTATTCTGCACCACTTCAGAAAATACTTATGTGTCTGGCCAGCAGCAGAATAAGACATTTCCAAAGAAAGCTAAAATGCAAGTTTCAGTGCCTCTGTGCTATGTTCCCTGGTGACTTTTCTCTAAACTTCTTTATGGCTTATTTTAATTAATTTCAAAATAGACTGGAAAAGTGCTCCTAATATGAAATAATTGAGTGGATCTACACTGCTCTTGAAAACCAGTGTTTCAGACAGGGCTGGAGGTCTAAGCACCTCACACATAGGGAAACATGACTGGTCACT
Organism: Geospiza fortis; assembly: GCF_000277835.1. Classification (NCBI taxonomy): domain Eukaryota; kingdom Metazoa; phylum Chordata; class Aves; order Passeriformes; family Thraupidae; genus Geospiza; species Geospiza fortis. The sequence goes on from NW_005054301.1 coordinate 1,684,893, forward strand.
GAACAGAGATCTATGTGGGAGATCTACAAGGAGATTTTCTTCAGACGCTGTTGTGCTTACAGAATATTCCAGACCAGCCTTCACACCATGCTATATAACATGACCATCTCCACCTACTTCTTCCCTTTGGAAATATTTTATGATCAACAGAAGTTATGGCCTTACTAGACCTGGAGACAACTGACGCTTAAATTACACCTGGTTTTGGTCTACCTACATGGCTAGATATTTATAAATCTGGTTCTCATGGGTATCCCTTGTTTTATAGACATTGCATAATCCCAAAGTTCTCATAAAGATACATCTAGGAAGTGTTTAAGGGTGTGGAGCAAGAGAAAAAGAAGGGCATTCATTTCCAGGAGCTATGCTTCAAAATCCATGCTCTGGTGTTTTCTCATATAGAAAAATCATGAAATCAGTTGTTAAATTAAGGCCCAAAATAGAGAGAAAATAATAAAATGGTGACTGAGTTTGCAAAGCATAGGATTTTAATCAATGGTTTTAGGAGAAATGTCATATTAACAAATGGAAGTTAAAAAGAAATCTAGTGGAGCATAGCATGAACTTCACCTTGAAGGGTTCAGAGGAAACACTTCGTGCAAGGAAACGTTTCATTATAAACTCTATAAATATAAAAGAAATGTAAAGCTTTACTTCAAGTGGGATTTTGAGTGGGATAAAGCATGTCTTGTGTTTTGCTTTATGCTTTTTACCTCTCTTGGGAAAACCAAAAAGTAATTCTGAGTATAGATAAAAAGCAAAACAGACTAGTAGCTATTTGGAAAAGGTAGGTTTTTAATTTTGTTTTGATTTATTCCAGTCCCAGAGATTCGTTTTATGTTATATCTGAAACAAAATCATTGAGGGAAAAAAAAATAGAGAGCACTTTTGCATCAGTTCTGCCATTGGTACTTGGGAAAGGGGAGATTTACATGTATCAATCTCCTTATTGACATTAATGGTAGCTTTGTGTGTAAAAATTAATATCAAAAAGGAAGAATAGAACTCTTTGTGCATCATAAAACTTTCCATGGAAGTTGTATAAGGAATATGCATGTATGCACTGAAAATAATTAGACAAAAAATTAAGTTGGCTTATCAATACACAGCTAGATTGTTTTACAAAGGGACAGGTAAAAAAACCAAAAAAAAAAAAAAAACCAAAAACAAACCAAACCAAACCAAACCAAAAAAGAAACCCAGGAGAGTGTGATTATAATTAAGATACTTTTCTGGACTTCAGGCAAGTCGAGATCAGTCCACTTTGTTATGAAGGCAACCAGTCTTATTTCATGCAATCTCTTGGAACCTCAATCACGTAGCAGTAGATATAATAACCTTTCCTTCACTCTCACTTTATCTTTCTTGATATTTGATATTTTCATCTCTTTTCTGATTTGGATATTTTTAACGCATGCAAAAGCAATATATTTGCAGTCAAATGTAAAGTAATCTAAATTAGGTATAATGCATCTGGGAAGTTTAGGAATTTCACATTGTCGAAAGAACATTGAGACTATTTCTCTGCAGCAAGACTTTTTTCTTTAATGTCTGTGTTTCGGAATTTTGTTTTCCTAGAGTTCCTACCAGAATTATTAATTTACATTTGCAGCATTTGTCTCACCTAACTGTATCAGTGTATCATTATGTCTTTAGTATGGACTTCAGAAACTATTCCCAAAATGTTATACTGGGCAGAATATTTTACCAGTAATTTTGCTATATCCAATGTTTGCTTCATTTCACTCAATTCAACAAGAAACAAGCAGAGAGTATGTGTATAAAATTATGCACAGAGACATTGACACAGCATATGGAAAAACGATAAGGAAACCCAAGTGCTTGTCATGCCTCTCTTGGAAACTTTCAAAACATCTGTACTTATGTTTTGTAGGAGAAGTGATAAATTTAAACTGTTGAATTTTTTTCCTTCTTTTTTTTTTTTTTTTGAGAACTGCAACAGCAAATAAAAGATCTGCCACATTCTCAATTTACAGAATTATGTACCAGAGTGATGGTACTCAGCAGAGAATTGTGGCCAGCAGAAAAAAAATTCTTAATGATTCAAGTGCAGCAGCAAGATTAAATGAGAGAAAAAAATAATGGTCTATTAATAAGTCTGGAGATTTTTTTCTTGAAAATAATTTATAATTAAAAAGGGATATTGACTCTTTTTTGAAGTTCTATATTTAGGACTCAATTCCCATTATGATGTGATTTATAAACCTTAGGTAAAATCAACAACTATGTTATAATGAGATTATATTGACTGTATATGAAGAAATTACATTATTACCTTGCATAACATACCTTTAAATATGTTAAATCCATGTGAATGTGTTAAATCCATTGTTACTATCAACAATGCTAGTAACAAAAATCTTAAGTGTAAAGGATTTTCTTGAAATCCTGAATTCCAAGAGGCTTTATGTGCATTTGATCAGGGAATGTATCTGCAAAGCTAGCATCAGCTTTAGCTAAAAGAGACCTTAAGGTGACCACTATTATAATTATGTAACTATTGCTATGTTTCTATATTGCTCTGACAGACAGAGAATGACAAGAAAACCTTATGCATTTATAATAACACCAGAGGTTGCGCCCAGATTGCAATTTCTATGTCAGTTTTAGTCCCAGTTCTTCCTGTCCTAGGATCAGGATCAATGGTGCTAGTTTGAAGCAATATAAATTTTGCATAAGCTATTGTTAGCACCAGTGCTTGTGACCCAGATCAACGTGTGGTGACCCAGAGGGATTTGAAGTCTTCTATAAATATCATATATTGAAAGAGTAAACATACAAAACTCCTGACTCCAAAAGACTGTAAAAAAACCCTCCTGCTTTTGTTCTAAATAATACCTTGTAGGTTCTTTTCAGTACAGTAGACATAGAGTAATCAAATTGTTTTAAGGTTTTTTTCCACATTTGGATATGTTAAGTTTACATAAAGAAACATTTTATATATGTTTGAGTAACTCCAGAATTTAGTTAAAAATCTGTCATGGTACTCAAAATGAAACCATGAGTTACTCCACCAACATTACCTGCCTTCTTAGCATTTTCATGCACTAGTACTTATTCCAAGAATTCTTTTTTTGGGGCAAAACAAGGTCATAATACACAGTTCAAGACAAGCTTTCAGAGTGCTTTTCAAAAAGGTTACCTGACTTACATAAAAGGGGAAAGGAGAGGTTTAAAAAAAAAAATAAAGCCTCAGGTTAGGACAGTTGGATTGTAGACTAAGGTCTGAAACAAATTAATGTCTAATATGACCCTTCCTTCTCTTATAGACACATTCTTTACCAAACTTCTGGTTGGTGAGAAAACTTTTATGTCCAGTCAGTAATAGAATTACAGATGCTATACAAAAAATACTGAAAACTTCCTGGCCTGTGTTGGACAAGCCCCATTTCCCCTATCTGTACTGCAGTTGAACATATCAGAAGTCTGCTGCCCCTTCACCCTAAAGATGGATGCCTTCCATCATGTTCCTTTTATTTTATTTATGATTTACTCTTGTTGATGTACCACTAGCTAACTTTTCATATAATTTTGGAAGGTCTGATGCTTTCTGTTTACCACTGGAGCATAAGACATAAATGAGAAGGTATGTGCAAAACTCTTGTAAAAGGACACGGGTGAGCGTTGGGTAAGTACCAACTAGCCATTTTGTTCAATACAGTGCACAGGAGTCTAGACTCTTAATTTTAGAGGGTTTAGCAATGTCAAACACATCAGAAGAGCTGAATCTGTGTATCTGAACTGAACTCATATGTATAATGAATATGGACATCAGAGATTCTAGTACTGACTGCAGCACTTAGTCATGCAGAAAATTACTACTGTAGATTAGAGAATGTTATTGATCTTTGTTTCCATCATCCTTTGTCTTTCCTTTTTTTTTCCTTTTTTTTGTTCATTTAGCATGAGAATGCTATTCAGAGATTAATTTCCAATTTCTTTTCTTTGGAATGGCCTTTCAAATATAACAATATTAAATAATCTTTTTCAGAGGTGGACACATGGATAAGAAAAACAGTAAACCAAGAATTTGTTCATATGTCTGTATTGATAGAGTTCCATAGCAAAACTGACAAAATAACACTTTCTCAACTGTCTGTTATCCCCCAGGGTCTTGGTTGTAGAATGACCAAAATTTAACCTCAGGCAGCAGAGCTATATTGTACACATATATAATGCACTAAAAGTGAAACGGCGGAGTGGCAGCTCTAATACGTGCTGCAGGGCAACATCCTACAGTCTGAATGGAATTAGTCTCCATCTGGAATTTCAGGGAAATCAAAAAGCTTGCTGTTAGTGGCTGTGAAAATCTTATCACTTCTATTCCTTTCCACTCTATCCCTTGCACATATTTTATTAAAAATTATTTAAGCTCATCCTTGAGTAGTCACAAACCATTTAGGCTCTAGATCCATACAGCAAGCTATTGACAGATCAGCACAGTACACTTATAATTAAAGATGGCTATTATGGTGCTACTGCATTGCTGTGCCTCCTAAGTGTTTCCCCTCCTTTTTTTTGCTTTCCTATATGTTCTATAACTGCATTTAAATGTTAATCTTACTTCTGCAAGTGGGCTGGATCAGAGAAAAATATTCCAAGTAAAAGACAAATCTTTTGCAAGACTAATGCTTGGACAATATTAATTACAGTCCTCAGTTAACTGAGATGTGGAAAGGATATTCCAAATTTAATTTATGGTTTCTTCTTGGAGCAGTTATTTTGAAATTTCAGTATTACCAGTACAGCACTGTAAAGCACATCAAAGAAAAAATTTCCTTTCAAAGCAAACATTTAAGGTAGCAGCTATACACTTTTTTTCATACTGAAATGTTTTCATCATATTTATGTATGATGTCTTCTGGTCTAAAAGAATTACAGTCTATATATAAAATGAAAGAAAATAGGGAGATTATGAAGAGAGAATCATAGAACAAGTTATGGTGGAAGACTCTTACAAAAACCATCTAGTCCAAGCCCTCTGAAATGAGTAGCAATATCTGCCACTAAATCAGGTCTCTCAGAGCTCCATCCAATCTGATCTTGAATGTTTCCAGGGATGGAGCATCTACCACCTCTCTGGGCAACCTGTGCAAGAGCTTCACCTAGTAAAAAATTTCTCATTGTAAAAAATGTCTTCATTATACTTAGTCTCTATTAGTTTAAAAATGCTACCCCTTATCCAAAGGGTGAGGGAAAGGGTGTAGAGCAGCACAGTTACTTTCTAGTGTTATTCTGTTTAGGCCAATTTCATACTCCTTCATTAAGTGTGAGTGGACAGTGAGTCCTGCCTGTCAACTTTACTGTAAGAGAAATCAGAACCAAAATGCAACTTGATCTGAAAACTTTCTATTGCAAGGTGATGGATTCTTCTGTTTTTCCTTCACTTACCTTCAAACAAAATATCAAACATGATTGCTCAAAAACCCCAGACAAACAAACAAACAAACAAATTGCTTCACTGTGCTAAGACATGGAGTGCCACAGAGGAGGCTTGTTCTGGGATTCTAACTTTCTGGAAAACAGAAATTCAAAGTTCCACATTTATTTTCAGTGAACCTCCATTTTTAACAAACTGCTAATGTGTTTCTGAGAACTTAAGAATTCAGAAATAAAAATTCATTCTTTGATGCTTGTTTGGAACATGATTACTTGATTCTATGTCAACCTATATGGCTGTTAATCTCTGTGGACTAAATTCAACATAGCATATGTAGGTCATCAGACAAAACCTCCACTGAAATCAATAGCAGAAATAAATTACTCTGGTATAGCATGTCACTCTGCATTTGATTTGCTGATACATGATTACTCTGAACTGTTAGCTTCATTTACTTTTATTGATTGTTACTGTGAAATGCTTACTAATTGCACATCAGATTTTTAAAGGTGCTTAATTGCATACTTTAGACTAGTGTTAAATTCTGTACATTGATTATCTGTGAATTATGTTCCAGGGAGTTCCATATCTGTGCCATGCCTGTTTTCTGTAATATTATGGGTCATAGCATTAGCTCAATCAAAATCAATTCTAGAATTACAGTAACAGAGATGGAGGAGAAGAGAAGCTAGCTCCAAATTTTCAGGATTTGAATACTGGAGGCAAGATCAAAATTAAAAAAAAAAAAAAAAAGACTGATCCAGATCCAGTCTTCGAATAATACACAGTCCAAGCAGTTTGTGTCTCTGAGTTAAGCAAAGATTTGCCACTATGTCTAACACCTCAGTATTTAACCTGTATGTGGGTCCTCAGGCTTCAGAGCAGAAGCAAATACTTGGTCAGAACCCTTAGATACCAACCTAAGTTACAATTCGTTTTCCATACCTGCCTTCCTCTGGGAAGTGGGAGATATCCGCTCTTAGGCAGCTCAGGGAGGAAAACTTCACTGAAAGGGCTCTGGTTACAAAAGTACTCTGTGACAGTCAGATGCTGCCATCAACATTCAGTGGCAATAGATGGGAGATTCCAAATTCAGTGACAAAAAAATTAGTTAGATTTGCTCATACAATTAAGAAATTTACGTGTCACCCCAGGTACCATCCACAGCCCAGTCAAGTACAGGGGAAGGACTTGTCTGGTTAGGGTGAAATTTTCCAGACCTGTGGTTGTCAACCAAAGTTTGGTAATGGGTATTGTAAAGGTATTTTGTATTCTTAATGGCAGTTTATGTGCATTACAATTTGATTCCCTTATTAGGTTATCCAAATTTCTCTCTTGGTGTCCCTATTTGTGTTTGAACTTAGAAAATTCATCATTTACAAACAGGAAAAAATTGTATAGGAAGGTTTAATTTCTATGCCCAGCATATTTATAGATGCTCTCTTTGCAAAATATTTAAGTTCAAGCCACTCTGTACCCAATTTTTTTTCAAACAATATTCCACTGAAGTGGAAAGAGACCTGTGAGACTTCCAAGTATGAATAAAATGACAATAAGAAAGAGCCAGTAAAATTACTGGAAATTTAACAAGCCAGTTTCAAATCTGAAAGCAAAGTTTGAACTGAGAGCCGGTTCTTATTTGATTCAAGTCACTTTGTTAATGCCTGTAAAAGTATAAATCACGTTTTGCTAATGTGCTCTGTCTGGAGACTGTTAAAGCATTCTGCAATAATATTGTCTTAGGTAACTTTGTGAGCAATGTGAGTTTATAAGGGTCTGATAGTCAAGAACTATCTGAAATGTGTCCAGTATGCACAGAAAGAAGATATAATTAAGGCAAACACTGGATTAATGTGTTAAAGCTGCCAGGCTTCCCATTATTCCAGGTAAAACTTCTCACTTGGTGTAGGCTGGCATAAGAGTTCTCAGGTCTGAGAGAAAATAAGGCATCAAAATGCTCAACATTTTTTGAGACAGAAGAAGATACAGAAAAAGCAATTACTGTTTTGTCTGCTTCTGCAAATTAAGAAAAAAGTGTTTAATTTATTAAAAATAACATTTTGGTTGTAAAAAGTCTTAGGCAACTGAATTTCTGGTCTTGTTGAGGCCTTTGAGGTATGAAGTTAGATCAGCAGTGATGAGGAAAATCTGATATTTCAGTTCAGACCTATTAAATATTTGAGAGCACATGCTGTCTACTTATAATTGCATAACAAACTTTACTGGCAGCTTTTTCTTTGCTGTCTGGGTTTCTTAAAACTGGAAGAAGAAACATTTTAGGAAGAAGAGAAATCTTACAGCCATGAGGTCACTTGTTTGCTGTGTACTTTAGGTACTGCTAAGCAATGCTGTGACCTCTCCTTGCCCTCCAAGCTGGAAACTGTGGGTTGTTCTGGTCCTCTGCCCAGGTTTTTAGGTGGAAAGTGGCCATGTCCTTTCATACCTCTCAAGTGTGCCAGACCCTGTAACGGGGTGCAAAACAATCCTTCTGGTCTGAGCAATACTGCTTTTAAACCCTTTAACTGCTCCTTGGGCTACATTGCTGCTGAGATGAGTAATGACACAATTGACTCCTGGGAAAGCACAGAGGGCTGTAGTATATTGCACCTCGTGTTAAAAGACAAAGTATAAACCACAAACCACAAATCATGCTCATGATTTGGAAACAGGTAAATATTTTTTCTGCCAGATTCCCAGACAATCGTAAAAGAGGTAGGAGTACCCAGGTGACAAAGTTCTCTATGCTCAGTCAAGAGTCATGCAGATTAAAAGCACAAATGTAAAGTAAACTTCTCTTCCCCCTCTTGAAACAGGAGACATACTTGGCAGCTTGTTTTGCCACTAATGTGAAACTGTGAACATTTGGCTCCAAGCCAGTTCTGGGAAGAAAATTGCTGAAAGAACATTTTTTGACACGGTATTTTCTGACATGGGAAAAAATAGAAAATGTTGTAAACTTTGTGAGGAAAAATATTTTGTGGTTGCTCATACCCCAAACATGAAGGCCTATGTATTGAAGACAGCCTTCAGGTATTTATTGACTGTATGGGAAGATGGGGCTTGATTCCCAGCCACCCTGATTTTGCATCTATCCTCTGGGACAATGGTGAGAGAAATTGCCAAAACGGAAAGTGCACCAACAATCTTCACCACCTGTCACAACAAGATGTTGTGACTCTGAGTATATCTGAGACTTCTCTAATTTATATTCACAGAAAAATCAGTGCTTTGCAATGTGGGGAATGGAGGAACCTACTTTTACCCAAGCAGAAGGAAGAGGATCAGTTTCCCAATCTCTGAATTACTCAGAGTTCACTTGTTTTTGTACAAATTTTATACACCAGCTGATCAACTTCAATTAATTAAAGGGAAGCATTACTAATACTAAATACATTGCTTTTGAAGTATTTCTGATTCCTTGCGCTCAAAAACTCTCATTTTGGAATTATCAGGGTAAAGTACAGGGAACTTTATAAGAGTGGAACAAAAGCTGCCAGCAAAGGCTAAAGAATGGGAGATTTATGTTCATAACTATGTGGAGGGAATCAGAGAACACCAGTGATTTACAAAACCTATTGAAGTACAAGAAGAAAAGGTTATAAAATATCCCTGCAAACATTTATGGAAGATATCAGAAAAAACATTGTCAGAGAGATTTGGCTATGAGAGTCACCACACAGGAGAAGTAGGAGGAGGAATGTTAATAATTTGAAAGCAAAAAACCCTCTGATGTTTATGACTACATTTTTTAATAAAAACATACTAGAGTATAACAAAATTTAAAGAAACCTTATTAATTAACTAAGATAGTAGAAAGTAGAAATTGCTTTCCTCTTCAAATGTTGATGACCAGTAGGATCTTATAGAAGTGAATTGACAAAAACCACTTTGAGTTATTAAGCAAGATTTCCCTTCAGTGAAAGCTATGATGCCAAATTTGCAGTAAGTTCTGAAATGCAGAATTTGGCAGCTTTGGGCCACTGGAAGCAATGGAGGAAGGGGGCTGCAGACCAGGCCAGTGCAGGAGGAGCCGCCACTGCCTCTTCATGTCAGCACTGTGCTGCCTTCCAGGGCTCTGCTGATTCCCACTGAAGCTACAGAAGAGCAAGAACTCTTAAATCCAGGAGGATCTCTCACTCACTATCCATCCTGCTGACAGCACAGATTGCATGTACTGCAAAAACACATTCTGCACTGTTTGTTCTTTCCAAAAGAGAGCCAAGACAGTGGTCTGAGCAGCATTCAATGCAGCTAGCTAATCTTCAACACTTATTTGGGATGTTAGAAGTAAACAGTTGCAAACTGAGCTGGTTGAGAACTTTCAAATACATTTTTGTATAGATATACATACTTTATACAACTCTGAATGTATTCACAACAAGTTGCTTGTTGTCCTCCTTCTCTTTTTTTGTTTCATTTTTCTATTCACCAATTTCTGCCCAAAAAAGGAAAAGCAGGAATAGAAAGGGTGGCTGACAAAACTAAAGGTTAAATAAATAAAAATTATCAAATCAAAAAAGGAAATGTTTTCAAAATAGGAGCAGATTAAGACAAATATTCTACAAAAATTAATGAAAGAACATTGATAACATTAAATTTTTTTTTTGTAGTCTGTGTCTTTATGCAATTTTAGGAAAGTCTAAACAAAAGTTCTCCAAAAGCAAAATCAAAAACACCCTCACCCAAAACTAGCAAAAAAAAAAAAAAAAAAAAAAAAAAAAAAAAAAAAAAAAAAAACAAAAAAAAACACCTAAAAAATGAAACCCCAAAAAATCCCAAAATAAAAGCCTGAAAAAATCCAACCCTGAAAAACCTCAAGCAGAAAAAATGTTCATCTTTTTGCTAATGCCTATATAAACACCTAAATGTAATGCCTACATAAACACCTAAAATACTTTTGGTACTGGGCAAATCAAGTATTAATTTTTCAGGTAAGATTATAATGGTCTTTCAGAAATGAATGTCATTCTGTCACTGAACAAATATTCAGATTGCTTTGGAATCCAACCTAACAAGGAAACTCAGTGATGAAATAAATGCAGGTGACTTGGCTGCAAATAAAAATTTCCTAAGCCATGGGGCTATCTCATTTCACAATTTGAGTAGTAGTTTCTTTTTTCTAGGTTTTATTGTAATACAAACCTTTATGTATAGGCCTATTGTTTTGTTTTCCATTAATGTCTTTTTTGATCAATTAGAGGATCAAGTTATACTACATTTCTCTCTGTCCCTTCCTTCTCCCTATTTCTTCATTCTTTTTTTAATCAAAGGGCAGAACCACTTTTTGATAAAGACAGAAATTGGGGCTTGCTTTGTACTTCATAAACCCACACTGCTCTGGAGTGGATAGTAGATCTTAGAGCACCTTGGTTTAAAAAAGGTATGAAAAACATTTTAAAATTTTATTTATATGTGTTAAATGAATATAAATGAATATAATATTGTTAATTGAATATAAATTACAGCACATTCTGTGATTTTGTGGACTAAAATAATAAATGACAATCATATTTCACTATTCATTCATCTACTTTCAGGTGAATCTCCATAACCTTGGAAATCTAGAAAGCTGGAAATTTATAAGAAAGCTCCTTTAAATTATAAAAAGGATCTCTTGCTCTACACATCTGTAAAATCTAAAGTGAGTACAATTTGTATACTTAAAATAAAAAAGTTAAAATTGAGTTAAATGTACCATGGTTTTCAATTGCTTTCAATTACCATTAAACCTTTTTGAAAGCAATTTGCATAATGTTTCATAAACATGTAGGCAGATTAACCTTTTTAGTTAATTTATTCATTAGCAGTAAAAATTCAAAGCATCTCTTATGAGAAAATAATGTCTTGCTGTTAAATTACATGGAAACAAAGCAATTGGGACCGAGTTGCCTCAGTTCTCCCTGTGTCAAAGCACAAAACAGGGGAGAGACTAAAGCTTCTCCTGTTAGCAGTGTTGATTAAATCGCCTGTTTGTGAACAATTAACAGCATTACAAGAAGATTAGGTGAAGTATTAATTAGAGATAGTCTAGAAGAGTCCTGCCTGGAGCAGGTACCTGCAAATGTGGGGGATGGAGTAACGAAAAAGTATGAGAAAAGACAGAGGGTTTGACTGTTTCCTGCCTTAAATTCCATAATCTCATACATTCTGTCAGTGGAAAGTGCAGTAGTTCAACACTGTTTTTCTGTCACTATGAGTCCTTTACATGTCTCTAGCTGGCTGCTTGAGATGGAAAGGAGTGATCACATTGCTTTCTGCCCCAGTGTGGTCTCCAGCCTTTATTTTGCCTCTGAATGAATTGAGTTTACATCATTATCCATAAGTGAGAATCTAAAAAGTGGTTGGAATTTGGACACTTATGTGGTATTTTATTAGCCAGGTTCTTAGGACATTTTCAACAACAGGAGATTAAATTCTTCTCATGAGCTGGAATTGAACCATTTCCAGATAGATTTTAGAGCATTTGGCAGGTCTATCACTTTGGGTAAGGTTATACAGTGTTGGATGATACAGGCCAAAACAGCATGTACAGAGCAGTTGCTTAGCTGGTGGAAATAGAGCCTGAATGAATAGTTTGATAGTTCACACTAGTTTTAGACCTATCCTTACATCTCTTTATTAGAGAAATAAAATTAAGCTCTGCCATTAGTCATAATGCTATCCGTTGTTTTTAGAGTGTATCTAGAACAAATATAATATTGCCAGTAGTGGCCTTGTCTTTATCCTATTTACTCAGGTATATGTGAGGGTATTTAGATTGGGACATCTGTTATACAATATAATTCTATAAAATTTATAATTACAAATTTAAATGTCAGGACAATCAGCTTGATATTTTTACACTTTCTCATATCTTTTTATGGGTTTACATCTGGAAGAGATGTAATGATCAAGATTTCAAAGGTAAAGAGATTCCATATTCCCTTCTGGTTATCCAAATAGCCAGATTATACAGGTGACATAAGAATGTTGAAATCACTAAGGGCACAATTATGCAGAAGTATTAAATTATCCAATAGTAAGTATTATTCGTGGTCCTCTTGCACTGCTGTCATGCGTTGCTTAGTGGGATGTTGTTGACCTAACTGATGTAAGTCAGTCACAAGATCTGTAAAAATCTCAAAAAAATCTGTGGGGAAAGTTAAAATAAAATAGATTCTCTACAGAAATTTAGAAGAGATTGATTGTTTAAGGATGTTTCCTTATCTTTTAAGATGCTTACTAATTTTCAAGTAGAATTATGTATTAAAAAGCTCTGCTGTCTTTCAACTAAAAAACAAACAAAAAAAAATCCTACAAAACCCACAATGTGTTCATAAATAAAGGGGTCTAAACATCCAGAGGAAAGCACAGTGATTTTTCTTAGAAAGGACTCATGTGATCTTAACATTATATTTGCTGCAGGGTTTTTTTTAACCTACCTTACTAACCACTAGAGAAGCAAGCAAATTCCGTGATTAACATACTTAAATAGAAATCCACCAGAAAAACAGATGTTTTTGAAAGGTAATATCTTCTAGGAACAACTTTCAGAGTCTTGCTCCATTATTCAGATTTAGCAACCAGTGAGGCTAAAAACAGGAATAATCTGCCACGTACAACAATCACTGTGTTACCATTTTATAAGAATGACAATGTGGGATTTGCTTGTGATGAAAATGCCAAGCGGTTCACATAAGCACGTACAAAGGCTGTCAAACACCCCCTCTATTTCAAATTGATGTTTCACTGGTAGTTTCTACCACATAATAGATCTGTGTTCTTTCTATATCTGTATTAGACACATCATTCCCTACAAAGTGCCTGAAGCAGCTGAAGCAATCACCTCAAACATGATAATAAATTTCAGTAATATGAACTCTGAACGTTTAAAGTTGGAATGCTTTTGTATAAAGTCTGTTTCAGGAGTGCTTTGCTTTGACTTTCATCAAGAAATCAGATTGTAAGATCATAAAGTGTTGAAGACAACTTCAGATAGTGTTGTAATCTTCCTGACAGAATCCTAAATACAACTGTATTGTCAAAATCCCCTAAGGAGCAAAAGCCCCAAGGAGTAATTAATATTATGACTGTGGCACTTTGGGTTATTTTTGGGAAAGGAACTGGAGTCAAATGGAAAGCAAAGCTCACTCTTGTTAATAAAAAGGTTAAATTCTAAGTCAAATGGCAGAAAATTGGCTTAAAACACTGTGGCTACAAACAGAAATCTATTTTAATTTTGAGGTGCCTGCCCTTAACAATTGCATATTCACTGTGACAGGAAAAGCTTCTCTTAATGTCTCCTCTTGGAGTAGCTTCCATTATTCTCTGTAAATCATAGGAAATTAGATATATTTTAAGGATTGTAAACTCATTTCCCTGTTACAACAATTATAGTTTAAAGTGTTTAGATATAATATAAATTAGTGTCTATTTAACTAAATTGTGATTTCAAATCATTGTATGCATCTCTTTATTTCAATGCCCAATTCCATATGAAGACTCCTACTGTTTCAGAAGAAAACAGAAATTCAAATGAATGTCTGGGAAGGAGAAAACAGCGTTTGAAAAAAGAGATATTTAAAAAAATACTGAAAAAACATGATGAAAACACAGGGAAAGATATGATTCTGTTATCAGAGATGAAATGAGATGACCTGCTATATTCTAAGTCAACTTTATTATGTCAGACGTGCTAACTTGCTAAGTTTCAGTAAATTAGGCATATTTGGACTAAAAAAGAGGATTGTATTTCTGTGACACAGTTCAGTGGTACCTTAATTTGCGGGGCATATGAAAGATTAGTATCCAGTCACTTTACTGCCTAAATTAACTGAGAACCTGGGTAGGAATCTCTTCCTGACCTCCAAAGTGCTCTAACTCCTTAGTTATTCTGGATTGGCATCATACCCATTGGAATCGCTCCATGAAATATAAATAGACATTCATGATTAAATATTCAGAAGGGAAAATAATTTAAATTGTCCTTCATATCTTTGATGAACTTTCCTTTCACTGAATCACAAAGTAATTTTTGTCTTACAAGTCATCTTCCAGAAGAGGGCAGAGAGCCTGAGTTTTGTTGCAGTCTGGTGGTACAGAATGCTCCTAGTTCGTGCCAGTGAAAACTCAGATAAGCACAAATATGACTTTAGCCCGGACCTTCACTGAACTTGGTAACTATTACCTGAACAGACATTCCAGTTTTTATGTGTCCAAGGGAAGGGCTGATGCAGGCACCTGCCTCACAGCAGAGAGTGCAGAGCTGGGGAAAGCACTCACCTCTGCTTCAGTAAAGTGCCAGAAACCCTTGTGTGTTCACCACTTTTATGAAGTCAGGCAATGCCAGGACTTTCTGGGCGCCTAATTCTCCTCATGGGCAAGACACAGACATGTTGCTACTTTAAAATCTCAAAGATTACTGTATAAAACAGCATCTTGCCTTGACATAATAAATCGCTGACTAGCAATTAGTTTAGATTTTGCAATTGTTTCTGTTAAATTCTGTTGATTATGTAGCTTTTGAATATCAATATAAATATGAAAGCTTAAAATTTTCTAAATGTTTAGCAGACACAATTATTCCCTGTAAAAATATATTCATTAATGTGTTGTTTATCCCCAGCAATCTTTCTTATTTTATATATATCATACTTAGAAATATAAGCATGCCATTCAGATGCTCACAGAGATGATTTTATAGTTGTTTGTTTATGGTACACAGAGATATAGATTGACAGAACAATCAAATGGTCTAAATCATCTCATTTCAGAAAATTTATGAATAATCTTCATTTTGATCTGCAAAGACTGGAAAAAGGAAGCAGAAGCAAAACTCAATTAGTAAATAACCTCCCCCTCGGAAACACAAAAGGCTGAGCTTAGCATGCAGCAGCACATGGCACATTCGGGAAGTCCACATATTTTAACCACAGCAGTACAGCTGTAATGCTTGTCTCTCCTCTCCTTCTTATTTTCCTTATTCTTATTCTTTCCCAGTTCCTCACTTCCTTTTTTTTCTCTCCCTCCCTCACATTCACCAGTCCTTCCATTGTCCATACATCTTAATTAGCCAGATATCTGATGCTTTCAGTGTGAGATCTGGAAGAAAATGGAAACCATTTACCTTAAAGGTTTCAAAAGGAGTAGAGAAGAGTGTATACCTAGAAATAGACAGCTTGGAAAGTTAAGACTTCAAACACTTTCAGGTTTTGGTCTTTATAGAATTTTGATAGGTCTGTATTTATTTGAATTGTTTTAAAAAATATTTAGAGGGTGCATTTTGGTAATGGACATCTATGTTCTTATTATAATCACTGTTTCTTGGTGATAGAATTTTATTTTACCATCTTCTCTGTGGGTAATTATTGGGTTATTAAGAAACAATGTAAAATTGCGTGCATATATATGTGTGTGTATGTCCATGTGTGTATTTTATCCACTTTTGTAATAGCTCTGAGTGAATTCACCTCTAGGGATTTCTAAAGTGATTTAACATTCCACTTCCTACAATAACAGCATATTTCAATATAAACACTTAATTATTTTAAAGGTTTATTTGATTTTATGCTCTCTTTATCTCTCATGGAGGTATTTTATTCTTCTTCCACTTAGATGCGTTTAGACTGTGTTTGTTTTAAATTTATGTAAACACAGAATACAGAAAAACAGAATATAGCCATTAGCTTAGAGTACTGCATCAATTTAAAACCAATGTTTAAATTCCAATGTTTCCATAAATGAAATAAATGGAATTCAGCACTAGGTGAAGGAGAAAAGACTGAATAGAACAAAGTCACTGGATGCTAAAATTCAAAACAGCTCAAAATTTCAAGGTATAAATACAAAATTAGGACTGCTGAACTCTCTGAGGGAAATGAAAAGGGGCTAATGTTTTATTCCTCCATTACAGGGTGAACATTTACATTATTATTACTTGGCCAACTCAAGCAGTTTATTTTAAAATTTAATCCCTCAGGAAGAAAAAAAAAATCACACTTTCTGTAATGGGAGTAGAAAAGAATAAAGGGGAAAAATGTAAGAATGCAAGGATTTAATCCTAAATCACAAAAGTGTAATGCTGCGGATAATAAAAAAAATTTCAGCTATGTATGAATATTCTTCAGCAGAGTTTGAGACGGGAGCCATTTGTAACTATGAGCTCATAATTGTTAAGGACTACAAGGCCAGATTTTGTTTGAAACTGTAAAAACCAGTGGAAAACATACAATAAATAATCATAAATCTGTACTAAATATCTATATTCTGGTGTTGATGTTGTGGCCTAGAAGACAGATGAACAGAAGCTAAACTCCGTATTTTCCTTATACCATGCATATATTATTTGTCATATTCAGCCCTTAGCAAAAGACCTTACACAAACTGCTTGTATTGACCTTAATTCATTAATATGTTGAATTTTGGTTTTGTTTTTGAACTTGACAAATTCCTCCAAAATATCTATTTTTATATCTATGTAGGGATGGGTGTTAACCGGAGTTTCTTGTGGCAGGACAAGTAGTCTGAACTAATACGTTGTATTGTAGTATGTACAAATACTTGAACTAAACATGCATACTCTGAATTCAAGGCATGATTCTGGTCTGCAAGTATCTGATATTTATTTTGTGAATTTAAATTAGTAGTCTGAGGTCCTCCTAAGTGTTGTGACTATAGTAGACTAGGGGTCCAAACTCATGGATTAATGTTAGTATGTAACAAAACCAAAAGGCTCACAAGTTGCTTTCCACCTCAAAAATCCCAAACTGAGCACAACAGAGGCAAGCCTGGTGACATCTGTAACACACTGGGGAATATCAGCTACAGTTTGTAAGACTTTTTTGTACTGAGGCATGTTTTGTGAGTCACTCCACCAAAAATAAGAGGAATACTTGTAAAGCAAACACTTTATTTGAGGGGTTGAGCTGCTTCCCAGCTCTGTAACATCTGAACACCTTTCTCTTAAGTGGGTCACAAGGACTGAAGCAATTCATATACCCTTTGGCACTTCTCTTTTGAGTTACAGAAACACTTATTCGCATGAAGTGTTTTGATAGCTCAGGCAGGAGCAAGGTTGGCTGATACGATGAATATGCCTGAGTTTCAGGTAGAAGTCTTTTATCAAGGACAAAATTTTGGCAGTACTCCCTAAATGTAAGGAAACACCAGCATTGTTCTGGTACTCTGGAAATTTATTCCACCATCAGTTCCACCAAGATGTGCATTATTAGCATGACTCAGTGCTACATACCGTCTGTAAGTAAATTAACTCTGTCTTACACATCCACAGTACTAGAACATAAAACCATGGTGCTGTCTGAAGAGTAAAGCCTCTCTTCCCTCTTATCCTTGCATATTTGTTATTTCTTTGATTCTGTCAGCAAGGGCTTTCTTGCAGGTTCTTGTTCCCAGAATGGGATTCAGAAACTGCCATGACTAAAAAATAATCTTCAGATCTTTATTTTCCTCCCTTCCCCACCCATCTCCCCACTTTGATCAGTTTCTTTTCTAGCCAGATCAGATGTGGACTTCTGAAATATGTGTGGGAAGACACACAGACTGTCTGTCCATATTCATGGAGATCTGTGCAGAGTTTGAGTGACCATATAACCACAGCTTAAATTAGGTTAGTTTTCAGGGGGTTCCGGCTGCAGTCAAAGGAGAAAGTGTAGCTCCTGTTGGGATTTACCATCTCCAACAGGTAGGATCCGTGAGCTGCCTTCTGAACCTAAGCTCAGATGCTTAAAAGTAATAGTCTCCTAAGTGTCAATGCTCACTTTATTTTCACCTTTTGTTTCATCTTTCACATGTTTTAGCCAAAGTTTTATGATTAGTCTGGTGTAAAGACATTAGAATCTGGCCCAGATTCCCTATGAATTCATGCTGGCAGATCGTAAAGGATGTAATCTGATTCTGAAATTTCCCCTTCTGCATTAGAGGATATACATATAAGATCTTCAGATATTCAGAAATATCTTTAGATTCACTTTTCAGAATGCAAAGGACCCACAAATACTAAAGCAATGACTACAACATCCATGAACATGTTCATACCACAGTAAAGAACCAAGTGGGAGAAACATGCCATGAACACTATTGTGCACTGTGACTGGAAGTACCCTATATAATGGCAAAGAACTGTAATGTGGTTGTTTTTCACCATCACTGTTATCCACTAAAAGTTAATTTTATTGTATTATTTTTTTTAATTCTCTCTGTGGGGTAAGAAGGTGTCATATTCGTTGTCTTGGAGAGCACTTTTGGCATTTCTGTGCTTTCTCAGGCTATGTGCAAACTGTGAGACCTAGGAGAGTTTCTGGACTCCCAGTCATCCTGTATCCTGACTCATATCAGAGTAAGGTTTGGACTTGTGCTATTTGCCTCATCCTATGTACCCTGGATTTTGCACAAATGGAACCCAGGTGGGTGGACAGACAGGAGGTTACAAAATGCTTCATCCAGACCCTCAGCCTGGACTGGTATTTCAGCATGTGCTAAACCTGCACTCTCAGGTCATATTAAAATATGGTCCCTGTATAATCAATGGTATTTTTTCAACAGATTCTCTGATTTTTTTCTTTTACTAAAGCAATACAAAAGTTTGTATTAAATATGCTGGTTTTTACTATTAGATTTCAACTATCAATACTGAACTTTAAAGGATAATCTTGTATTTTAACAAGTAGTACTTACACTTTTAAAATTAAATTAATTTTGGTGTCAGTACAAGTTGGTTTGCTTCTATCAATTGCAAAAAACACAACCTTATTAAAGGTGCTTAATTCTTTACTTCCAACTTTATAAATCATACAAATGCACTATTGTGACGGTGGTCACAAGGGTTTCAGGGTGAAGGAAGAGACGAGATGGGCTCCATGATCAGAAGGCTTGATTTATTAAGTTATGATATATACATCTATTATAACTATACTAAAAAGAAAAAGAAAGGAGAGTTTCCAGAAGCTGCTAGCTACCTAACAATAGAAAGTAAAGAATGAATAACAAACCAGCTCTCTCAGACTGTGTCCGAGAGATCTCAGTTCTGGATTGGTCACCAACGAAAATCCTAAGAGAGGATTTTTCATAAAAGAAATGTCTGTGACACACTATGAATGGGGTAATTCTGGTAGGCTGGGACTGTATGCTGGCTCTAAAGTATGAATGAATTGCACAGTGAAATTTGTCCCTTTCTCCTCACCCGGACTCAGACACCCAGAGTTATACCACCAATGATATCTCCAAATGCAAAGTTAGACTTTTCCCTACTTGGATACTCTCTGGAGAAAATGAAGTGTAGAGGGGAAATCCCTTCTCATCAGGCCCATGCAGAAGACAGAAGATTTTTTAGGAAGATAGAGTTTTGTGAATCTAAGGGATAACATGCTTTGAATGTTAGGCATTTTCCAGAGGATATTGTGTTGGCTCAATGCCTGTTATCAAGGAATTGTACAGGATGCATATTCAAAAGTTTCCTGATGGGAAAAACAGAGTGAGTTGGGTTGTCTGGGCAGATTTGGATCATTTTGAACATCTCAACCTTTATGGAAGAAAGACATGAAATTTGGATTTTACCTCATGGGAGATAAAGGAAAATTTGACTAAAAGGCTAAATTCCAGCAGCTTTGATTGTCCTCTTAGCTGATAGGAAACAAGACAAACATTTTAGAGAGGGATGAGAAAGAGCAGGGGGAAATAAAGAAAAATTTATGAAAAGGAAAAATGTTCTGGCAGCCAGGAGGGTCAACCATGTCCTGGGGTGAATCAGGCGCAGCATCACCAGCCACTGGAAGGAGAGGATTTTCCCTCTGTTCTCTGCTGTGGCTTCACCATGAGACCTGTGTGCAGTTTTGGGCACCATAATATTAAAAAGACATTATGTCATTAGAGATTGTCCAAGGGAGGAAAATGAGGATGGTGAAAGTTTTGGAGAAAAAGCTGCATGAGGAGCAACTGAGATCACTTGGTCTGTTCAACCTGGAGGAGACTGAAGTGAGTTCTTATTGCAGTTACAACTTCCTTGTAAGAGGAAGCAGAGGAGCAGGCACTGATCTCTTCAATCTCATTACCAGGGGCAGGACCCAAGGAAATGGCCTGAAGTTGAGTCAGGGGAGGTTTAGGTTGAATATCAGGAAAAGGTTCTTCAACCCAGAGGGATGTTGGGCCCTGGAACAGACTCCCAGGGAAGTGGTCGCAGCACCAAACTTGACACAAGAAGCATTTGGATGATATTCTTTGCCATGTGCCAATTCTTGGGGTGTCCTGTGCAGAGCTGAGGGTTGGGCTCGATGATCCTGATGGCTCCCTTCCAACTCAGCATATTCTGTTCCATGATTCTATTTGATTCTGTGCTTCTGAGAGCACATGTACCTAACAAACTTTAATTTGGATGACGTTTTAGAAATATGTCCATTTTAAAAAGAAAGAAGCAAATTAATCTGGTCAGCATAACAGCCTTCTTTTGACCAAATAAAGACAAATCATTATTAATTTTTATATAATGACTGATACAACAGAAACTATTACTCAAATGAGATAACACTGAAACAAAACCAAAGACTTAAAGTATATGGACTGGTGAGTTTTCCAGGGCTTCAAATGCAAAAGCAAGATGCTTATTTATTTTAATGTGTGGCCATATGTTTCCAGTAATGAAAATGATGAAGCAGAGAAGGCTGCTGAAAGCCAAAGAGATAACAGTAGAAATGTTACTAAGGTATCTTTGAGAGAAAATTAAAATAATTTTTTTTGGAGCAGATGGAGACTTAGAGAATCCAATATGTCTCCTAATACATATCCTCAAACATTTTCTTTGGAATATTACCAACCTCTTCTATTAGAATCTGGAGTTGTAAGGATTTTGAAGTTGTTGGTTCTGCTGGATTTCAGGCTCTCTCTGATACTAAAATACTTTATTGAGAATGTAAAATTTAGTGGGAAACAGAAGTATAAAGTTCAGATATATTTCTTGAAAAGAAAGAAGAAACCATTTACATGGGAGTGTTCTTTTGTACAAATAAAGTGGAAGAGAAAAAAATTAGTGTCAAGATATATGAGTGTAATTTCCACTAAATAGTATATCAGTCAATGTTTCCGTCAATAAACATTCCAAAATCAATGTGAGAACCTTAAAACTCTTTTCTATATGATCTAATAGACAAGAAAAGTCTTGTAACAAGTCTGCTTCTGTCAAGAGACACACTAATAATTCTGTCTATTCTGTTCATGAACTTAGTAATAGCCAAAAAAATGGAGCTGGTAATAAACCACTAGGTAACTGCAGATGTGTAATTGGCACAAATATGTATCTAATTAAGTAAAAACTATCATGTGATGACAAATTCAACAAGAAAATTAAATTCATGTTTGATGGCTGATGGGTCCTATGAGTTTCTCATAGTTTAATCTGTAGTGTGGTGTGCTGGGGTGATGCTTTCCCAGACTTGGAGGGAAAGGTGGCAGCACCAAATGAGATTGTGGCTTGTCCTGCCCTCTGAGCTTCAGGCAGCTCAACTGAAACCTTCTGTAAGAAGGAAAAATTTGAACCTTTCTGGGCAATAAGGCTATGGAGCTGCAACTTCCATTTAAATTGAGGTAAGCATGAGGAAAGCAGTAAGCTTGCAAAAGAAGTTCAGGGTGATATATATATATATATATTTCATGTCTGCTTTTAGGCATCTGGGGTGTGCATAGAACCTTATGATCTCTGTACCCTCATCTCTCTTTAAAATCAACTGAGTGAAACAGACTGTCTTTAGAGATGGTGTATTATTCTAAGAACATATAGATGAATCACATCCATAAGGACATGAATCACACTGTAAAACACTTAGATGCCTCCACTGTAGAGAAGACAGCTGAAGGGGAGGTGGGTACTTAGATCTGGATGGATCAGCTCCAGCCTGACAGGGTCTTTCTTACTCATAGCAACAAATAAATCTAACACCAATTCTCAAAAGTGATGAAAAGAAAATGTTTTTCCAGTGACCTAGATAGTGCTGTGAGGCTTGTGTAAGGCAGAACTAAACACAATCAACTGCAAAGTGGATGAAAAAAGGACCTATCTTGTGGGGACAAGGAAGACTTATGTTCAGAACTTTATTTACTCTGGCTCACTGAACAGCTGAAGGTTTATGCTGCTTAAAGTGCTGCTTTCCTGTTCCCATATATATGCTTGTGACTTCCAAAATATACACCCTTATAAAATGCAGACTTTTGAAGCCTACTGGTGTCTATACTTAAAAAAATAAAATAAAATATGCAGAGTAGATTCACATAACATTTTTGATTACTTAGGATCTGGTCACACTAAATTACCTTCTACACAGATGTGGCTCTAGGAAAGGTTCTTTCTGTGAATGAGCAGCTTGGTGACCCTAAGCTACTGTAAAGATATATTTGCTGTATCAAACCTGACTCAAATAAGCTTTTATAAAGATAGAATAAGATCCAGAAAACATTTGTTCTATCTGTTGTAAGTGATTCTTGTAAGAATTTCGGCAGTGAATACTAAGTGAGAATTTAAAAAAAGTCTTTCAGACCTCATGGTTATTGTAGAAACTTAGAGATTCACAGCTGGCTCCTCATGATTCTGACATTCAGCACTTCAAACTCTTAGGTGTGTCTACAGTATTTATACTTTCTGTCTTTTCTACATAGATCAACATTTTTGGGCCATGAAACTATGCCCTATGAACATCTAAATATTTCAACAACAAAGGTAAACAAATGTTAATTACCTATACACAGAACATGGAGTTGTAAAGAAGAACTAACTTTGCTAGTGAGCTTTTAGTTTCATTTGGTTTATGTAGTAAGATCTTGGTGCCAGGGGAGCTGGAAGGGTGCTCTCCTGGCTTCTGTGGAAACTAAATGTGGACGTATAATTTTATAATTGTTTTCTTTTTAAATATGTTTGGCTAGAAGGAAAGCTGTTGTAATTTTTCTGCAGGGTTTATGGAATCTGAGAACAGTTGAGGAAGGTAGTTAGCTCTGGATAGTACCCTGTCCCAGTCTTCTGCTCAAAACAGATTACTCGGGACCTTCCTTTCAGCACAAGCTATTCTTTAAAAATATAAATTTGTTTGCAGATAATTTAAATAATTTTAATAATTCATAATTTTTCTTAATATCTTCTTTATAAATTTAGAAGCAAATTATGTAAGGAAATTTTCATTTCAAATTTTTTCCAATGTTCAAAATACCTTATTTTTTTAAAATTACTTCTGGCTTTTATAAATTATTTCTGCCAATCAATCCAGCTTTTCTTGGATTATCAAGTTATATAGTTATCAAAAATTTCTAGTATAACACATGAAATGATGCTTTGATTGATTTGAACCTCCATTAATTATTTGTCCTGTTCTCAGATCAGAATCTGTAGCAGAAATTTATATTTACCTATATGTGATTTTGGAGGTGTGCTAAAGAACAGATCTGCACTTCTCATGTTACATGCAATTTGTTGGTAGACATTTTCAAGAGGTTGCACTCATAAGATGTCTTGTCAGTTCCTTCTTCTTTTCAAGAGTTTTTGTAATATTCTCAATATGGTACAAAATAAGGAAACGTCAGATTTAAGTTCAATGTTTAAAATACTTCATTAGCTGCTTTTGAGGGTGCAGCTGTACCAACTGTAGAGGAATACAAATTTTGGCTTTAGTCTGTTTCAGTTTCTGACCAATTATTAGGCACAATGAAAGTAAAATCACAGAAAGCTGTAAGTTTAGTTCTGACATATTGCACCACATTTGTGAAGATCAGAATAAATCTATCAAAATGCATACAACATATATCAAATCATACTAAAAACTTTAAATTCATTACTTAGCTCATAAGATGTTTTTAAAATATTTCATTTGAAGTGTGGTCATTATAATTTAAAATAAAAAATAATTCTGGAATTCAGACTCTGCACTCTGACATTAATTTATTAAGTATTTTGCAGTTACAATTTAAACTGCAGTGAATAGTTCTGATTGCTTACCTAAATCACTTTATTAATTCTAGCTCAAGTATAAGTTGATAAACAGGTTCATGCTATGCATTCTTTCAGAGCATAATTTGAAAGTTTATTTTAGGAAAACTAAGATAGTTAATCCTATATTCTTAGGATTTTTTAGGATTTTGAAATTTGAATTAATGGCTTTTCAGACAGAAAAGCTTCCCTTCATAATCTCAGTTATCCTTTTTGATACTATTTTTTCAAGATTAATTTATATGATGCTTTGAAATGTGGACATTTCTCAGGTGGAAATTTGTTGCTATTGGACAATGCCCACAAGTAATGTAAAAATGTACAGACTACAACAAAGCATTCAAATTTATTGCCCAGAACCTACGCCCATTCAGTAAGGAAGTGGATTTCTTAATGTTATTAGACCTGAAGACTAAATTTAAGAAGAATCAAGATGACAAAAATCTTAGTTTACAAAATCCAAGCTTAGCAACCATCTTGGTTGGCACATATAGGTTTGCACATGCATTTATCAAGATTTCCTGACGAGATTATTTTCAAGGGACAGAATTAACATTTGCTTTCAATTTCAGAGTCAACCAGTTCCATACCAGCTATTTAGATTTTCTTCCTTATTGTTTTACGCCATAGCCCAGCTCCTCTAGGATGTCACTATGTTCATGGAGTTCTTTGCATTAGAAAATCACTTGTAATCAAGAGGAAATAAATTTAGCAAACAAGAAATTGAGGTTCTGAAAGAAAGTGAATTTGTAGTAATTTAGTAATCTTCCTGTATAGTGCTATTATTCTTTAGAGGTGTAACTGTCTTTAAAAAAGAATAGACCAGAGGTGAGCTAAATAACTGGAAGTCTGCCAGTCCAGCCTTCAGAAGTGTTAGACAGACCAGGGGAGCAATGAGAGCATATATTTCTTCTGGATGTAGAAAGAAAATGCTAAATAATGACAATGAGGTAAAATCCATAAGTGCATACAAGACATTTTCAATATCATTACTTCGGTATAAATACCTCCAAAACACTCTAAGAAATATTGAGGGGGATAGTCAAATTAAATTAGTAATTTAAACCAGCAAAAAGTACGGAAAATCAGTGGATGCATCCTTCTTAAAATGAGACATTTCCACTTGAACATCGACTGAAATAGTTTATACTGAATATTTAAGGGGATTAATGTAATTTCTTCCATATTTTCTCACAAGGCAGGGGAGAAAAATGGCATTTTCATTTTTTGCAATGGTTAAGCATTCAGCAGGTTCCAATATAATTAAAATGATAGGAGGTATTTTCACTTAGTTCTTAAATCATGGAGCTGTTCTCATTCTGTTTCATAACAGTAGGCATAAAGGAAGAGGCAGAATATAAAACAAAACTATTCTGCCTTCTGCACCCCAGCCATTATCACTGTTGCTCTGTTTCTCATTTTAGGCTAGAAAGTCTCTTCCCTACTTCACCCCCTAACAAAACAACAACAACAACAACAACCTAACCAAGAAAAGCCTGAGATATATTCCTGTGAATTATTGAGGGAATAAAAATGTTTTACTGGGAAAAGCATACACACTTCAGAGTACCAATATTTTTCAATGGAACAGTAACATAGCATCAAAAACTGACTCCACCTTGTAACTTTACTGTTTCTCAAAGGATGCTTGTGTTCTTCAGTCACTTCTGTATTCTAGTTGTAGAGTTGTAGATTGTGTAAATGTATTTAAATTTAGCCTTAAATTTGTCCTAAATTTGCTGAAGTTTTCCTTAAAAAACAAAATCCCCACATGTGAAGTGCAGAGCTGCAAGAGGATTGTTTGCTTTCCAAAGTACACGGTCTGGAGCTTTGGTCTGGAGCCAGGCCAGTGACCAGGGTCAGCGAGTGAGCTGCACTAAAATTTTAAACACCCTCAAAATTCAGCAGCTTGGCTCAGCAATGCTTTTAGCTTAATATTATAATATTTCTGTGTTGCATGATGTTTGGACCAAATACTAAGATCATTGTTTTCTTTGGGATTTTGATTTGGGGTTTTCTTTCATGATGTGGAAGATTTTTGTGGAATAGTGAGGTAGGGCTACCTTTCTGAAGAGGCATCTTTGGAGATTGCCTCCTATTATGGGTCATTTATTCTCTTTGGGAAAGGGAACAGCTGGGAAACATTACAGAGAAAGACTCAGTAGCCATGTAAATTTCTAGAGTACTTCCATTTGTTCCTCTTCAGTGCCTGGAAATTGCATGCCAATCATCTACACATATGACCTCAGATTTTGAAAGGGCTATCCTTCATGTACTTGCGCCATGATTATCTCAAAGCTACATGCCAATATGGACATTCAAGCAAACAAATCACAAATGTTATCCCATTATGTCACAGGCTGTACTTGTTAGGTGCTCCAAAGTACTTGACTATTGCAAATGCTCAGGCTGCCAACGCCCATACATATGGTGTAGTCTCATAAATTAGGAATAATTTGTGTCCAGAGTTTCTCTGTATTAATTCTACTGTGAAGGATCTGAACCAATATTTTTGTTGAATGTGGTTCCTTTTCATGTACTTCTCAGGTCTATGACGTTTTTTGGCTAACTTAAATTAACCAACAATATTTCTGGTTTGAAGAAAAATGCTTATCATTTTTTAATGAAAGAGAATTTCTAGCTGTAGTTCTTGCTTTTTTCACTGCCAAAACCCAATCCAAAACCAACTGTGTGACTTATGCAGACAGCCTTGCCT
Organism: Geospiza fortis; assembly: GCF_000277835.1. NCBI lineage: Eukaryota > Metazoa > Chordata > Aves > Passeriformes > Thraupidae > Geospiza > Geospiza fortis. The sequence continues at coordinate 1,711,962 of NW_005054301.1, forward strand.
TGGTTCTTTTTCAGGCCCACCATTTACTGTCTGAATAATAATGTCTAAAGCAGTGAAACATTAGAAATTATTTATTTATTCTATCTTTTTTTTTTATAAAAACATATTTGTTCTAAAATCTTAACAAACAAAACATTTCTAAACTGAATTCATGTAAATAATAGATCTGTTTAGTTTATGCTAGAGTTGGCTGACTGTTAAAGCAGAAATGCTATTCTGTTAAGGCCAGCCTGGAATGGCTACTCTTTTAATTGGAGCAATAAAGACCATGCACTAAATACTAGCTGCATTTTTTTAAAGAAGAGAACACGTTTGCTATGATTTATTAATTTATAATCCTCTTTTGCATGGCCAGAAGTGAATCCATTAACATAATAGATCATTCTTTAAGTTAATAAATGCTTTCTTTAATGTACTTCACTCTGGTGTCTAACTGGGCATATGATTAAATTCAGATATAGCCGTGATGGTGGGACATATCTTTCTGACCAAAGGATCTCATGATCAATTGACAGGGAAGTCACAGTGAAGTTCTTTTTAAAGGGATACTGTAAAAGCTGTAAGACAGAAGCATTAACCTGTAACAAGTGTGCAAGGACAAGTTGTCATTCACTTTTGAGAATCTGGGTTTGCGCTTTTTGTCATCTTATCATCACAAATTGTTAGTTTGTTTTAAAGTACAGCATCAGTCATTGTAAAATTCCCAGACACTGTTCTTTGGTTTTCTTGTTTGTTTTTTTTCCCCTAATGTTCTGTTACATCTGCATCTGCTATTTTAGATTTTATCACCTATGAATAAGAACTGATTAAATTCCTACAAATAGCACAGGAAACATATTGTTAGGAGTCCAAAATTCTTGAGGAAGATAGAACCAATCAAACAGGCCTTGCTGTCAAAGCATGGCTTTCCTAGTGTATTGTTAACTGCAGCAGTCACATTTCAGCCTACACTTGGAAAAACCATGATATATCTGTTCAATCATGACTGTGGTATGGGTATATATTACCCTAAAATTTAGCCCAGAACTGTCTTACTGAAATCATACTTCATAACAATGTCTTCCTTCTTCCAATCTCCTGGAATATAATTATTGTTTGCACTTAAAACTGTTTGAGTATGGTGCTTTGTAGTACCATGGCACAGAGTAAAACATTTTTAGATTACAATGAGAAGAAATACCTTTTTGCAGAAAAAAACCCCCATATACAAAGTATTTTCCAAATGTATCTGTTCTTGACTCTGCTACAGAATTCCTCCTGGGCAAGAAATTTAATATTTCTTTGCCTCAGCTTTCTTCCTAAAAAAAGGCAATAGCAGTATTTTCTAAATGCTTTCTATCAATCTTGTCTGACTAAAATATGTGTTCTACTGTGCAGCAACAGGAAGTACATTTTACTGCATAACTATTTTCCAAACACAGTGAAAATTTTCATAGAAATTAGCCAAATAGAAGACATTGGGCCAAATGAATAGCTTTTTCTTGAGACATTGATGAAAATAGTGTAGTGGGATTCAGCTCAGTTTTTACATTTTTTCCTGAAGATAATCAATGAGCAATTTCAATCAGAAACCAGGATACATTTATGAGATCCACAGAAGAGAAAAGACAGAGGAAAATTTCTAATGGCCCTTTGACTCATCTGTGCAAAATAGTAAGGCACAGGTTTCTGTCCATTCCCTTTGCTGATAAGTTAAATTCAGTTCTTCCAACAAAGAGTACAGTGAAGCAATAAATTTACGTCTGTTCTTTATGCATAGACAGAAACAGGGGAGAATATGTTGGAATGAGATGTTAACTTGAACATTAAGCTGTCATGTTAATGGATCTACTGCTTTCTCTACCAGAGAAAGCCATGCTTCAATATTCTCCCTTGACCAGATTTTTTTCATTAACTCTTCATAGTGCAGTATTTAAGGGGACTGTTGCAAGTGCTTTACATATCCAAGTAAAATAGCTGTTTGTTCTTTATACTATTTCTCTCTTCATCTGATGTGTTGGGGTACATCAATCAAAAATAAGATTAAAAAATGTTGCTTTCAGAAATTTCTGGATAATTTAATATGAATCTTCTGAGATTAACTTTTCAAGTAACTGTGTTTCACTGCATTTTTCTTTCTCTACAGATTATGTAGATTTCAGACCAATAGAGTTTTACTGACAGAAGTTATTTAATTGAGGCATTTCTCATTCCACCAGATGTCTGTTCCTAACTGAATTTATTCACTTTTCATTAATTATCCCTCAACTGCAAGAAAGAATACTGGAGACAAAATGTTAAATAAAAAAACAGACACACACTGATGTCCCTGGGTGGATAACCAAGACACGCGCAAATTGTCAACTTATGTTCATGGGAGTCAATGGCAGTCTGTTGAATTTGGACACAAATTCTCTTTTCCGACCACTAGTCTTCCCCTGTGGTTTCATTCTCCAGTTCACTGTAAGGCTATACATGCAAGCGAAGTCTTGGACGTTGCAGAATTGGATTTAGGGTAGTTGCTTCAGAATTCTATTTGAATTTTTAAAGCCATGGAACTGAAGGGCAACTCATCCATCAGGCAGAATTTAAATGTGTTCAGAAATCACCTCAGATCCCTCCACAGTCAAGATTACTGTTCATAACATATTGACCATTGCTGTGTTTTTCTACATTTAAGTTAAAACCTGAGCTTTCAGTCAATATGATCCAACCATGATAAGAAGTGGCATTTTTGATCTCTCTTTCTGAAATAAATTTCAAAATTAGAAATTTCATTCTACAAATATTCCACAGAATAGATGACTCTTGGGATTATCTCTTTTAATTTCATGCTTAAACTGCAAGAATCTATAAATACCAAGAATACATAATTAATAAATTATTAAATAGAAAGACCAAAATATGTCAAATATATTCACTACATGTGACTAAAATATATGTTATATTAACACAAAATAATACTATTGAGAATGGCTGCCTACAATGAAGCCTTTCTGGTGGAAATGCAAGCTACATGTAGCAGACCTATACCCAAATGACTACTGATTTACACATTGGCTAGACTGATGAGAAGATTTTCTTTTTTTAAATCCTCTCAAACAGTTCTGTTACATCATTACAAACTTGTCGTATTTTATCTTTTTTTCCTACTTTTTGCATGAACTTGTAAACTGTAGGAAAGATTTTGATTTGCATTCACATTATTGAGCCAAGTTTATAATGGAATACAACATAATCTAGTTCATGGGAAACATTCCCTCGTGTATCACTGAAGTGCATTCTGGAGTCAAATTCGTCAGCTATTCTAATAGGAGACAGCAAAGATACATAGCAATTTAGAACAAGAAGTCAAGAGAAATGTCATGCGAGTGGTGCAAGGATTTACTTTGGAAAAATAACTTTGTAACATGTAAAAGAGAGTAGGAAATTCTAATAAGTAGAATTTGTAAGAAGTAATCTAGCTAGAAAGTACAAAAAAAAACTTTTGTGGTTTAGACCCATTGCTAAAAATAAGACCAGAGAACATATTTTAACCTAATTATTAAATACTATAAATACATGAAAATTAGTCCTTCCTGTATCTTGGATTTTCAGGCTGATAGTAACTGCGGCAGGAAACCTTGTAACTCAAACCCTTCCTTTTTTTTCCTTTTTTTTTTTTTGCCAAAAGTTGAAAAAAAAATCTTGACGTGACACAGATGCAGATCAGAGGAGTGGTTTCTTTCAAGTGAGAAGGATTAATGCTTCTCAATATACTGTGGCATGAAAACCTACACTCTGCAAAAGCTAACCTTCTTATCTTTCCATAGGATACTGCTGTCGCACTGTAATGCAAAGCAGCTTCAGCATCGTGTTGAAAGTTGGCACACAGACAAGAGCTCATGACTACAACGCTGGGATCCAGATATATTTAAATTTGTTAAGGGTTGACAAAGCATTGCTGCTATTTTCCAAGTCAATACATCGTATCACCTAACAATGACTTGCTAGATTAGAAGTGAAAAATTAGATCTCTGAAATGTTTACTTCAAATAATAGATTAGTTATGATATGAAGTATCCCAAGAGTAGATTTTTAGAGTCTATCCATTGATAGAGAAGTCCATGGAGATTTGATTGAGGATAAAAAAACAGCATAGTATTCTCTTTTTACATGAGAAGGTAAGCCAACATGCCAAATTGAGAACTATGTGGAAACAAAACATATATGAAGAAGGCCAATGAAAATATAATTACAATTGGTCTAGAAATATCAACACAATTTATGAAGAACAGAATGAGCAGTGTTGGCCAGGAAGAACTCAAACTCCCATTTCACATTCTGCTTGAGTGTGGGAATTGGAGAGAAAATTTCCTCACATGGAGTCTCATTTCAAGCAGCCAGAAGGATGGAGGGGAATTTGTGAACATCCCAAGAGTAATGTACCACAGGGTGTTTGAAATTGCACAGATTTACTGATATCAAGAAAAAAAGAAAAAACAGAGTAAGAAAAACAAATTCTGTTCAGGGAAGTGTCCAGGTGCCTTCCCAGAGTCCAAGTATTTACTGCAAGAATTAAAATTGAAATAGTTAAACATAAAAAGAAAATAATTAATGGTGGCAGCCATGTTGAAAGTGAAGAAATATAAAATAATTTTAAAAATTGAGTTGTCTATTTAGGTTTTTTCTCCTTCTCTACCATAAACAGTGAGATATCATAGTGAAGAGACACAAAAATTCCTGGAAAAATAGATTTCATATTACAGCAAAGTTTATCTATTGAAAATACAGGACACTGTGTTTCAAATTGCATGTAGTAACAAACTAGTACCATTTCTTCTGAGCAGTACTATGAAAAAGGATTATAGTAAAGTATGTTACAAAAGTATAAGTATTTGGAATTAAATGTTTAAAAGTTTCTGAGGATTGCTTAAGGATATTCATCCCTGGCACTCTGTAGCACAGAAAATCTTCAAGCCTTAGGTTCTCTGCATTGAAATTAATCCTCAGCCTTTCAAACCTTGGTATAAGAAAAATGAAAATATAAATCTATAAGACTTTTTGCGATGCCTGTAGACCAAAAAGCTGTCCTTTTCTGCTTATTGTGGAAACTAAATGGGCTAAAGGCTGAGGCTGAAATTCACAGGGAACTCTTTGTCAAAGAGACTGGGCCCTGCTTAACAAGAGGAGGGCATGGTATGACATAAGAAGTCAAAGGGTGGGAGGGCTGATGTGAAACCCAGAGGCTTCTCTGAAAGATGTTATGAAACTCATAGTTTCCCAGAAATTTTTCAGTTTTAATGAGTGTAAAATTTTCCATGGAAAGAAAATTTTTCTGAGGAAACTAGGCAAAAAATTCGAGAATTAGCTTTTAAGAGGTATTCACTAACATTCTGCCTCTAGGATGCCTACAGATAAACATGAAAAATGTAATTATAAAACTGTCAGCTCAGGTACTGGAGACTGTCTCCCTCTCTCCACTAGTACAAAACTTCCTCTATAATTTTTTGCTGCAAAGGAAGACTGTTACCTGAACTTTTCTTTTAGTTTGGTTATCTAAATTATATGGAAGCCCCTCTATATCTTTGAAAAATATATATAGACTCCATTTCAGTTTGGTTTCTTTTTCATACATAATTGATTCTGTCTTTTCTTTATCCAAGGAATTCTTAAACTTAATTTGATCATAATATGAATATTAAGAAATTTTGAGATAAGGGTTGTGAAATATAGTAATAAAAATGTGCTTTATTATTCTGATATTTATGTATTCTAAGAATATTTCATATGTAAAATATATATTCTAAGAATATTTTTAAATTATCAAAAAGTATTGATTTACAAATGGAATAGGAGGGAATGGTATATGATAAACAAAAAATGGTCTGGGTTCAACTTGTGAATAATTCCTTCTACTTTAGTGTCATTACATAAAGAATTTCTTTGACCCACTGTACTCAGAGCACAAAGAAGTTACAGCTACATGTTTTTGAGGATATGTAGGTGCAAAGCAGCCAGAAAAGGGCTTTACAGTTACCAGAGTAAAGTTTTGTAGACCCACAGTTAATCAAACATACCCATATCTGAAGTATTCTGTGAGAATGAATTTTTTCTCTTAAATGCTGAATATTAAAAAACGTTTCGTGGATTTTGTCTCTGTTTTTTCCTTTACTATTGTTCCTACTCGTTATTGGATTTTCCAAGCAATGTGAGGAGTGCTTTTTGCTCACTGCACAGACACTCAGCCAAAGAGAATGTCTGCCTAAGGGCCTTTATAAATGGACAGTCATACAAACGATAGAAGGAGGAACAGGACACAAGGAAAGAAGAGACTTGCAATTACTAATCAAATTCAACTTTCCATTATTTCAGGTCAGTGCTACTTCTTATCTTAAGATATTTCACTTCAAAAGGGTCAAGATCTCTTCAATAAATTCAATTGTGAGCAATGTTTAATGAAATATTATAGCAACATCATAAGCAATAGATGAAAGCTGAGAGAAATCCAACTGCTGTTTTCCAATCTGAATCAGAAAGTTGTGATTCAGATATGATTCACCTTATTCTGGGATCTAGGGCAAAATGATTTGTTAGCAGTTGCTTTTCTGTGTGGGTAACATAAGGTTTAATTATCGTAGCTTACTCTGTGAAATTTAAGACAATCAAAATCTAATTCATCTAATAATACAATGGTGATAGATCAGAGCGCAGGAGATTGATTTTTATCTCTTTGAAGAAAATAATGTTAGGGTAACAGAAATAGTTAAAGTATCTCTTAAAACCTTTGCCCCTTTAACCTCTAAAAGCCAAGGAGAGCATTACTTCTAGCTCATGATCAGGATCATCACATGCAGAAATCTTTTCTGCACGAGATGACTTGGTCATATGTGTGTTGATTATTTGGTCCATTATTAGAGCATTGGCAGGTCAAATTCACAGCACACTTACATTATTTCATAGCTGTGCTGAAGCATTGCATTGGCTTAAGAGGAAAAAGTTTTGAACCTTATCAAGTCTTTTGAGTAGTGGACCTCAGCCACACATATCTCTCTTATAAGCACTAGCAAAAAGGGAAACATTGGAATTCTTCCAAAATACATACTGTGGCAGGCACCCAAGGAAAAATGTTTGTCAAACTGTGGAAGGAAAGTTTGGAAAATGGTCTACCCTCCTGCTCCAAACTGAGGGACAAATTTTCTTCTTGCAGTTTCCCTGCTCCCAACACATTTTTATGCGTTCTTCTTTTCCTCTGTGAACTCCCAACACATTTTTATTAAATCCTGTAGATTTCCTACAGAAATCAGGGGAAATTAGTCCATATTAGACCTGCAAAAGTCTCAGTTTTCAGTGAAGCACTCATGACAATTTACTTGTGACTATCCATTGGGAAAAAAGCCTCCAGTTCATTTTGCAGAGGCATACATGCCATAAGAATTTGTATACTGTAAGGAGGTGTCAGGCTTTCAAGCAAGAGATAAAGAACTGGCAAATCTATTATACTGCTACCCTAGTCTGAAAGTCACAAGTGGGAAGACAAGAAATTGCTGAGGGCTGGGCAAAAATGAAAGAACCAATGAACAGGCATATAAATGTATATACATTGATTCTCTGACTACCGTAGAATGGTTTTTAAATAAATAATTTATTGCATAAAAATATTTATGTAATTTTCTTCAAGGATGTGTTTTGCTTATTTCATCTTATCAGGAGGCAGTAACAGATTCTGGGAACTTAAGTGACCTGTGGCAATAGAGAGACAACAAAAAGTAGCCAGTTAGAAAAAGCGAACAGCTAAAAAATGCTTCTGTAATATTCTTACTATAACCTTTTGGGCAATAGATGGCAATTTTTAGTAATTTTTTGGTGATCATCAGTTATCAGTCACCTGCATTCTTCAGGCACAGGAACAAACAGAAAGAATAATCCTTTCAAAGGAATGGATTAATGTCTGACCTTCCTAGATAGGAAAAAAATTGGAAAGATGACCCACTATCTCAGAAAAGCACAGATAAAAATATGCAAATAAAATTAATAATGATAAAAATAAGTTATATATTTATTTTCAAAAATATCACCATCTTAATGATATTTCATGATTTCTGGGTTTCTGGTTTTATCATGCTTTATGCAGGATATGTTACTTTTTGAGAAAATAGTAACAATATGGCTAATCATTAATTAAATTTCAAAACATGTCAACTTTTAAGAATGTGACAATATATACATGGGATCTTCAAAGTCAATAACATTTCTTCAATGCAATACATATTTAGATGAAAGCACAAAAGCATTGTACAAAAGCATATTGTAATAATCCTCATAAAGTGACTTCTAAGATTCTAGTAAATGAGAAAAAAATTAGAAACTTAAAGCATATTTCAGAGAAAACCTTTAAAACAAAAAAACGTAGAAAATAGAATCTGGGGAAGCACCCCGGTTAACAAAGCAGTGCTTCAAAATCAGAAGATATCATTGTGTATATAAGGACAGGTAATTTTATCTCCTGAAATGTAATGTATTGCTGGATGAACTATGTGGTAAACATCAGCATGTTGTTGATATAAATGATCTAATCTTTCAGAAAAGCCAAAAGATGAGACTTTCCCTGAACCACTCAAAGTATCCTATGTCAGCACTGTTTCTTTTGAAAGGAATTCAGTCTTCACACTGTAGTTAATCCTTGACCTGCCATCCACGCCTGCCAAGGAAACTGACACTTAATGTCAATTAGAGTGATCTCTGTTGTGACTTGGACACAGCTCCACTGGGACCTGGATTGCAATCAGCAACAAATTACACGAAGGACTTTGAACAGGTCAGATCATATAGTCATGAAATTGAAGCCATCAGACACAACTTAGCCAAATTTGAACCAGCAATTGATAAGCTGGTGGCTCTGTATTACCACTTCTGTTATTCTACTGACAATTTGCTGAGCTATGTAAATATGTCCGGGGTCATATGTTTCCAAAGACATGCACCAGGTTGTGCCAGACTGTTTCTATTGCATAGATGAGTATTTTCAATCCATTGCAGTCAATGTGCCTTCTGTTTATCAATCCAGATAATCTGAATATAGAATCAAAGCCAGCCAGAAAAGTGTCATAGTAAAGGGCTACATATTTCAAATGCATTACATAATATTTACACCATGCTACCACCCACTAATATTTTGTATTAATTACTTTTCAGCTGTAGGTCAACACAGCAGCACTAGGATTGTATGTACTGGTTTAGTCTTCCTTATAGATTTATCACAGACCTTAGCATGAGTTAAGTAGAATTAGGCCTCAACTACTATATATATAATCAGAAATTTTATAGGCATTGTCAGCAGGCATAAAGCATCTATAAGTTTAGCTCATGGTAATCTGGTATAACAAATGTCACTGTTAAAATTGAAGAGAAAGATGTATATTTATAAATAGGATATCACTGGACAAATGGGAGCATTTTACAAGAAAAGGAATTTATTTTAAAGACTTAAAAACAGAAGGAACCATCTGAGAAGAATTTGCCAACAGAGCATTAAAACAACACTGTAGAGTGCCAGAAAATCTGGAAAATCATTTGAGGTGATAGGAAATATAGTAGAGTATTGTATATGAATAAGACAGGAGGAGCAGTTCCAGAAATAACTTCTGCTTACCTGTAGGAAAGACTGGATTAATCATAAGGCTAAATAGATTCCCACTCCAGCTCTGAAAGTCAGTATGCTTACAAAAATATACAATATAAAGTATGAAAAATAAAAATGTGTCCATAAATCTGAAATATAAATGTTTTCCCATTTTTACTTGGAATAAGGATTAGAACACATAGCTAATAAAAGTACAAATGTCCTTTTTAATATGCAGAAATACGTGAACTATGCTTAATTAATCTCAGGGACAGAAGATCTCCAACTTTACTTTGAGGGAATGAATGATTAATGGTTACCACTTCTTCCCAGGGTTTTTTCTTTTCCAAACAAGGGTTGCAAATAAGATGATTCCTGGGGAGCTGTGACCAGTACCAGACACCTTTCCATTGCAACACACAACATTCATTTTTGTGCTAGCAAGAGTCAGGAAATACCCAAAATCTTGGCATTTTAGGTCAGGAGAAAACCTGAGCTGGGCTGACTGTAGTCCACAAAGGGGAAAGGACTTTGTGGGTGGCATCACTACTGACCTGGGGACTCAGCTGGGCACACCCAAAAAAATCCACTAAATCTTTTCCTGAACAGAGAAAAACAAGAATATTTCAAGACAAATCATACCATAAATATTTGTGGGAACCAGACATTCTTTTATTTAATGAAACATGGAACTGAATGAATGAATGATCTTTTCAGCGATCACATACTTTTAGCTTCAATTCAGAAGCTGATTACTTAAAATATTGACACTCTTTTGATGTAATGCTTATTTTATATTGGCTAAAGTCCACTGAAATCTGTAGAATTATTCTTAATTTATGTTGGCATAAACAATTTTAAAACCCATAAGAATCTCAGATTCTCCTCAGATCTGAGGTTCTTGGTTATGTTTCTTTGGTGGGATTTTGTCTACTAGCTGACTTTCAGTTATGCAGTTATAACTCTGCATTTCATTTAAGGAGTTTTAAACTTGGTAAAAATGTACGAAGGACTAGCAGCTACTGGATATTCAATACAAAAACATCCCAGTATGCCTAGAAAATAAATTAAATCAGTCCTTACCAAAGAGAACCTTTTCCTAAAGGAAACTAAAAAACCAAATAGAATAATTTTATATAAGTTTAAGTCAGGCTATGTTTAATAACTTTCATTATTTTGCACATATGGTGACCAGAGGACGATTAAGGTTGTTACAACCATTGCTTTATCAACTTCCTAAATTGTTGTAGGAGATGGGAAACCAACATGATATTGACAGCCTGCTGTTGCTCTCTGAATCTCTTCTTGTTATTTTAAGAAAGCCTGGCAATAAGTAGCAAGGCATGAAAACTGAAGTTTAGCAGTACCATTGGTAAAGCAGGTAGAAGAGCTTTCAATTCGTGTATTGGACACTTCAATACCACATGTAAAATTGCTTGATTTTTTTCCCCTAAGTGTTATGATAATAAATGGAAATCAAAAGGGGGCATGCACTGTGACCTTTTAGATTCTCAGATTGTTTTTTATGACTCTGATGAACCCGGTGATCATGGAGCATTGTCTGTTTCAGATGGAAAAAAGTCCGAAACCCTTCCTGTTGAGGCTGTGCATTGGAATAGACAAAGGCCTTTCTTGAGAAGCAGTCTCTAGGACTACTTATTTTAAATGAGGTTGAAAATTCTTAATTCAATGAGTATTCCAACTCTCTTTTATAGGATTATTTTTTTAGAGTGGGGAGGGGGTTTGAAAGTTGAATGAATCATTGCTAAATCTATTGTCCTTGGCCACAGCACCATGGACTGAATTTCATTTATGCACAGGTTAATTAATACAAATTTCTTCTGTTAAACTGAATGAAAGGTTATGTTGAAGTTTATACTATGTTCTGCTTTGTAGCACATGAAACAGACATCATGTCTGAGAGATGCAGTTTTAATGATACAGTGCATTAGAATTCATTATTCTCTTAAAGATCTGTGTGTTCTGTTAGGCATACAGAGAAATGCATACATGGGTACAGCAGACACTGTCAAATGAAAGAAAAATAAATTACTTTGTTGTCAGTGCAAAATCCCCTATCCTTATCTCTATGCTTTGCATGGCAAACACAATGTTGAATTATTACCTTTTCTGTAGACATCAAAGGCTAGATCCACACAGAATACACGCTGATTATAAAAAATGGCAGCATTTCTCTGGACCTACTGTGGCCCAACTCCACAGTATGATTAGACACAGTAAAGTCAACTCCACGGGAAGCTCATTAAAGTGACTCATGGGCTATAGGAATGCTTAAAAGGTTGATCTAGAGGATCTTTGATCTAGAGAATCTATGTCAGATTTCAGTAGAATCAGTATCTACACATTTTTTCATAGCAAGTGTAATTAAGGGTATGTGAACACTGTTTAGACATAGCAAATTCTTTGAAATGGCATTCCTCTTTTTCCAACAAGTAAGAAACTGCTTCAAATTAGTAACTATTAGCTGTAGTAAGCAACAATTTCCAGTTATGAACCTATTTCTTTACAAAAAAGCAGAAAATTAATTTTAAAAAATTAAGAGTGTTAACTTACTAAATATGATTCATTTGTTTATTTTACATTTTACAGCATCAGTGGGTTAATAATGTATGACAAACAAAAGTGTTTCTTGGGCTGGATGCACACGTGATATTTTTTCCATATTGAGAAATAGAACAATAATGCAAGGACAACTCAGTGCAAAATGGCTGAAAACCCACAGAACTGCAGTTACTAGTCAGCCTACTCTTCTGCCTTAGCAGATTTAGATATTAACAGAACACAATACAGAATACAATATCTTCTTAATGGGACATTATCAAGTGTTTGCATAAAAGTGTATTTTCCTTTAGTTTTAAAAGCCTCTTAGGCACTTTTTCTTTGTTAGAATGGATTCTCTTCATTGGGCAAATGGACTTATTTCATTCTCAGCACAAGACAGTTTGACCCATTGAAAATAAAACTGGCTTTGCTGCTTTAATCCAAACCCACAGTCATTGGACTGTTGACACTATTATATTCTATAGGCCTGATTAAAACTGTCATAGGCACCCATGCGGTAAGGGAGAAAATAATGTATATTCAGCTAGCAATAAAGGTGCCCTGACATATAGAAAAACATATCAAAAAAAGGTTTTTATCGGTGTCATTTTTGTGTAAAGCATATGTATGTCTATAACTTAGTCCTCAGCAGAGTTTCCCTCCAGGCTTCCCACATACAAGGTGGGATTCTCAGCCAGCTCAAGGTGCTTTGGCTCAGTGCTGGAATCTGCAGGGTAGGATATCTCTCTGAATCAAAACCTGCTTCCCAACGGAGCAGTGGTCTCTTGGAGTTCAGGTGGGGGTGATAAAAAAAAGAAAGGGTTTGGAGAAGGAGACATGAATTCTGTCTACTTATATGGGTCTTGCATAAGTCCTGCAGATTGTTGAATAGGTTTATAAGCTTAGCCACCAGCTGAGATTTCAGGTAATCACTATCCAACACATAAATCAGGAATCAGTGGCTTTCTCTTCTGCTGTTATTTTTCATGGGAAAGGAAAGGTAAGTGTTCAGTTATTTCTCTTCCTCCATTCTGGTTTGCCACATGTAGCTAGTTTCAAATGTTTTTGGACTGATTAGCATTGCTTAAGGGAGAACAGAGAAGGGAGAATAATCTCAGAAATTATTAGGTAGTAACATCTAATTTTGGTGCATACTGCTGCCCATCATTTTTACTAGTACTAGGACAAGGAAAATTTCAGAATTTAAAAAAAAATGCCCAAAAATAAACAAACAAACAAAAAAAAGCATCATTTTATTGCAGTGACTAATACTAATCTGCAAGTTGCAGTTACGCACACAACACTGTGGTATTGTGACAAAATATGTAAATTTCTACCATAATGAAAAAGCAGTTAATGTTGACCAATTCCATAACTGGCTCAATCATTTCCCAATGGTTTTCACTGATATTCAATATACTTTTATTTAAAGTGAAACTTAAAAATAATATAGGTCTAATTATAGTCACATTTAAATCAATGATTTTTACACAGAATTAAAATTACCTGTCATTTTCTAAGGTTGAAGGTTATATCAACTTTATCTAAATATTTTTTAAAATAATGCTCTCCACTTTTAAATGGAAGTCATTGATGAGCAGGAGGGATAATGAAGTGTGGGAAAAAGATGCAGTCATGATTTAAATTGCTAAATTTTATGGAAAGGCACAAATAGAAAGAGCTCATTTGATATCTTTGTGTGCATTTTTATTTCCTTACGAAAGTTAAGGCTGAGAAATGTTTTTCAAATGAGTTCTATTTTGTTCACATAGAAATATTGTATTTTAGGAACTAGAATATCTAGCATAGCTGCTGCAAATATTTTTATTAATAGTGTCTTCTTTTACAAATATACACAATCTTCATATATAAGCATATCAATCTGCCCAAATGTGCGATCAGAATCAAATTATGTGGGTTTGAGGATCTTTTCTGTTATGGAAAGACTCTATTCTTGGCTACACACAGTGGTTCATAAAAAGTAATTACAAACCAGTTAATTATTTTATTTATTTCTGAACTAGGTCTTGTTGCTTCTCCTTACACCTGGAAAATATCCAGAGAAAGATAGATTTTAGCTAAGTTAAATAACAGTTGTTCTTTAGAATTTGCAGGGATTCTTTGCTTTCCTGTTGTTTTTATATGAAAATTCTGTTGGAACTCATTTCTTGGGTAGTTGGGTTATACTGCAGAGTTGTACTAAAACCTCATTCCTTTAGATATGACAATTATGCAGTCTGTGCTACAGCATATTTTATGCATGTAAATTAAAAATTTACATGCAACATTGACAAGTTTTCTCATTTTTCCTGCAAACAGAAATTAATTGATAAAAATTGTATAGTTGTCAGTAGGAGAAGGCAGGTCTGGGCTTCATCCCTGGCTTTCAGCTGACTACCCTGGCTCATCTGACTCCAAGACATTACTCACCTAATTAATGACACATAAATATCAGGAATGCTCTGGGGTTAGACTAAAAACTGGACAGGGCAAATCTGAAACATATAAACCTGCACAGACTGTTTCAATTGTCTGTTACTACAATGCATATTTTAATCCAGTAAATGTGGGACATTTTTGGAGATATTAATTCAATCCCATGTGCCATGAAATCACAAAATCTTGATGACACACCTTTGACTTCCTAAATATGCATCCACAGAGATTTTGAGATAAAACAACTATTTTCCTTGACAATATCTATTTACATATATATATACTCAAATGCATAATATCCTGAAAGTTTAAATAACTTTTCTATAGTCTGGATGGAGAATTAATCAGTCAATCATTAATGACAGTATAAGTAGAAAGTCACAAAGCTGAGCTTTCCAAAGACAGGTATGTATATCTAAAAAGCAAGACAGTAAATTGATATCCTGTTTGTGACTTATTGCAAGGAGACTGCAAATCCTGTCATTTAGCTTGCAAAATCATTTTTACTTCCTTAGCCCTCTTCCTTTTGAGTACATCATTTCCTCAGCTACAATAAATCTTTTTTTTTAAGACATGTACACACAATCCAGAGTGAGGTTGCAACCCTTAAAAGTAGTAAGACAAGGGGGACAACCAGATGTAAGATATCAGTAATTCAAACAGCATTGAGAATGCTCATTGGAAGATCCTATGTTTCATACTGAAATAATTAATTGGATTTCTAAATATTTCTATGTAATATTTATAAATATTATGGTTTCAGATAAAACTTTGGAAACAATAAATCTAAAACAAGGTCCATTTTCTATATTATCTTGCTGTTCTCAAGCCAAACTGGTAATGGAATGACACAGGATTGTTGCAAGTGTTGTTATGAACTGAGTCAAGGAGAAATTAAGAACTAAAGACTAAAAAAGTACCAGCTTAGAAAGAGATTTCTTTCTCCTGGGACCCTTTGACCTCACTTTGGGCTGGTAAGAATGCTGCTTCTCAAGAAGGCGACTATAATGGTGGGATCTAGCACATTCCATCAATTGGATTCAGCTGACCTCTTTATCATCAGTTCTCTCTGAAAATTAAGTCGGACAAACTTAAGGAATTTTATTACACCTTTGAGTGGATTAAAAAACCAAGAATTTAAAAATTAATGCAAATTTCAGAAACCTAATTCAAATAAGTATTCTTCTTTATTTAAAGAGAAAATTGTCGCATTTAAATTCTTACATATTTATCTAATTATTAGCAATCATGATAGAAAGTACAAAGATGACTTTGAAATTTGGTTGATATATTATGTCCCAATAATGAAACCTATTACAATACAGCTGACATTATATTCACATTTTAGCTTATAAGAAAATTCTAGCAATCTTCATCCTTCTGTCTTGTGGGAGAGGTGCATGTGTGCGTTGCAAAGGTATACATTTCATGGTTCTACTAGAGAATCACTTGTTTAGAGGAAAATTTAAACTGATACTCTTGACTGTCATGCTATGTATGCTGTCAAATCTTGATAAATAATATCCTTGATAAAGGCTGAGTACTGTGCTATCTACTTCATCTGCTTTAAATACTGAGCTGGAGAAAGATTTGGAGATGTTGGTCAGTGACTTCACATGACCTTGCAATGTACACTTGCAGCTGAGAAAACCATCAAAATACATCAAAAGGATTGTCACCAACAGGTCAAGGGAGGGGCTTCTCTCCCTCTGCTCCACTCTTGTGAGACCTCAACTGAGTGCTCATCCTAGTCTAGGGCCCCCAGCATAAGTACTTAGACCTGTTGGAGTGAGTCCAGAAGAGGTCACGAAGAGGATCAGAGATCCTACAAGGCTGGAGGCCTACCAGAAAGACAGAGAGGGACTATTTACAAGGGCATGGAGTGACAGGACAATGGGAATAGGCTTCAAACTGAGAGAATAAGCTTAGATTGGATGTTAAGAAGAAATTCTTTACTGTAAGGGTAGTGAGGCAGTGGCACAGGTTTCCCAGAGAAGCCATAAATTCCCCATCCCTTGAGATGTTCCAGGCCAGGTTGGATGGGGCATTGAGCTACCTGATATAGTGGCAGGTGTCCCTGCCCACGGCAGAGAGGTTGGAACCAGATCATCTTTTTGGCCCCTTCCAACACAGGCCATTCTATGATTCTATGATTATGATTCCGTGACTACCACAAGTTTCATTGATATGGTTGTAACAGGGAGGGGGGGCTTATGATAGCTAAGGAAAGCCTATGTAGTTTTTCTTCATGGTGTTTTTTTAATTTTTTCATTATGTTATTGATGAACCTCTTACAGTTAACTGGAAACAGCATTCTCTAAATCCTTGTAAATTGTTTCAAATCTGCCTCAACTGATAATAATGTCTTGGCCCAGAATTGCACGGCAAGATTTACATCAGTATTGCCACAGGGGCTTGAATATTTCTGTTGCAATTTCTTTTTTTTTTTTTTTTTCTGAAATTAAAATCACTGTCTAACTTGGTACGTAGAGAATATATTCTCACCTTTTGAATATATTTTTCCATTTCTTCTTCTAAATAGAAGTGTATTTTCTGGATAAAACTGGAAATCATGTCACACTCGAGCAAATGAGGGACCATAATTCACAATACACCAGATTAATCTTCTGTATACAAAAGCTTTTCAGCACAGATGATCTGTGAAGCATGCCAAGCCTCCAAGACAGAATTCAAATAACAAGCAAGTCAACAATAAATTCTTATAGTAAAATTAACTGTGCTTGTATAGAAAACAAAAGCACCATGCAGTTTCTCTGCAAAGAGAAGCAATCTGCTTACACCCTTTGGTGCCACAAGTACAAGGGCTATACAACATTCAAGAGCATTTTTGAACTGCAAGAATGACGCCAAAGATTCAGTCTTGCTGAGTCTTTGATGAATGTGGCACACTTTTTGAGAATGTACCTCTTTGCAGCTAGAATAACATCAGTTATTTTATGTTTTAGATGTGGATACACAAACAAGTCACTGTGGGGCAGTCTGTTTTGTACAGACTTCCTCCGCAATCCTCATGCACAATCAGACATCTATGACACAAACCCCTCTTCAAGAAAATAGTAAATGCAATGAAATATCCCTCTTTCATTGTGTGAAGGCCCTTTTTTTGGCAGCCATAGCATTTCACAGACTTAGTGGAATAGAGAAGCACTACCGTACAATAAATCAAGTTACTTTTGAATTATGCCTACCTGACTTTTGCTCATGTGTTGACAGGCTGATTCTGACAGCAGACATTGTGTTTTCTATGAATACTACATTTTGTTTAGCAGCACATCAGGCTTGTTGCCAGAGACTTTAGATGTAACCTCAAAACCAACATTATAATAGCAAGGATATTTTACAGCACATTGCACTTAGCCGTAGCAATCACCTAATTCCCTTTAATGGCAATTGCCAGTTACAAGATTGAGACAGCATGGAGTGAGCTCATGTTAGGAGATCATTAACACAGCTAGTTGCCAAAAAGTGCAGCTCTGTCAAGTATCAGGTTCTGAAGAAATGCTGCAAAATTGAATGCCTCTGCTTCTGTCAACATCACCATGACCTGACTGTAATCTAAAATTTCACATAGCATGTAGGTGAACTTAAGGACTGTCCTTTTCTGTGGCTTTCATTTTTAATATCTTCCTTCTATATGGATTCTCTGGTATCTTACAATTAACTAGCAGAATGATCCCATCAGTGAGATAGGCAGTGTTTCTTTTTTTACACATTTGTCTATTTTCACTAAATGTATAAAGACTTAATTTCCTTGTGAATTATCTGTCATGTGTCAGTAAGATACAGTGAAGAACAGATAGACAGAAAGATAGTATTACTAAGCAAATTGCATTTTCTGGATTGCTAAAGATAACTCAAAATCTTTCAAAAAATGATAATTAATATACCCAAACATAATTTTAACAAAAATCATTGTCAGGGTGCTAGAGCATCAGATAGAATAGCAAACCTCCTGTCCTTACCTCTGACAAAAACTGGATTTGGTTTTCAGCAAGCCTGAGGAGCTCTTCAGCACCACATCCATGCCGCTTACATTGCAAGAGTGACTGTGGCACCTGCATTTCCCCTCATCAAATCGGGTGCTCCATGCCCTGAGTACAGCCCTGCTGCAGGGCCTTGCAGTGGTGTGGGTCACACAGGGCTCCACAGCTGACAGGGCAGTCACCAGCACCCATCACAGGGCTGGGCAATGCCATGGCCAAGCACCAAGGCCTCTTTCTGTTCTAGCAGAAAAGAGAGTGAGCTCATGCAATTACAGTGGAGAAAACCACAGCAAGAAGCATCTGGGGACATGTGTGGCATTCACATTCTCTAAACAGAGAGAAACATAATTCTCCCTCCCAGGATTTTTCCTGGGGGAGGTAGTGAGAAAGCTCAGAGAGAGAAGAGAAAACAATTCTTATCTCTATTCGCTGCTCCTGCTGTTTGGCACATGTGGAATGTGTTATAGAGATTCTTTACCAAAAGGGATTTGTTAATTGGACTCTGCTGATGGTTGTTTGGACTGATGACCAATTGGGTCAAAGCTGTGTCGTGACTGGAAAGGGTCATGGGTTTTTCTTTAGTTTTATATAGTTTTAGTATAAAGTATAGTATGTAGTGTAATAGAGCATAGCTTAGTAAAGCATTTGTTCAGCCTTCTGAATCATGGAGTCAGAGCATGTTATTCCCTGGCTGGGAGCTCCCTGCATCAATATACATGAGTCTGCCACTCACAAAGTGGTATTTTTACCTCTCCTTATAGGATGAGGCAACCTCTTTTAAGAGTGACACAATCCTCATGCTATGCTCTTAGTTTTTAACCTCCCTCTGCCCCTACCCAAAAATCTTTGTATTGTCTGTTGCGCCGAGATCCTCAGAATTTTCTTCTCCATTTGTTTTCCAGCTCTCTTAGACAATGTTCATGTTGTAAGCCTGATAAAGAGTATTCACAAAAACACCAACAACTTCACTACCCTCACAGCCCAGACTGGACAGTGCCTTTGTTAGTGACTCCCTTGGTGCCGGTAGAGGCTTCCCAAGGGACCAGCAGCTGAAACATTTGAGTGCTGTACATTTTCTGTTTGGAGAAGATAAGCTACTGTGAGGCAATCTGCAATATTTATGAGTCTGTTACCACCTCAACAGCTATATTTTTAATTCTAAAATAGATTTCTGGAATTATGTATGCAATTCTGGAAATATATGCACTGAGGGATTAAGATATTTTTCTAAAATATTTTCAGTAACGAGGTCTGTTGAAGTAAGTTCTACACCTTATTTTTTTTTTCTGTTGAAAATTATCACATGCTCTACATTTAAGATCCTGTGGCTTACAAAGAAATCCATGTTCAAGAATACAGGTCTTCTGTTAAATTAGCTGTATTTATCAAATAAGTATAATCCCAATTATAAAATGGTTTAGGAAGACAATTGTTAAAAACTTCTGAACACAGGTTGTAACATGTGCCAAGACTCTACATATGGTGAAACTTTAAACAAATACTTAGTAGGATAATAACTCACAGGGGAGTTAATTGTCCTGGTTGTACATTTTTTTCCTTGCACAAAGTTCTGGCCCTTTTTTGTTTTCGTGTGAGCATGTCATTTTGCTAATGGATTTAACACCACCATTTGCCCCAATTTCCTCATGTCTACTTCAATCAGCACACAAAGCACTACACAGAAAGAAATGCGTATAGATTCATCTCCTTCATTTCAGAGCCCTCAAGGAGGAAATTTGTTATTCCTTTTCCTTTGAAAAACTGTATTTAGTGATGGGCTAAGAGATTGAGGTACAGCATGCAGTAAGACCTTCCCCAGAGCAGACGTGACTTCAGAACCATTGAGATAAATGCTGTTTCCATACATATTACAGAAAAATACATTGATTTTTCCTAATTTTTAGTTGTCATCACAGTTTTGTCTTTGTTGCTATTTACTTTCTTGTTTCTTTGAAATTTCTTTACCTCCTTTCCTTAGATCGTAAAATTAATTCTCACTCTCACAGTCTTTTGACTATCTCCATTTGCCTTAATTGAGACCTGATTCTGGGAATTGCTCTTTTGAATGCAAGATGTTTATTGGTTCTTGTTTGTAGTTTTTCTCTTTTTGTGGAGTCCTCTCAGAGCAGATAAGCAAGTAGTGTAATGCTCCATATAACAAATCTGATTAGAAAAACCTAATCAAAGCTGACTGCCTCTCAAGCCTCACCTTTTTTATTAAAAATGTCTTTTTCATGCAAAATTCAAGGCTTTATCACCTACAAAAGGTGCTAACATGCCAGAAAAGTCTAATGGCCTACCTAGTCTTTATAATATCTGAAACTTAAAGGTTTTTTTTTTTTTCTGTTTTAGTGTAGTGCTACATTTTTAGGCATTATGGCACTAAAAAACCAAACAAATAAACAAAAACCCACCAAAAACAACCAAACAAAAATACATTGTAAAATGATTAAAGTAAGTAATCATGAAGGAAAATACTAAGAACTGGAGTTATTTGGAACAACATATTTTGCTGTCAGAAATTAGTGATTGCTCTTTTTGTTTCTCTTGAGATTTGTCAGTATATTAAAAAGGGGAAATTGAACCTAAATGGCATTATTAGTGATTTTCATTTCTTGATGGTCCTGGAATATGTCAATATTTCCTTATTTTTCCTTTTCTAGATGACTGCTTTCAAAAATCTAGAATTTCTAAAGTCAGTGGAAATCTGATTTCTTGCAAAAATATATAGTAGAGTTCATTATTCCCTTCTTTCTGAGACATTTCTTGTGTGAATTCTACAGTTAGAACAGAGGTGTTAAAATTTTACTGTCTCCTGCTTTGCTTCATTAACATTGAAGGCAACAAGCACCTTCATGGCCTACACGATTCATTATTTTTATATAGTTTTTACTACTCAAAAGGGGTTTTAATGTAGTTTTCTCAATGATACTTTCACCCACTTGACTTGCATTTTCTACTGAATTTGAATTTTACTGGCTGCAATGCTTCTGGAAAGCAGCATCCAGATCCCTGTCTGTGACTCACTGCAGAAACCAAGTAGTGACACTAATGATGCCTTTTTTATTTATCCACTCACAGAACAGAAACAACATCATATGACTGCTCTGGCCATTCTCAGATTATTAAAGTCTGAATACTGGCAATATCTACAAAAATGTTGATAAGAAAACTGCATTCTTCTCAGATGACAGAATATTCAAAAAAGAATGACAAGGAAGAAATTGTTAACTTTTCATAAATAAGAGGAGAAGACACTACTAATAGCACACTGCTATTTTAACATGTTTTACTGAATGAACGCTTATTCAGTTTGATAAAAACCATTTTTTAAATTTTTGATTTTGTATTCAGTTTTATGTTACATGCTTTTTTTAATATATGTCACTCACTCATTGTTTGAACTGAAGAGAGAAAAAGCGGATCATTATACATTTTTCATATGCTGATACCCAGCATGGTTTGTCCCAAGAACTGTCCTGCCAGACTAGGTCTGTGAAATGCACACTTTCATGAACGTCCACTATTTGAAATGAAACTATTTTATATTTTTATGATAGACAGGGAAATTATCTGTGATACTTTTCATTGTTATTCCTAGCTTCTAATTTCTCGTACCTCTCCACCTTGTTATGTATCAGTGAAAATAAAATAAATATTTCCTAGATTTAAAAAAAAAAAACCAAAAAAAAAAACCAACAACCATGAGTGTGACCTGTGGCAAAGAAGGTCTAAAGGGATGGTTTGTAGACTGTTCACACATCATTTCTGCATCAAGACAAGCTTTGATGGGCAACATTACTAACGTGAGGCTGTTGCATGGTCAATTTGAGCTGATTGATGACCCCATTTCTATTCGTTCTAAATGTCTTGGACATCAGAAGAGTACTTTGGCATCCTTAGGAAATGTTAAGAGTTTAACAAACTGTACTGTTATACTACTTTGTCACTGGTGGAGGTGATAAGACCTGGATTTATCAAGACAGTTAAGGGGGCATTAGCCTCCTATGCTGCAGTCTAATTATGGTGTGTACAGTCTCAATCATGTTACAGCAACAGTGCATTTGGTATAACCATCCCATCCATGGTGGCCTCTGTCGAGCTATTCACCTAAGGGAAACTAATAAATATTTGTTGCAATGCTTTCTCTTGAAATAGATTGCAGATACAAGACAGATTTCTTTCCACAAGAAACATTTCAAGGCACTTAGAAATGTTTTTTTCCTAGTAAAAAGGAGGGAAGAGTGCATCTTATTGGTCCCATGGGAAAGAACTCAGCAGCCAAAGTTAGAAAGTGAAAAATTGAATAACACTATCCCTTAATACATTTAGGCTGAAACCCAGTAAATTTTTAACTGCCTCTATTGTGAGGTTTTGTACAGTTGTCTACTCGACAAATTATCTAAAAAAAGTAAACTATTTTCTAGATCAAATTTATTTCATGTGAGAACTTGCAAGTCTCCTGAATTTGTTGTCCTATATGTGATCCTAACTCTGTATCATTTGAGTAGAAGATTGGCAGTCAGGAACTTAAATTTTCATCTAGTGTTATATTTTACTCCCATAGTCACTGTTGGTTTTGTCTTTCCCTAATCACAGACATAATTTTACAGCACTGGGATGATCTTTATCTACGTTTGATCAGAGCGAGTTTTTTCATTGTTTATAAATTTATGTCAAAACTTTATGAAAATAAATTTCAACTTCTGCTTGGTTCATGAATGATTTAAATATTGCTCAAGGTAACTCATTGTTTGAACAGAGAATTCTGTCACCCCAGTGATATGTTTTTGCTCTATGACTAGATGAACGCAGAGCAAAAAAATTCTATTTTATGTAGCAAATATTTTTGAAATTAACATTTCTGTAAATATTTTCCAGATGAAAGTGAATAAATGTTTTCAAGTAGATGAAAGTTTTATTCAAGGTAATGCTTGTGAAAAGTTTTACATACTTGCTAAAATCTAGGCTTTAGCTGCTGTTGGATTATAGTATTTTGTGCAGTTTTTGATCAATCTCCTGTAGTCTAATTCAGGTCTTTTTAAAATTTTATTTTTGTTGGTGTTGTCTTTCCTTTGCAATGAGATATAAGGACTGAAATATCCTTATTTCATGTTATACCAGACCTTTATTTTAATTAGACCTGAGACTTTCTTGTGAAATGTGCAAAATTTGAAGTAGCAAGAAAAGTATTAGAGAAAAATAATAAATATCAATATCTTTGTGGACAAAGAAATCTTTTTCAGCAGACAAGTATCTTTCCATATGCCTAAGTAGTAAAAATTTAGATTAGAAATTACATGGGAGCATTATCTGCATATTCATGTTTTACAGACAGGTAATGAACCCTTTGGAAAGAGTTGTTCCTTATCCTAACCCTTTGGAAACAGTTTAGACCACTTGCTTAAATTGATTTTTCCTCTGCTTCTAGAGAGGTCAAACGCCACAGGAGTCAGAGTAAAAAATATACTGACATTTATGCCATTGAAATGGGTGATTCCCTTCTCTATTGAAGGAAAATTTTTAATAAGTTTTCACATATATACGTATAAAATCAGTTAGAAGTTACACCTGTCTGTTCTTCTTATTTTTAATTTCTACTTGTGTATCATTGCTTGTCCTCTGTCAAACTCAGACAAACAAATCTGCTTTTTTTGCTTCAAGTATCATAAAATATCTAAATCATAAAAAGCACATAAAGAATAAAATTGAAAGTCTTAATATTTGAACCGACAGCCTTGCCTTATTGGAGATTGAGTTTCTGTCCCCCAAGTTCACCACCCATAAGGAGGAAAAGAAGGTAAAGCCTGGTCTTGAACCAGATAGGTAATTTGGAAATGTTCTGCAATCAATGACTGCCTCTATGGAATGTATAGTTGGGATGCAAAACTCTCCTTGGTGAACTAAAGGACAGATTTTAGCACATGTTTTCATAGGTAGGACCCATGGGTTGTGTTGACTGGTGTCCTCTTCATTACTTTTCCCCAGAAGAAAATTTGCTTTGTTATAATAACTGGTTTGAAAGTCCACAGAACTGCCATGGCAGCACATGGGGTGCAAAGATTCCTGCTAGCAACAGATGTGGGATGTTAGCATCTGTCTCACAGGAATTTAATTACTATCTAGTTTGTTTTTCAGGTAAGGAATTATTTTAAAATTTGATTGTGTATTTTACAACTATCTAGGAAAATAAACCCATCTAATTTTTAACAGACAATGGATAAATAAATAATGTGTCTGAGGGACAAGAAGGCCTAAGAACTTCACATTTTAGAATCCTTTGAATCAAATCTGAATTGCTAGGAAACAGAACACTGATGTCACTTATTGTTGTTTGTTAGAATATGAGCTGCCAGTCTCTGTTCAAAATCAACAGCAGTCTAGATCTCCACATCCAGAGTTCCAAGTAGTATTATTCATGCAGAGGTAGGAAATATTACATTTATCATACATGCATAGTTCTAAAAGATGTTATGACTATAGATGCTTAATTCCTGTTTCAAATTTAGAGAAAAGTCCTTTTAAAATCTGAAAGAAAAGAGTATAGAAAGTTTGCCCTATCATTTCTCATGTTTTTCATGGGTGAAACGTGTTCAGTCTTCCAGAATAAAAACCTTTCTTTATAACTTTAGCTACCTAAAATTTCAGTGTCTAGTCTAAGAAAATAAATTTTCCTTTCCTGCATTAAGTACTGTTGAAAGTTATGCATCCAAAGGGCAATTCATTTAATTTTATAAACAAGGGAGAATTAAGTGAGATGAGCTGCTCTTTGATGATATTTTTTTCTGTTCCATTCTCTAATTAGGACCCCTATGCTCCTAGACTAGAAAAGGAAACAAATTTGTACATAGAAAGAGTGAAGAGGGAGAAATAGTAATACAAGGCTGTTAAGCCTAAATCTTTTGCCTGAAACGTAATTTCAATTTCCTCTCCCTCCGTAATCTCCTTCATTTTTATTTTATTGTTGTGGAAATAAAATTTGGTTTGCAAAGAAAGTGTAGTTTATTAAAGTTATCAAATAGAAGAAAAATTATAAAAATTCATAAAAAACCACCACCAAGACTGAGCTGAACAATGTCAGTCTACTTCTAATGGGAGTTGTATACATGGACCTGTGTAAGTAATCTAATGTAAGCCTCTATCTTTTTCACATCGCACCCTGAAGCAGAACGAGAAAGATGAATAGTGTAGACCAACTGGTGTTTTAAGTCTCCATAATAAGCTCTGTGTAATTTAAATCCTTGTTTCCTTCAGTAATTATAGCAATAAGGACAAAAATCAGAGCTTGGACTGAAATATATGTTACCAAGTTGGTAATCTGCCATCCTCACATTCTCCTGTAAAAAATAAAGTTGTGAGTCAACAGAAACAGAAGACATCATCCCAGAATAACTATCTGGAGATGGACCAACTATTATCTCATCAGAAGTTAATGCAACTATATTTAAAATTAAAAGCCAGAAAAAACAACAGACGGAAGGAACGCAGTCAGCAGCAAAAAAGCATTGCTGTTTAACTGTAATTTTGATCCTGAACCTTTCCCCAGGGTCCTCTTCCATCTTGCACTGTATCAGGCAGTTGGCTCACGGAGTGCTCTGCACACGATGGAGATAAGCTGTACAGGCTGCTGTGTGCGTTTGGCGCTCCGTGGCTCACACTGCTCGGCTCTTGGGGAGCTTGGCGTTAGTCTCAGGACTTTGTATCTCCCCCAGACCGTTTTAAGTTTCCCTTGCCATGCCTTCAACACCCTTCATGCCGTTTAATTTCAAACAGAACATCTTCTGAATATAGAAATCAGAGAACATATTTTGTTCGAGCAGCTTTCTAAATTATTATAAAAGCAACAGTAATATGATTATTTAGTCCTTGCGAATCAGATTCGTTAGCTGGAAGGGAAAATGAGATGATGGCTGTTCCATTGTTTTTTAGGGAGAGAAAAATGTTAAAGAAATGGTAATACCTTTTATTACACCACCTTATAAGTGAAGGAAAAGCTGACTTTTGTCCATGCAGATCTCTCCTCAAAGAAAAACAGAACAAACACTTTTATGTTTTCCAAAATTACAGTATTACATGGTTGACGGTAAAAGAAGGGAGATTAATAGGTTGGGGTATTTTTCTAGAAAAGCTGAAGTTGAAATATGGTCAGTGGTATATGGAGAGAGATACAGATTCATTCGGGAATTGGGGGGTTTTTGTTTGTTTTGCTTGTGTGACTCTATTCTTTGGTTGTTTTTTTTTAAAGCAAAACTTCAGACTCAAATAAAACTTATTTTAAACTTCTAAACAGTTTTGACAAAAACTCTGAAGTAGTAATATGTCTTGACTGCTTTGGGGTTTTTTTCCATGTATTTTCCGATACAAAAGATTAAAGATCAGAAGTGTCTGAAACTTATCTAATTTAGGAGAATGCCCAGGGTTTGGACTGTGGAACCTGTGTGAAAGAAAATAGTCTCACAAAATTTCTTTCTCTTTTTAGGTAGGTAACTAAAAGAACAGCATATGAAATTTTGTTCTTGACATTCATCTCATTCCCTAGCTTACTTCTTACTGACACTTGATTTGGAATGGTACTTCCTTGTCCCACTTATTCACAATTAGTCATCTCTTATAGAAAACAAAGGAAAGAAAATGGTGATTACACTAAGAGATAAGGAAAAAATATGTTCACTTATAACTCAAAAAAAGCTACAATTAGGTGCAGATTTTGTATCTCATTGCTGTTTACCAGAGACATTCAGAAAGAATGACTACTATTTGCTCTTGTAAGTCTTTGGCGAGAAACACTAAAAGATGCAAGAAACTAATAAGTAAAAGTCTATTGCCCACTGAGAAAAAAAGAGACTGACAAATGCACTATGAAACATAAACCAAAATTTATTAAAAGGTGGAAAGATTACAAAAAATAATGATTGTGCAGGTGTTATGATAACATGGACGATAAGTTGGCAGGAGAGGATTCAATCTACATTCTGAATCTGTTCTACAGATGGGAAGAACTAAAGCCCCCATAAGTGTGGTTGTCTTACATTCTGGCCCTTGGTTACTCTTCCTGCCCATGCATTTAATCCATGGAGTAATCAGGGCTATGAACAAGTAAAGCTGAGGACAAAGGCACTTGTACAGTTAATGGCAACATTTTTAAATGTGTGTCTAAGGTGTGTAGATCTCTATCTACGGTGAAGACTATAGATCTCAAACAAAATATGGAAATATGGGTGAGAGGTTTAATAAAAAGATTAGCCTCAGCATTCAACTTAATGATGAATTTTTTTCACCTGCCTTCTTCAGAATTCAAGCGTGTACATACTTAATTTGTACTGCAGAAACCTGAACACACAGACATACACATATACTTAATAACAAGGAATGTTAAAATGCTGCAATGAACAAGTTGGCACAGCCAACTGAAACCCCATTAGCAAAAATGTGCATTTAATTAACATAGTTAAAAGGATTGTCAAACTTCTTTCTACCCCACTACAAACCAAATTCAAAATTAAAACCATGCATGAATCTTGAAAGGAAATTTCCTGTTGTAGTCAATGTGTAGTATTAGTAAGGTTTTTCTCTCTTTGTTCTTTTTTTTACAGGCATCACTTTAAATGTGCAATGTGCTCTAATGTGTGTTTCTATATATTTGGCACAGATCTCAGATTGGTAATGATGAATTTTCCTGGCAGACGAATACTTGGTTCTATCAGATCATGGAAATAAGCTCTTTTGGACTAAGGTCTGCATGGAATTGTACCAGTATGTGTGCACTGACCCCAAGTTGAAAACATGTTTAATTTCAACAATTTTAATGGAAACTGATAGTTTCTGTTGTTTTCAGAAGACTTTTTAAAAAAATTATTATTATTGTTTTGCCTTAAAAGAGCTCAAGAGACATCACAATACTTTTGCCAAAGAGAAAATCAAGAGGGGAAAAGTGCAAGTACTGGTTTAGTTTATATAACATTTAACAAAGGATTAAATAAAATTGCAAGTGATGCAGAGTGTTTTACCTGGTATCTTTCAGCACTAAAATTTCTTGACTTCACATGGCAAAGCAAGTCACTTCAATATGAAGAACCTTTTCTTCTATTATGCAGAGTGCTGGCCAGACAAACTTTGCCTTCTCTGTTTTTAGAACAAGTCTTTACCTCCTGTACACTCAAAAGCTATGACCCATATCCTGCATATCTTTTGATATGGGTAACACTTCTAGCACTACAAGCAATACCATTCTGTCAGGCTGCTCCAGGGGCTGAACCTGCTGAGAGGCTGAAGCAGAATACCACTGGCAGGGGAAAACTGTGACCGACAGCAGCTCTGCTTCTACCTAAATGAGGTCAGCTCACACCCTTGGTACTCTTAGATAAAGCAAATCTAATTTAATGAGAAACTATGAGCAGAATTAACCAAAGAGAAAGTTAATTTTATTTCTGAAAGTAATAATAATCACTGAATTTTTATATTGGCAAATAGAGGTACCTTTTATAAGTGGATAATACAATTTCTGGTGTCTGTATGAGTTCTGTGACATTGTTTTCACAGAAATAAAATCCATAAGTCTAGTTTTAGACATTTTTTCCACCATTTTTGCTTACTTGAATAGATTTATGATAATTGTCCATCTGAAAGAAAAAGATTATCCTTTTCAACAAGCAATAAAGAGGCCTTTTACGGTTTTTAGGTGACTGAGGAATGAGGGTTAGGAAAATAGAAACTAAAGTATGACACTACTGCATAGTTATATGTTTGTGGCGTAATAAACAAACCTGAAAATGCCTTTTTCACAATGGAAATGAAGTGAAAAAATTCCTAACCAGAATATTGTTTTGATGCTGTATATTATTTTGAGCTTGATATGTGTCTGATATTTGTCTTAAAATATTCTCTTTTGGATCCTGTAGCACAATGCATTTCACAGTTCTTTTTTACCTTTTTTAGCAAAGAAATAAAAGCTAAAAACTAGGATTTGTAAAGGATCAAAACAGCAGAAAGAAAAAAAAGAAAAAGGCTACCATGAGCTAAGATTGTGGAGACTTTGTTTATTTCATGACCTTCTAAGGAATAATCCTGGAATATCAGACCTTCATGCTGGCAATATATTTCTCTGCTAGAATAATTATTAGCACATACTATAATGAAAACTTGGTTATTTCCCTCAGAAACAAGACAAGGTATGTTTTTTGCCTTCCTTAAATGTCAGAAAATATTATTACATCAGCAGAGAGAGTCACTGTTAGTTCTATCACCTTATCTGACATTACA
This sequence comes from Geospiza fortis, assembly GCF_000277835.1. Taxonomy (NCBI): domain Eukaryota; kingdom Metazoa; phylum Chordata; class Aves; order Passeriformes; family Thraupidae; genus Geospiza; species Geospiza fortis. The sequence goes on from NW_005054301.1 coordinate 1,741,803, forward strand.
AAAAATTCTTCTTGCAATAAACAAATGAAGTAAAATCAGATGTCCACTAAAACATTGATAATTTTATAAAGAGTTATTTAATTTGGATTTTTCCCAGCTCTGTCTAATGAGATTTGCTGCTTGTGGATTAACAGGTTGAGCAATTATTCTACTCTTTAGTGTAATTATTCCTTCCTATCCATCTGCCCCAAATCATAAAAGTTTCTTAAAATCTATTTAATTTCAGCAGATTTTTGTTTTCTTTCCTCTAAAGGCATGCTTTGAAGACAGCATTTGTGCTACTTACTCACTCTGCTGTCCTCCTCATGTCTCTGGGAAATAGGAACACAAAGTGTGGGGGTAGCTATGATCCTCATAAAGTCTTAGCTGCTAGCAGAGGTGCCACCTGGAGGCCATCAGAGCATGTATCTGCTGAACATCCTTTCCTCAGAAACAGAAGAGTCTCCCTCCCCTGCCCTAGTTCAAGGCATGGTACTGTCACTGTTGCTTCTGACCCTGTCACCCAGTTTCACCAGTCATGGCTGTGGTTCTTCAGGGCATTATCCTAATTTTTCTTCCCAGCAGAAAACAAAGCAATTGCTATAGTGTAACCAGAGAACTCCTGTGGGAGGTATCACAGCTCCCAGAGCCTCCTGGCTTACACTGCAGTTACCGTGTGATACTCCTATCAGTGGCTGCAGACACTGGCCCTGAGGAGTTCTTTTTGCAAGGAATTCCTTCTGGAATTATTCTCACCACGATGGCGTTTGGCCTTGCAGGTGCAGCCAGTTCACAGGTGAGGCCATGTAGCCCACCCTCCTTACTGAGTTCGTGAACTCTCTAAAATATGGACAAAATTTTCATCTTGAACTTCACCATCAGTAGATGGTTGAATTTGTTGAATTTACATGGAGAGTATTTGCTCCTTGAGTAACGCTGCTCTTGAGTGTTATTATCATGGATAAAACTGAATTATGTCTCTAAGATCACCTTTAGAGAGCCAGAGTCACCCAAGGAGACATCATCTGCTCACCACCACCACAACACCACCAACAGGGAGGTTGGGGCAGCCTGCCTCAGGGGTCCTGAATCATAATTGGCGCATTCTAAAATGCAGATATTCTGTCTGGCTTCATATTTATTTGCTGCTTATAAGCTAGAAAAATTGATAAGTCGTTGTTTAGGAAGTTTCATCTATGAATTGTTTAAGACAACCTTCAGGCTCTTGCAAATACATAATTTCTTTAAGTCATCAAAAATTTAAATAAATGAATGATTTAGATTCCCAGTCCTAGCATATGAGAAACTCCAGGGACAATTTGAGAAAAATTTAATTATTTAAAATCTCATAACCAGTAGATAAGTAAGTTTGAGATAACTTTCCTCGCTACATTTTCAATACTCAGCTCAAAAAAGAAACACTTGGAAACAGGCCTACATCGAGTGGCAGGATATAGAATCAGCATTCCATGTAAAATGGAATATAACACGCATTAAAAAATAATATTTGAAAGAAGAAAAAAAAATCACATGGGTAAGATGGGATTTTCAAAAGCATGAAGTGTAGGTTTCTGATTGCCCTGAAATCAGTACTGAGGCATTCAGTGACTTCTATGGGAGCAGATCAAGTACAATGCTGTTCACATTTTTAACTCCTACTCATAAGTAACTTTTATATATCTGAAAATAGAGAAACATACTCTGGTAATGAATATTGAGTTACTTCAGAATATTCTTAGCTTTCATTTGAAAAGTATTTGAGTACATATGTCTGCAAAATGTGTGCTGCATCCAATCTATTTTCCTGGTGCTTGATAGCACCAGTCTGTAATTGAAGTGCTGGGAAAATTGATAATTGAACCCGTTCAAATAGCTGAGGTGCTTTTTAATAGATTTCTCTTCTGCTTGAAAAATGCATTTTTAATAAAATGTTTCTAGCTTTAAAATCCTTCAAAATCTTTTAGGAGTAAATATTGTTGAATTACACAGTGATTTTCTAGTGCAGAGAGGCAGGCAGATATGCTTACATATCCCTTCCTGACAAAACTGTAATGACTTTTCAAGTGCAAAAAACCCATTTAAAGTAGCAATTATAGAAGAACTGCCAGAAAATACATAATCAAAAACTACAGATGAGTCTGTGCATATCTGTACATTTTGGGCTGCATTGCCTGCAGCATGGAAAACTGTCTACAGGATGCTTATCACATAGCTGCAGGTCAGCTTTAATAATAGTAATACCTTCCACAATGTAGTTGTTCAAAATGTATTAGTTAATTACATGTATGGACGTGAGTCTAGATAGAACCCTTGAGAATTTAGTTTTCATTATATTGAATGGCAATCTGAGATTCAACAGAGCAAAATAGGATACTATGTCATCTATAAATGATGTAAGGAGACTGGGAAGTATCACCAGAAGAATGAGGATGTTTTTCAGAAAAAGAAGTGAATGATGCAGGTGATTATCTTCTGCCTCCATGCAACAGAGATGATGTAGAAATATATTGCACATTCTATCCAAGATACCTGTATAATAAACTTGCATTATACCAAGTTAATTAATCACATGTGAGAATAATTCATCTTATCATATGAAATACAGAAATAAATTAGCAGGTGTACAAACCATTGTAGTTCCGGCTTATAACTGTGGAATATGGATCACAATACCAATCACATCCTGGGCAGAGAAAATTACAATCATAAATAATAATCCATTCAATGCCCTTCAGTCAGGAAATACAAAAGTCTCAGAGAACGTCAATAAACTAATTGAGTTTGAACAAAAACAGGGTGAAATTTCAACAGAAAACTGGAGTAAAAATTAGACAGGATCTAATTATATGGTTTAATGGGAATATGAATCTGATTAACTACACTGCAACAAATATTAGACACAAAGTATCAGCTATAATTTCCTTCTGAAACTATTTTTCTGATAGGGAAGTTAGAAAGAAAGCAAGGAGAAATTTAATTAAAAGAAAAAAAGGCTGACAGAAATCAAAATAGAACAAAAGAATAATTGCATTTGTCTAAATTGACACTTCACCTATATCCCTATCCTGTCCCTAAAGAATACATAGGCCAATCCTATGTTTTTCTCAGATCTAATTTTGGTGTGCAGACCAACACTACATAGAAAATCAGAACTTTATAAATGAATGAAAAGATGCATAGACAAAGCATTAGGACAAGCTAGCCATGCAGTTTGATCAATACTTGACAAAATAACCAGTTTTTACTTTTTTGTCTAAGTCATACTTTTGAAATAAATAGTAAGGTCCATTAGAAAAATAATTTTAAGATCTTTATAGTTTCCCATAAAGGATTTTTCTAAAAATGGTAGCACACTAAAAAAGGTTTATGCTTGTATAAATACACTAGAACTATATAAAAAAGTATAGCCTTTATTTTACCATTAAATATGACACATAGATATTAAAAAAAGACCAAAACAAAACAGATATAAACCCGCTCTCTGTCGGTTTAATTGATTTTAATCACATCAATATAAAATTTGCAATATAATCACATGGACTTACTGTGCTATTTTCACAGATTTCTCTAATCAATGAAAATTTGTTTGTGTAAAATATTGAATATGAGAAGACTGAAAGCATCTATGTCCAACTGAAACCACATCAAATTATTTGATATTTATTATCCAACTTTTATATCAATAGTGAACAAAGTAATTTTGTACTGTACTCTCTTGTTACCATGCTGTGTTGATAAGGTAAGCAAACATTTGCTTCATGCATTATTTTTACAAAATTAAGCAACAATTTAAAATAAAAATTTAAAAATAAAATCTGGTATTCCTAGTAGTAGTTCTGGCTGTATCTTCCTCACATTTCAGATTGCATCACAGTCACACTTTTTTATATAAGAGATTACTTTTTTAAATCTTGTTCAATAATTACATGGAGTTGTTTGCCACTGTATGGTTGTTGTGTTTCATTGATAGATGAGGATCTTTCTCTTTATCAACTTGGTGTTTTGAGAAAGAGGGTTTCGAATAAAGATACTATTGATATATCTAGTTTTAAAGGCCAGGTAATGCAGCTTCATAAAGTCATATATATTTGTGGTGGATAACTATTAGGTCATCTGATTTAGTTCAGCCACAAATTACTCAAATTAGTTTTGCATTATTTGTATCAGGCCCCCTGGGAAATTTTTCCACAGACATAAATATCAATTATAGTAATTGTATCCTGATACTCAAACTAAATTTTCCTTCACTCAATTTCACCTCACTCTTGTGTCTCATATTTTTGGAATCAACCAAGGCTGTAAATGTCCTTTTGTAGAATAATAAACACTTAATTACCTTTTTCTTCTTTATTGTCAAAAGACAAAGGTAAGACAGGAACCCTTCTTAGTAAGGATGAAAAATGGATAAAGAAAGGGATGTAACCAATTCACCAAAGACCTCTGCAACAGTTTTGAAAAGAGGCGATAATCTTCATGAAACACTAAGCAGAGTGAAATTAGACAATATTAAAAGGCAGGGTTAAGTTTTGTTGAGTCAGTGGCAGCAATCTGAAGTGCAAATATACTTCTACTTAATTGTTCTTCATTTGCATGTCATAGATTACTAGATCTATATTTCCAGAAGCCAGTTATGAAGACATTAGAATACAAGGAATGAGAAGATATCCATATTTTTTCTATTTTCCAATCATTGTTTAACAAGGCTGCTTGCAGCTAAAGAGTCCTAGGTAAACTGTCATGACTTTCTAATTTAACAGTTGCTTAATTTGTTACTTAATTCAGTTAAGTAGTGTCTTTGAGATCAATGGTCATATTTTCAAAAGAGCTCAGGTCTCATAGGCCTCAACAAGAATTCTCTAGATTTTTCAAGGTACTCAATGAGACATAGTTTGCAATTATCGTCAGTGAAACTTGAAGCTTTTAATAACCATGTCTTAACCACAATTTTTTAAATCATGATGTAATTTACACTGATGATTTGGAGTATTTTCTGTTCCCTATTCTGTTTTGTCTTGATTTATATGTGCAACAACACAAAAGTTAGTCTTGAACCATGAGTTTTATTCCCTTTTTCAAGTACGATACTACTGTGCTAAACAAAATCTAACTCTTAATTGAATCACTAGTCTTCTTAACTTTATGGATTATTGCATTGTCTTTAATTTTGGTTATAGCGTTATGGCTTGTATTGAATTCAAGGCTAAACCAACTCTGTCTTGTTGACTGTAAGCCCTTTTTAACTTTAGCACATCTGATTCCAACTACTATTGCAGTTTCCTATATATTCTCCTTTCCGTAATGCTCAGCATGTATTAAATTAGTATTTATAACAGTCACCCAAAGGAAGCACCAAGAGACGGCAGGGACAAAAGTCCATCTCAGGATGCACCTGATCCTAATTATGTTATTTTATATCAAATAAAGGAATTCAATAAGACTGGATCCAGGTCTTGGCATGGTTCATTTGTCTCACATGATTATTTGCAGAATACTTCTTTTTAAAAATCAGTTATGGCTAATTATCATTTAGGAAATAGAGGCAATGGCTTTTAGATTTAAAGAAATAAAACACTTTGCTGATAAACTTCAGTGTCTGCTCACCATGAACTTTGTGCTGATCTCTCAATTTTTTTATTCTACAGGCTTTTCTTTAGCCAAGTGATTTTAGGTAATAAAGCAACAAAAGATTAAACAACCCTAATCAAGTTTGGGTAGTGAAAGGTTTTGAATTCAGATAGTTCAGCTTCAGTGAAGCCAAAGATTTACTGTCATGTAACAGTGAAACAAAATACAGCAACTTCATTACTTGGATATCACTAAGTAGTTACGAAAAATGTCATTGAAATCAAAATGCTCAGGAGTCTCACGGACAAAGAATTTGGGATTTGTTATCTACCTAACCCTCTCTGCAGCACAGAAGTCAAAACAGGTGAACATGCCCATCAAAATATGGAAACTGTGTTTACAGATCTAGACTTTTCAGAATTGTGTTTGGTCAGCAGAGATTCTCCAAGTAACAATAATTTGGGTGGAAAGGGAGAGGAAGAGGAGAGGGGGCAGAAATTCAATATAATTTGTCATAGTTCACTGCTTAATTATTTTCAATTTCAAAATGAGCAAAATAATCATCCTAGCCTCTTGTATAACATTGTGACACATTATTTACCAAAGTGCAATGCAGCTCCATGTGACTTAGATTCCCAGTTTACAACCTTACCATTGAAAAATACTTTCACTTCAGTCTAAGCCTTGATCTATACCTGTACTACAAACTATGTCCAGTTTGCTTATCTGCAAATAGATGTCATATTATTTGAGCTGAGACATCAAAGATGGCAAGAAAATGAAGAAAGCTACATCACTCCCTTGGCTACTTTTTGTAAAAGAACCTAGGATGCTATATGGTTTTCTAAACACTGATGAGCATTGAACATATATGTTCTTGTAGACAGTATCTTCAAGGGACTGAAAATACTGTATTCTTTGGTATTATATGGTAACATAATACTATCCTGTAAACTAGTTAAATAACATTATCCCTTTTTTTTTTTAGCTGAGGAACCTAAGAACTTGATAAGAAAACAGATTATAGACTCATGTAAAAAAATCACAGATTTCAAATTGTAGAGAATATTGTGCCTACATTCCTATTATTCAATATGTTTGAAATCACCATGATAGTGACATTTTTCCCATCATTCACAGTTTTTCCTTAGTCTGCTGAACATGAATTCAAAGAAGTTCTCAAAATCTGAACAAAGTGCTCATGAGAATCATAGGGTATATGACAAATTAAATCTACTGTGTATTTATTCGACCTTGGTAGTAACTCTGGCCATTAGAGTGACTTAAATTTCAAGGCAAAAGAATTATGCCTTGACTGGTTATAGCTATGGATGTGTAAAGGGTTAACTTAGAAATGTAAGAAAGCGTGACAATCCTTCATTGTGATGTTAAATAATACAGCATAATAGAATCAATAAATATCAATATATTATAATGCACTTTTATAGTGAAATCATTAATTTTTCTTCCAGGAGGGACAATTAAATTTTGGCAAGACAGTCAAGAATCTGCAGAAGAATATATGAAAAGGATAACCAGCCAAGGCAGTGACACTTTATCATTTTCCTCCCCCACCTAACTTAGTGCATCTGCATGCACAATTTGTCTGTCTTTTGGCATTGCTCGAATCCCAGGATGTTGTGTGTAGTGCCTTTGAGCAGATACCCTCTAGTGGTTACATTTTCTATACAAAATGGATATCATTTGCTCCTCAGAATGGAGTATTTACTTAGGAACTAAAAAGATGAAAAGAACACTCTGTCTTTTAGTTTGCCCCTGAATCAGCAAAGGGAAATTACCTTGGGTTTCTCTGCTCTCAGACAAGTTAATTTCATTCCTTGTTTTATCAATTCAACTATAACACTGGGAGGCTTCATGGTCTCTTGTCCCTGTTTTGGACAGATATGAAAAAAATTCATCTCCTGAAATAGATGTAAAATCGCCTTTTGGCCTATTTTCAGTTAAAAAATACTTATGTCTTAAATTCCTGCAATGTCAGAGCAAAATGGAATGAATATCAATTATTGCAGAAATATTTTCTGCCACGGGAGCAAAGAACATTCAACCAAGATTTTGCTCCCAGGTCTGTAACTGAGCTTTACCTTCAACTAGGCAGTTGCACATTGCATGCCCCAGTATGAAATAGGTATAAAATTGTTTCATCCCTTAAGCATTTAGCCAAGCATTAAATATGTATTTGTTAATTTTTTGGGCAGCAAGGAGTACAGACAGATCCACATCATTCCCTACAGAGCCCTTTCAGAAATGATGCTTAATGATGAAATATAATCAGGGACATTTTCAGGATATGACAGAAAAAGAAGTACCAAAAATGTTCTGGTACTTCTATGGAGCAACATGCCCTCAAAGATTTTGGTTCCTGTAAGTCTTTCAAAACTTTCACAAAAATCTGTAATTTAACAATTTTGAAATTAAAACTCTGACTAGGTAGATCAGTGCTGCTACTGCATGAGAAAAATACCCATTCATACTATTGCTGAGATGTGCCTGGAAAAAAAAAATATAAAAATTTAATTAATTGCATATATTAAAGGTCAGCATTAATAAAAATCAACATACGGATTATTAAACCCAAAGAGAAAATAATCAGTAATACTTTCAGGTGTTGTTAAAATCAAATCAAATCAAATTAATAAACATCACATTTTATCAGAAAGGCCATTCTTGTACCTCATGACAGAAGAAAGACCTTCAGAACTTAATGTGGTACCTTGAAATTTGAATTATGAAGTGATAAAGAAAAGTTACTTCATAAATTTCAGTCCTTGCAGTTGCTCACCATATGTCCTTCAATGCTTCATGAAAATAACACTCTTTTTCCATGGCTATTATGAAGTTTCTCTTATTCCCAGAAAGAGTTGTGAGTTTTGGGAAAATTTTCAGTTCTTTCCATTGATCTTTTTTCCCACTTCTCATCATAAAAGTGTTGATAGAAGACATTAATATGGCAGTAGTACGGGAAATGGCAGAAGCATTATCAACGCCTGTGTGTTAAGAAACTCAGAATTGCTGATTATTACCTTTATTAAAATTAATCTCCTCTTTTTCCTACTGCCTTGAAAATTTCAGGTCTACTTGCCGAATTTTTGCCATTTCTTTTAACGGAAATAAGCTGTTAGCCATATATGGGTGATTTCACTTATTGTTGATTCTCAGTAGGAGTCTCATATACTTAATCTGTGAGTGGTCTTAGATGTCAAAATATGAGGTCTTTAGGTATAGAAAAGATTTCCAAAGAAACATAATCCTCAAACACATTGGCCCTGATTCTGGTTTACATAAAGACCCCTTTACAGATTCTGGCAGCACAGAAGAACCCTAAAGGGTATTTAAATAAAATTTATGCCCACTCTAAGATTTTTCTATGCTGCCAGAACTGTGTGAAAGAAAATCAGGTCCATTATATCTGAGGTGATTTGTTCTTTCAACTGTTACACTGTACATATGAAAAGGCATTTCTTTATAACTTCTACAATGACAACAACACAAATTTCGAGGTAAAAAGGAAACAAATTTGTGGAATTAAACAGGGAAGAAAATGTAGGATTATTCTGTTTTAAAAATAATAAAAAATAGGTTAATTTTATGAAAAGCAATCAATTGAAAACTCCTGATTTTTCTTTTATTATTCTGAGAGGCTGTGATGGGGCATGCTAAATATCAGAAATGTTGGGTTTGGACCAGGTTTCAACACAGATTGACTGAAAGATGGTTTGCAGAAAGTCAAGCCTGTGACCTTCTTAATCATAAAGCAGTTATTGTTGTTTTGCAATGATAAAATAAATGCCATGTGAAATGGCATGTATAGGACGGTTCTTCACTTATCTTGAAGAAAATGTGTTATGGAGGCAAATTTTTAAGAGTTCTTTTAGACTGATCATGAAAAGACATACTTGAAACTATGTTGAAGGGACACATCCAGTGAACCGTTTTTAAACTGTAACACCTCTGGCCTTACGAGTGAATTGCAGACAAAAAATGACATTTCTGTTTGATTACAGTTCATTTCCTGGGCAAATTGAACACAACCCAAGGTCAGGCATTCTCATTGTTTCCTTGAATGTCCTTTCTTTAGACCTCTTACCTGCAGTTCTGGCATTGGCCTTGGCCTTGCTCCATTTTAAATTTGTTTTTCCTTACATTTATGCCAAGATTCCAATGGATTGCAGCCTTTGTGTAGTAAAACCCTCTTATTTTGCTCCCAGTGGAATGTGAAAGCATAGAAAACAGAAGACAGCTTGCACATTTAAAAAGATATTTTTTTTCTGCATTTATTTGCCACTAAATGTGTTATGTTTCAAGCCCATATTGACCTGAAATTTCCCTGTTATTGTTTGAAGTCTCTAGAAACTGAAAATCTTCAGTGCTCCTTGGCAACATTCTCATACTTTGGGATTACTTCAGTGAACTCCAGCAGCATTGGCAGTAAAACAGGATCCTGATGGTAACTGTGATTTGTACACCTGTTGGAAAGGATTCAAAACTCTTACTCTGCCCTTTCTCCCTTTTTATCTTCTTTTCCTGTCTTTAACTTTTGCTCTCCCCTGATCACTCATTATTCCTAAGAACCTGTACACAGCTAACAGGCAGTCTGCTCTGGCAAAAATTGTTTTGGTACAACTAGTTCCTCATGAACCTCAGCCAAATTTGAATAAAAATCAAAGTTTTCTACAGTCCCTGAAGTGGAAAACACAGTTTCTTGGATTCAGGTATAATAAAAGAGAGTATCTGGGCTTTTTAACCTGTTATTGGTTTGTGTTCATCTATTTCATCAAGACACAGTAAAATGTGTCTTGAGCATATTGTCCTTCTTGGATTTTCTTTTGATGTTATAATTAGAGGTCTCACAACACTGAGTGAAAAATAGGTGCTGCCTATTATCATGAAAAGAACATGGAAACTTTGCCTCCTAATATAAATTATTTTATCTTCACAGACATGCAGAGAAAAAATGCTAAATTATCTTGGAGGAAAGCCAAAGGGCAGTATGAGGTGGAACAAAGTGATTATTCATTAGAAAAAGAGCATAATATTCAGGTACAGTTATAAAAATGAGGTAGCTTTATATTTATGTGTAAATAAAGTACCTAAAATATAGAATCTTCTTACTGTATGAGATTTCACTATGCTTTGCTTAATATAAATCTACTTCTTTTCCTGTCTCCCTTTGATTACTTATACAACCAACATATGTCTTTACTCAGATTGACTTCTATATATTTCTCTAGTTGGTTGGACTTCATTCCATCTTAATTACCAATCTGATAATAACTCAAGACACATATAAGATATAATTCACAAATGAGTGAATAGTTTTCAGATGCTGCTTAAAAGTTCACAAGCCACTGCCACCATTGCAATTCTCCCATTAGCTGACAGAATTGTTCCTTAACATTCACACAAGAGAACAGAAATAACAAGCAGACCTACCAGAGTGATGTTCATATGACTGAGAATTTCTTCTGTTTCATTGATATTATAGATGCCACAAGTGATACAGAATGAGATAGGGGAGTCTGAATATATCAGCAGAGTGAGAATCAGAGTACTGAAGACTGAATGTGAACATAAAGCAGCCTGCTTATCTTCATAATTTCTTATCATTAGTCATTTGGTAGGTATATATTAAAAAAAAAGAACTAAAGGAAAATATATTGTACTATATCCACTGCAAAACCTCAGGGCTGCAAGCACTATATAAAGCAAGCAAAAAACCCACACCAAATACACATAAAAGTTTCAAAGACATAGGGGTGAGTGGTATAAGTTTCCTCTTTCTTAGCACAATATGTGAACTTAGCCAAAATCATACCAGAGTTTTGCCAGGTTACCTTGTTGCAGTGTGTTTGTTTTGATACTAAACCTGAGTCATTATCACTTTAAAGAAACAGTTAATCTTCCTTGAATGTATGCACAGGGGAAAGTACAGCAAAATCTCTTCCTTGCCATTAAAGGACAATAAGGACTGTATGAAATTACTTTATGAAATTACAGAAGGTTTGACTTGTAAAGGTAAAATAACAAGGATTTTATCTGAATTAAACAGAACTGGATGGAGAAACCACATATAGCAGTTTAGGCTCTAAGCCCCTCACTGTTTTTGCAGCTACATCTGGCTAGCTCTTTTCATGCCAATCTTGCATACATAGGTAGCACTTCCAGAATGGGGGGGCTTGGGAATTCAGACAGGCAGGAGATGGATGAGGAGAGGTCTTCTGCATGTAGGATCAAGGTTGCTAATCTGGCTTGCTGTCCAAACTGCTGAAACTCTGATAGATTCAAAGCCCTTTCAGCGTGCTTTTGGAGACCTGAATGCTCATTAACTCCTACTACAAATGCACCAATTTACTGAGGCAAAGATCTTTTGTGATGTTGAGCAGAACCAGAAATCAAATCCCTTATGACAATGTTTATATATTTCCTACAAGGCTTGTTTCCCCTTGTAAAATGTACATCTCATATGCCTTGATGTATGACATCACAGACCTCCATAAACATCTTTCTTTTACTATAGTCCAGGTGTAGTCATTCACCTGAGTCAATATATCCAACACAATTAATTGAGATAAATCTATAAATCTTGAACAGCTGCAGCTTTTGGAGAAAAAAAAATGCTTTATGAACACAGATCTATTGTCACCCCCCGCACAGCCACATTTTCACCTGCACACATAAACACACAGACACTCATCATGTATGACTCTGCAGCCATTCTCAATAGCATTCATTCCACTTTATACCACCTGTCAAAACAGCAATTTAATTAGGTTAAGCTGTCTGGCTTTGTGAAAAGGTTTTACTGTACTCTGTTGTCTTTGCCATAAAATTAATAGCTTGACCAACTTCTGAAGGGACAGGCTTTTGCACTTTTGAAAGTCAAATTAAAGCCACCTTTGCCAAACAGAATAATAATTATATAAAAAATAAAATCTCAATGTCTGAAACTTTGAAAGCAACACTTCATTTATAATCTTTTCCTAGTGCCAAAGTACAAATTATGTAACAAAATACAGTTGCAGCTGCAGAGAAACCAAGACTGTAGCCTGGAGCACGTTATCCCTGCAGTTCTTGCGGCTGTTGCAAGACAATGAAGCTATCAAAGAACTTTTACTTTGCTCCGCACAAGATATTTGCTGTCCCGTTCACTGAGGAAGAAGATGTCTCTTCATTTTACTGTCATCTCTCTTACACCTGTATAAGTCTCATTCCTGTGACTATCAAGGTAATTTTGTGCTGGCCATGTGAATCACAAGCTCCCTGAATACCAAGCTAGCTGATGATTGAAAATAGTCTGGTGATAGTAATCTATCAGAATAATCTTTTATGTCAAGGGTCAACTCTCAAAGTGGATGTCTAAGCAAAAAGGAACGTTGTTAGGCATTGTTAGACATCTTGGTACTTGCTAAGGAACACAACCTCCTGCTGGCAGAGGCTGACTTCAGTGGGAGTAAAAATGTCCAAATTCCTGTCATTGTTTCTACCTTGATTTGCCTGGGGTTTTTCAGGATTGTGAGGTTCTAAAATAAAATTCAAGACAAGCTTCCATTTTTCAGGGTAATTAATACTGGTGTCACTTGCTAATACAAGTGACAGTACTATGGTGAAGGTCTATTTAGTATGCAGGACATGTTCTTTAAATTTATTAAAAAAATGAATATGATCCCTGAGGCTCATACAATCTAATTAACATACAGTTATGAAGGAGATAATCAATTAAAGTTTACCTGACAAGGCATATGCAGGTTTTAAAATTTAATTTTAGTTTTAAACAAACTGGTTACTTATATGCATTGACTACTAAGATTTTGGCAAATTTATTTATTTGTATTGTAACTACAGGTATGAAATTTGTTTTATCAGAATGACAGCACCTTCAGTACTTTGAAAATCAAATAAAGGAAACAACAAAGAAAAAAATATAAAGCATTTTTAAGTAATAATTAACACTTTATCTTCTGCTAGTTATCCATGGTTGGGTTTTTTTCCTTTTCCTTGGAAAAAAATCTTATTTTAACTGTTAGTTTGGTTTGCCTACTCACAGGAGAGTGGACCACTTGGGATAAGATGAAATAACTAGGTTTCATCAATAGCATTTTAAAAATACACTGCTCTCAATTACTCAAGTCTGCACACAGACTATCCAAAGGTGCACCTATGCTACAGTTACAGCAAAATATAACTCAGGTGAGATTTCAAATATACCTACAAAGGTTAATATATGAAAGCTTGAAGTGTAGCTTCTATTTCAGTGTAAGTATTGTCCATCTTCTATATAGCTGAAACAAGCTACTTCTGTTCATGCTTCTCCTTGTTCTGTAGATGCACTTTCACAGACTCACAGTATGAGCTGAATTAGAAGGGACTCACAAGGACCATCCAGTCTAACTCCCAGCCCTGCACAGCACCATCCCCAAAAAGTAATAACATATGCTGAGAGCATTGCCCAAATGCTTCTAATGCTTCTTGAAAACTGTCAGGCTGGTGCTGTGACCAGTTCCCTCACAGAGACTCTGATTTTTTATTTTTTTTATAAGCCAGCCTCAATCAGCAGTTTGCAATCTACCTTCCAAAGTCAACAGAAACTGGTTTTGAACAAGCCAGCAAGATACGTATTTATTCTTTCTTAAAAAAAAAAAAAAACAACTAGCATGCAATGTTTTTTTATTTCTGCTAGCTTTTCATCCAAGCTTCTTTTTCTTTATTATTTTCTCTACTCTTGCTTTTTCTGTAAATCTGTATGAGATGAGTGAAGTAGGACTTTGTTTTCCAGGCTCGTATTACACTTCCATGTGTGGTTTTCCTGAAGTATTTCTGTTTCTCCAATGTTGCTCTAGCTGAGCAGAAGCTGTGGTTTACCAAGAATGTTCCCTGGAATGTGCAACCAGTGGCAACTGCAGTTTCCATAAACCTAGGAGTTCTTTTTCCGATAACTAGAAAATGTCATGCAAATAATTATATATTTTCATGCATAATTCTGCTTAGCCAATACCAGTTTTCGGGATTCAAGTGGAACTTTTCTGCACCAAGTAGATCACATTGCTTTTAGTTTGTTTCACAATGGCTGAACCATTTATGCTTTGCAAGGTGTTTATAGTAGACTGCTATAGTGAAGTTATTCTGTTTCTAAGATTTTAACCTTATGCAGTTTGATGCAATACTTAATAAGTACTTTCAGGGAAAAAAAATTACACCTCCCTCTCATACTCCTAAGCATATACTACTGCAGTTTTCCTTTTGGCAGGTCTGTTAATCATACAGCTACAGGGCATGGTGGTTTGTTAAGCTGATTTGACAGAAAAAGAAGTATCAAAAATGTTGTGGTACTTCTATGGAGAAACATGCCCTCAATGGCTTTGGTTCCTGTAAGTCTTTCTAAACTTTTACAAAAGTCTGCATAGCTTTTGTGTCAAAGAGATTTCCTTCAGATTTTCCTGCAGCATCATTTCCTGACAGCACAGTGAAGGTGTCAGCTGTGGTTCTGCTGGTCCTGACTTGTCAGCATGATGCATACTGAAAATATTGGCCACAGTAGAGATGTCCTACAGCTGGTCACATTTTCTGCCTTGTTCTTTATAAGCACCTAAGATTTCAGTCCAAGACCCTCAAATTGCTATATTTGAAAATATAGTTGCAAATATTATAGGTTCACAGAGAGTTTTTGGACTCTTATTCTTAGGTCATATATCTCTTTTTTTGCTGTCAAAGTCATTAAAAACCAGCTAAACTTCTCTTTCTTCACTACTCTTTTGGTGCAGCCTGGTTTCAGTGGAAGCAGTGTATTTCTATCATTGTCTTACATAAGAGGTTTAATTAGTCCTTTTTGCTTTTAGATAAATGTTGGCTTTTGGTTACACTACCCTCAGAAACTGAGAACGGTGATGGAAAAGTAAACAAGGCATGGATTTGTTAGGATGCTTTTCTAATATACTCTGTTCTCAGCAGCTCTACTCATCGCAAAAAATGAATGTCCAAGAGGTTGTGTCCTGGAGCATTTACTGCTCTGGGTTCTGATGGGGTCAGTGCAATACTTACCTAACGGTGCATGAATCTAAGTTAGCAGTTAGATTTAATATAGCTGAATTTATGAGAGCAAGCAATTTAGCTTGTGCCTGAGCTACAGAATGAAGCTCATTTTCCTTGCATTCCCTCTTTGCTTGCACAAACAATCAGCCCAGTGGTTCATAACTTCTTTCATTTTGTAAAAATTCTATGCTGGTGGTATGATAATATCTCATGATTTTCTTATATCCAGGCAGCTGTGACACTATGTCTGCTAAAGTTTTAATTTTGTACTGGATCGTGGTGTGATTGTTAATGCTTGTTCTTCATAAAAAGCAAAATGGATGGGAACAGTAATTGCATAGAGTTAAAAGAGGTTAATTGGACATGCAATCTTCTCTGCAGGTTGTCTGCTTGGCTGTAAAATCCAGTGACACTGCAAAAAAACATCACCTCATATAAAAATATGATGTCTCTATATAACATACAAAGCACACTGACAGAATTTTGACAGTGCACTATGCTAAGCCATTATTAGTGCCATGAATAAATTTATATAAATATTTATATAAGTTCTGAATTCATTTTGTTAGAAGTTCTATTGCTACAGTTCAAAAAGAAGGAAAAAAAACTTTCAGAGCATATATGTAATTTATAATCCAGCAAATGCAATTCAAAAGAAAAAGTAATCCACATGTCTCCAAGTATGCATATGAAAAAAATGGGGGAAGAAGGGCAGAGACAGAGTTCTTATGAATTTGTTTGATTATCTGCAGATTCCTTTCTCCTTCATATTTCCTTCACACCATTTTCACTTTATAACTTCGCAGGAAACAATGATCAGGGTCTAAAAATCATAAGGCCCTGAGCAAGCACTAGGCACAATTCTATATGTATTTGTGTATATCCATGTAGCTGCTGCTGCTACTCTATTCAGCCTCTAAAGGCTCCACGTACTGATGATTCTAAAGTATTATAACTGATGGCAGAGACAGATGCCAACAGTTGTTATCTCAGTGCAAAAATTACATGCTGTAAAAGCAGCTGACATTAATGGACCTTCTGTGGCAAGCCCATGAGTGAACAACTCTGCAGTGAGAGCAGAAAAACTCAAACTCTGACTGAAAATATATACTAAAATAAAGTTCCATCTTCAGTGTCTCAGAAAGAAACCAAAAAAGTAATGATGCTTAAGAGTTGGGATGACTTTAAGGGATAAAATACTTCCCCTTTTTAGTTGTACAAGAAGTATATTCATTTTATTAAGGTTAGAAACAATGCTGCATGTGGTTCTTTGGGACAGGAGGGATAGGACTGGTTTCTGTATGCATAAGTGTAAGTAACTGAGTAGTTTGTTTATTCAGATATTCATTGTCCCACCTGACAGCCAACCTGATGAAAAAGTACAGATAATATTCATCCAGTTACCTGCATATATAGTGTTACTCAAGACAATGGATGAATACAGAAGACAAGACTATATGCTCTATTTGTGTTTCAAAGGCTGTTAAATATAGTTACAAAAACTCATTTTGCTCAATAATTTTACACGTGAGTAATTTAACTAGTCACTGCAATCTTCTACTGTTTGATAATCTCCAGAGGGACAAAATATGTTGATGATACTTGTTGGCTTTACCACATTTTCAACCATGTCTTCTTATAAGTGCCCATCTCTGTTTTGATAGCACATTTGCAGAAAGGATTTGAACCAAAATATTCACATTGACAAAGTTTTGCTGATGCAAATTTCATTGCTATGAGCAAAGCCTTAGTAATTTAGGATATTTTTAGTTACGTGTAAGGGAAAAAAATCAGTCAATGAGCTTTTCAAAACACACTTTAGAATATTTTTAAATAAAAAAAATGCTTAACATATTAATATTAAATACAATACATATTGTTTTTTCTTAAGTAATTCACAAAATAAAGAATAAAGAAAGAAGCAAGGAAGGCTTTTTTTCTTTCCAAGAAGCCTTGCTTGCTTCACTGTGTGCTAGATTTTATGCTAGTAAGATTTGGTATATGCATCAGCAGGGAGACAGAATTCATAGTAGCAGCCAGGGTGATTTTTACACACTTCCTTTAAGGGAGTACTTTCTCAATACTTTAGAAATTATGATTAAAGCTCACATCCTCACTGGATTTATAATAAAATATTGCCTATCGATCATAAAGATGAACAGAATTATGTTTTAGAAAAGAGTCCTCTCTCTCAAGCCCTGCTGTAAATAAGACATGCCAAGATAACTTTGAAGAAATCTGTCAACAGTCCTACTGGGCATGGTGGCTATTGTATTAGAGATGCAACCAATGGTTAATAAAGCAGTTCATAAGTCTGCGATCTATTATCTGGCTGTGGGAATGATGCAGCTCCTTAAAAGTCAAAGAAATGGGGTTGTATGGAATGAAATTAAAGGGACACGGTCAACCTGATATCTAACCAATTCCTAAATATGAGCTAAAAGTGCTTCTATAGACATTTTAAAAAACACTGCCTGCTTCCTAGAATTTGCAGGGAGATTATTTCTAGGTAAATCACATATTTGTGGCTGATCGCTGGCAGGTCATAATCCCAAATTATTTCTACTCTGATTGCTTTGAGTTTCAAAGATCTTAGAAATGGAAGCTTTCACTCCCTGCAGAGAATAACCACTCCATACAGACTCACACAAGCTTCAACAGAGTGAAAAGATTATTTTTGTACTCCTCCCAAGCTGCAAACACACATAAGGAACTGTTACTATCTGTCTGCAGGTAAGTACTGTGCTTGGAAGAACAAGGAAAATATAAAAAGAGTTTAAAAGTGTTTTTTTTTCTGTTCACCTGTCAGAAAAACACTGCAGGCTGGTCCCCTGACAATACAAATCATAGACTCTTCATTAGTGGTGGTGTGCATAAATAGACACATCGTACCTGTCTGAATGGGGAAGACAAGCTTCTAGAGTGGGGGAAAAAACTCCCAAATAATTTATGGGGTTTGGAGTGATACTGTAAGGAAAGCAAAAGACACCAAAAATCTTCCGTGGAAGTCAAGTTAGGATTACAAAGGAAATAATTATTTAGCACAGTGTTTTAATGTTCAGGGTGTAGTGACACCCTGTAATTACAGAGAAAATGTAATTCTCACCAAAGTCTTCTATATGCTGGATCTCCACTTTTTTATGATGTGGTGCCCAAAACTGCACACCTCATTCAAGGTGAGGCCCCACCAAAGCAGAGCAGAGAAGGACAGTCCCCTCCCTTGCCTCGCTCATGATGCTGTGTCTGATGCCCCCGAGGACACACCTGGCCCTCCTGGCTGCCAGGATACACTGATGGCTCATGCTTGTCTTGCCATCCACCAGGACCCCCAGGTCCCTTTTCACAGTGCTGCTCTCCAGCCCCTCATTCCCCAGTCTAGGCACACAAGAGTTGCTTGGTCTTAGGTGCAGAATCCGGCACTTGCCCATGTTGAACTCCATGTTTAACTATTTTTGGTAATTGCCCATCTCTCTAATTTGCCAGGGTCTCTGCAGGACCTCTCTACCCTCAACGAAATCAACAAATCCTCCTAGTTTAGTGTCCTGGGCTTACTTAGTGTTCCTTTGAGTCCTGCATCTGTGTTGATTATGAAGATGTCGAAGAGAGCTGGATTGAGGATGGAGCCTTGCCCAAAACCACTTGTGACTGGCTGCCAGCCTGATGCCACTCCCTGTACAATAACCCTTTGTGCCCAGCCTGTGAGCAGTTTTTCACCCACTGTACAATACATTTATCCAACTGTGTGCTGGGCACTTTGTCCAGAACAATACTGTGAGAGACGATATCAAGATAGCAAAAGTCTAAAAAAGCAGAGAGTCAGAATAAAAGTAAAGTTAAAGCCCTCATTACTTGCATATGAGAAGGATTTCAAAACAATTATATACAGAACAAAAATTCCTGGATTTATTCTGTGTGCAATATGCAGAAATAATCAAACCTCAGCTGTAGAATGCTGTCACTAATGCATAAATGTCCATGTCATGCTGTTCCTGTACCTGTGCCTATGGCATACATCAGGTCACAACACATCTGTCCACATCCTCCTGTAATGGCGTATTATGTGCTAAGGGAGGGTACTAATAATATTTTCCACCTGGACTTATAAGACAGCATCTTGCTTTGTGTTTGTGTGAGCCTTATTTCCAGGCTCCAGTAGAGTTGCAAAGCCCTTCAGAGCCAGGGATAATGGCTCAGTGTGACATTTAAGCAAACTCTGTACCATGCTTACTTGTAGTCTGAATGGCCAGAGACTACCCTTTATGCCATTTGCACCTTCTGAGTCACTTTTTTCTGCCTTTGAAACCAGTGTCCATAAAATGAAAGATTAATGAGCTCATCTGCAGCCATCCCTCATACAAATAGCATTCATCCCCTCATCACTCTGCCTCGACAGAAGTGACAGACCTGCTTCACAAAATACTCAGATAGCAGAGGCTGTGCAGGGTCACTTCCCCAAACCTCTCTATTCTAAAACTCATGTGCCTGCACAAACTAAGATATCCAGTAAGCTTTTGAACACATCTTTCAGTACAGCCATGACAGCTCAACTAAATAACTACTGTGAGCAAAGCAGGTTTCCAAAATTATTTCCTTACTTTTTTTTAAATGAAAAATGATGCAAAACTTAATTTCTATATTGGGAATAAAAAGAGGTTTTGCAGAATAAATAGGGAAGGAAGGAAGGAAGGAAGGAAGGAAGGAAGGAAGGAAGGAAGGAAGGAAGGAAGGAAGGAAGGAAGGAAGGAAGGAAGGAAGGAAGGAAGGAAGGGAGGGAAATTGACAGAAAAAAAGAAAGAGAGGGAATAGGAGTTGTCTAACTTGCATCTGCACACAAAATAGATCCTCTAAAGTGCAGGAAACTAAATACCACAAACCTAGTGAACTCATGTTTTAAGTGATTTTTGTTAAAGAAAAAGTTGTATCCAACTCTATATTTTCATAAACTGTTTGTTTTGGTTACAAAGGAAACTACAAATCTGCAACTGATAACTGATATTGCTCCTTTTTCCATAATCAACTATTTAACTAAAAACCATCTGTTAGCCTTCCATATGCATTCAGCTAATTTTTCAGGTTTTCATTTCAAATTATTTTTCATGATATCCAAAAGACCCTTGCTATAGGGGGAAAGGAAATTAATTCATGTTCCATTGTTTCTTGCTGCATAAAACTAAATCCTGTGCTTCTTCCTCCTTCCTTTGGGAATTCCTGTGGTGCAGTACAAAGCATACATTAAAGAAGAGATGTTTTAATGGATCATTAGCTCTCTTACTGGAGGCTTCAGCCAAAGAAATATTTTGTTGTGGTCACTGATAAGCACAAAAGATATTAATGGATATGAGACACATAATTTTATATCCAAATTATTCTGTGCTTCTACAAAGTCCAATGCAGAGAAGCTTGAAAGGGACTAGTAAAAGGGGCCTGATATTTAGAGCTTTTGCTTTTGTCAAGGACAGCAGGAAACTCAAGTTCCAGTCTTAATTCAGGCCATAAAAGTGACTTTGGATCCTTTCTGATTACCAGGTGTTCTACATAGCTATTCTCTGGGTTTTTTTGTGGGTGCTTGCCCTCTTTCTCCCCTCTTTTCTCAGTTCTTTAAAAACTGAGCAAATAAAAATTGTCCTAGTTAATAACTTGCAATATTCCATAACAGTTATTTTCATACAACAGTAAAGCTCCATCTCATCCACTGCTACTTATATGAACCTCATCGTTAGTACCAACACACTGGATCACTCTCACCACTGAACTGAGGTAGAGAAAGGCAAAAAACCATAATTTTCAACATACCAGACATGAGGCCACCTGGTATAACTTGACTAAAAGTATTTAGGAAAGAACAGGAGTCAAAACCATCCTGACTTAATGTCCAGAGAACTAATGTTCTTGACAAATGATAACTCTTTTTAAAATAAAGTAGAGGATTAAAATAATCCCACTTGTTTTTTTCCTTTGTTTCTAAACAGAATGTTTAGCTTTTTTGTACACTGAGTGCAGGGAATTAACACAGTAGTTCTTGGCAAATCTGCAGTGCTCTGTCTTCTTTCTTCCTCTCATATGCTTCTCTGCCCTTTGTGAAGGAGCCACTTTGACAAGCTGAATCAAATAAAAATCCATACATAGCCCTTCTAGGCAAAGCAGACAAGAGAAGGTAGGAGGGGGGACAATAATAAATAGAAAAACAGCCTGAATCTGAGAGTATCTGAAACCTTATTCCACTGTCTGCATGTACATGTGACAAACAAAAAGCAAATATAAAGAAGGGAGAAAATAGACGGCAAAATTGTGTCAGGACACTGGGTATTAGAGTAGAACAAAAATAATGACAAAGCTTGGGGTGCTGCAGTCTTACCATTAAAGATTCTCACCTCTCAGCAAAGCCAATGGATTTTGGAAACTGTAAAGCTGATTGGTAAAGTTGAATTGGTTTTGGGAAGATGAATACTGTGGCTATTGTAACTGACTCTCACTCTCCCGTATTTTGTCTTTCTCATTCACTGAGTCTGTTTTTGGAACACAAGAAAAACATTTCTCAGCTAGCATGACATTATATTTTTTACCACTGTCTGACACTTTCATGGCCTGTGATCACAGTGGAATTTTCTCCATAAAGTGATATCATCTCCACATGGCTAAGTTAGAGTTTAAAATCAAGTTTAAAATGAGGAAACATACCTGACCACAGCCTTGTATCAGGAAGGAAGGTGACCTGAGACTGACAAGCAAAGGGAACAGGTGGAAGAGGAAAAGGTTCCCAATGGGAGTATAAATTACCTTGCTCGTGTTCTTTTAAATAGTTTGTGTGACCTCTAGTGGCCTTTGCTGCCTGCTGTGTCCCCATGACTTCAATTTGTGGAAGCCACCTGGATGTACTGATGCAGCAGCAAATTTGTTCAGTGAATAGATGTTAGATACTTCTAGATTTCTGCTGGGAAGCACAAGTCAGATGGGGGTTAGGTATAGGTATGTCTTGAAATAAACAAAGGGGAAAATATTTTCAATTGAAATAACCATGTGAACGTCCCTTTTCTCCCCAGAAAACATCTCCCAAGGTAGAATACAGAATGGTTGAAGTTGGCTTACTCCAAACCCCTGTTCAAAACAGAGTCACCTAGGACAGGTTGTTTAGATCTGTGCCCAGTTGGATTTTGAATAATCTCAACGAATGGAGACTCCACAGCCTCTCTGGGAAATCTCTTCCAGTGTTCAGCCACACTCACAGAAAAGAAAACAAACAAACACTCTCTTTTTTTTAATGTTTAAAGGGAATTTTTTGTATTTCAGTTTATAACAGTTGTTTCTTGTTCTCTCACTGGATTCCAATGACAAGACCTAATGCATATTTTTGTTAGAGAATGTGAAGAACATATGATACTCACCGGAGAGACAGATTAAAATAAGAGATTTAAAAACTACATACACAGACACACACATATTTTTGCAGAGTGGCTTTTTCTTCCTTTCCTTCTCTTACCTCAGAAATTTCCAGGGCCTCTGACCTGTAGCACACTACACACAGTTCTCACTCTGTGCTTTGTTTGACTTGGCTACATATTTGCTCCCTACTGCTCTCAGGAGCCTCCTCTTCTCTGTTCCTTCTGGATGTTCCCAGATCACCCTTTTTATTCCATCCCTGCTGACCCGTCGTGTTCTCTGTGGCATCCCTCACTTCTGTAGACATTCCAGCTCCTGAAAAAGCATTAATTCTCCCTCAGTCTTCAAAAGGGAGACAGAATTTTGCTGCAAAGAAAATTCAAACAGGTGATCTTCTTCTATGCTTTTCAATTATATGTACTAATAGATCACAATATAAGCAATGTACTGTAGAAGAAGAACAAATAAACCAGATACCTTCCATCATTGCTGGATTTGCTGACTCTTATGTACAGATGACAAACATTACTGCTATTTTTCCAGTATTCTGATGTGCTAAGATTAAGATGGACATTTTCCCAAAACTCCCAGTGAGAAAGATGCATTAATCCAAAGGAGAACAATTTCTTTTACAGGGTTAATATTGCATTATGCTCTGAGCTGCAGATGGTGGGAGTACTTGTATAGTAAGATATACACAGACAGATGATGTAATGAAGGCATTCATTGCTTGAATCATTTTATGTTATAATTTAAATGCTGATAGATTTATCTTTGTAGATCTTTTTGCACTGCATATCATTGTCTTGTCCCTATTTTACAGAAAAGGAATTGAGTCAAAGACAATAACAAAGATCATTAAACATTATCACATCAATACATTATGGACATTAATGCTAGATTATGTACTACAGTAATGGTTTGAATCACTTGGCTAAACCAACACAGGAAATATGTAGGAGAAAAGGATGATGTTCCAGCATTTTGAACTTATCGTTCTTATGTGTTATGGTTTTTTAACCACAATGTCTCCCTCTTCTAATGAAAAAATTAGATATATAATCCCCTAATATATCACCATGTCACCAACCTTGATTAACTTTAAATAATGAGAATGACAGTGAAAATAGTATCACATTAAAACATCATCAAAAAAGCTTAGGTGAATTTGATTTTCTCATATGTATGTTCCAGCAGCATATCTGAAAGTAGGAAGCCTTTTGCAATCAGAGAAAACTTATATATAAGCAATCAAAGAAAATAAAGAAAAAACCAAAAAAACCCAACCAAACAAAAAAACCCCAAAACCAAAAAACAACTAACCCAGCATTCATACTAATCATCAAAATATATTTCCAGTCACCAGAATTTGATCTAACCTGGACATTTTCAAATGCAAGGAATTTTTTTTTTACTTTTTTGGCCTTCTGATTTAAAAATTTACAGTACAATTGAATTATAAGGTGAGTCCAGAGAGATGGCAGGTGCTGCTCTGGTATTGTTCAGGCTGGGCAGATTCTGTTGCTCTAAGAAGAAGAAGCTGATGTTTCTTCCTAGTTATGCTAACATTGTGTTGCGATTAAATAAACATGGCAAATATACACACCTAGTTTTGTAGGTTGTAGTGATTATTTCTTCCTAAAGAAACAGCTGACTCTTCACCTCTTTTTGAGAGATAGGAAACAATGTACCGCTAATATTGAGTTTTTATTTCTGCTCAGCTATAAAGATGGTTTATAAATGTTATCTCTGCCATAAGGTAAACAAAGATAATAGACCTGATTTGTACACAGCATATGGGCCTTTGTATCCAATTTATTTCCTATTTTATTTCTTGGATTTGCCTTAGGCCTGTCTTCTGTTTGTATAGGATTTCATCCAAAAATGAATCCTAAAAACATCTCTTCGAAACGTGCATTGCCTTTTTTATTAACAAACTGTAATTCAGACATCTGCTAAACTGTCCCCCAGTATAACCATATGAAAGACAAAGCTAACACAGCTCTAGCCAATTATTGTGTTAATTCTACATTGTGGAAGTTTAGCATCTGCATTTAATGGAAATACATTATTTATAAAAATACACAGTTTGAAAACAGCTTCTGAAATTTAATCACTTATCTAGAACAAAATTCTGTTAATATATAAGCATTAAGCACAAGTTTTAGATCAAGCTGAGTGTTTTAAATAGTAGTTTTTAAAGACAAAAGAAGAAAGTTTTAATTAGTATAGTTCAAAGAAAGCTATGAAATAGCTTAGTGGGTCCACTTTAGGCCTAATGTCTGTGAGGCTTGCCAACATTCAAACCTGTGATTCCAAAACCTTCACCAAGGTGTTTCTAGTCCTGGAAAAACCAAAACTCTCACAGAAAGGAGTCAGTGGTTTTGGAAGTTAGAATACAATCTATGAGGCTGCTGTACCTTAAAGAAAAGAATTAGATCTTAGTTTGTGTTTCAAGGAACTTTGACATATGGATTAGAATTTTCAAATGGATTAATTTCTGTGGGGGGTTTAAGTCTTAACATGACCAAAAAAAAATCAAATCTTTGCTTACTGTTTTAACTGCTTGTTACTGCATCTACAACAACAGTTTTAGATGCTGTAATCATGGCACACATGGCTATCTTATATTGTGTCTGCAATGGAAGGTAGAAGTGAGTGATGAGTGATGGTAACAGATGATGTGTCTGCTTGAATCCTCACTCATAATAAGTGAGAATGAGTTAGATTAAACTACTTCCATGATTATTCCTTATTAAAGTAACTTTGCCTTTGAAATGGACAAAACAAATTCATAGAATCTAGCAGAGAGTTCAGTTCCAGAATTCTGTTTTCTTTATGAAAGATTAGTTTTGCTATAGTCCATTAATACTTAACGTAAAATTTCTTTGTAAGAAATCCTCATTAACTTCCACAGGGTGAGGATTTCACCTCTACATTTTACAGTGTCAGAGTTTACCAGACAAATGAAACCTATGTTGTTTTCCTTTGTTTTTTATTCCACTGTGAAATATGCTTACTTCCTGCTTGCACACTTCCTATTTGGAACTGCTCCAGAAACCAAAGCCAGAATGCAGACTGTGATTGATAATTCTTGCCACAAATAAGACAACACCTCACCAATATGGTGCTTTTCCCCCTTTATGATCAGGAGAGCTTGAATGGCAACCCCATCTACCAGGACTATAGATATATTAAAAAGGCCTCTTATAAATAGAGGATCTGTTTTTATACTCTACCTGGGGGAATTTTGCCCTTTTGTTTTTAGGTCCCAGGTGACTCAGTGAAATCAAATACAGAGCTGGGTTCTGTAAAAATATTTTCTCAGAATCTTGAAAATTTTAATTGTATCTAGTTCCACAAAGCAGTGAGTGAAAAACAGAATGCCATTTTCCATGCCCATTTCTAGTGAGTGCTCTAAAGAAGATAGATTCCATTAAGTCATTAGAAGATTTAAAAAGAGACAGCTGAAGGTGCGCAGGGTGCTCACATCCCATCTGGTCTTTGTCTCCAGAGACAGTACTGCCACTCTGGTACACATTTCTTGCAGGTTGCTCAGAGAAAAGGGCGATGAAGGTTTACTTAAGGCCCCCTCCGTCCCAAATCATTCTATGATTCTGTGAACTTACAGCACAACCAGGAGTGAAGTGGCAGGATGCAATATGTCCATATTCATATTCAGGGCACATTGACAAGAACAGAGTTTAGAAGATTAAGAACATGTGAGGTCAGAAACTTCTTAAATATCACAGAACTTTTTTGACCTGAGCATCAAACTGAGTTTTTAAAATAAACAGATAAAATTACCATTAATAAATAGCCAAGACATGCAATATTATCTTTTGAGTCCTACAGAGACTCAGAAATTAAATTTCTGAAAGGTAGTAGAAAATTTAATAATTTTGAAAGACACTTCACAGAAATAAATGCAAATAATTTAAAAAGGGTGTCTAGGGATGCACACAGCTAAGGACCAACATGTCTGACTTGCTTGAAAACAAAGTATAAAAATAAATAGAATTAATAGAGAATATAATGTACACGGGAAGGTCAGTATAAATAAATAAAATTTTGTGTCTCACAGAGTCACCAGAAGTCTTTCAAGGACCACTTAACATATGGATAAAACATGAGGAGAGAATGCTATTACAAGCTGAACAGGAATCAATTTTTCGTTGCTGTGTTGTGAAAGAGATAATGCCAAACTTGAGCAATAGCTGTAAGAACAACATAACTCTGATTTCCTTAGTACTGGCTGCATCTCAATATTACATGTAGTTTTGTTGTAATGCACTCCAAAGGGAAAAAAAAAATCAAGCAAGCTGCTTGGACATATCCATCAGGAAAGAAAAGATCTTAGAGGCATGAACAGCAATTATTGAAAAAAATCTGCCCTTGCTTAGTCAAGACATGACAGAGGTTAGAAATATAGTAGTTAGTACAATCAAAGAGATCATGTAGAAACAACTGTAAATGCTATTTCATTTTACATGTCCAGGGCTGCTAGGATAAGTAATAATGTATTTAAGTTTCAGCAAGGGCTAGACAAGGTAACTAAACTCCAAATGAAATTCCCTGGAACATATTTTTTCACTAAATATAAAGCATTGGATGGATACCTATCTGGAATTTTATCACACAGGAGAGAAGGAAGGACTAGAGGGCCTAGAATAGTTCCCAGATTCTTTTTTTATGATTCAATAACCATATTCACACATTTCAAGTTTATTTCAGGAATTTTGATCTAAGCACTAAACCTTGATAATTGCAATAATTTAGTTGTGACTTTAAATCTTATATTTCCAACAAAATGTCTCTGTTGTCTCACTGAAAAGCACAGGTCCAGTGTTTCCCAAGCCACCATCATTTCAAAGTGTTGATTAAGATCATGTCTGGTCTCAGGCAAGAGTTGGTAATGAATGACAGGCATTTTTTCCAACTGTAACCCTGAATTAGGTATGTTTTTCAGCTTGCAGGTTGGTTTCAGATTTAAGGCTTTTTATGTGGAGATGTTTTACATTGGAATGTACACATTTAGTAAGTAGATGGGGAAGAGAGCTTTATTTTACTACTAAAAGAATTCAAGATATGTAAATAGGCAATTGTAGAACAGGTGGCTTTTCATTTAAAAAAAAATCTAAATAAAACCAGAGTACCTCTGTAATTTAATAGGATAAATGTCAAAAATATCTCTGTGCACTTACAGTTGAATAAGCTTTGGGAAAATAAAATCATTTTGGAAGGAAAGACAGGGAATCCCAAATTATTATGGGCTAGAACAGTTCCTAGGAGAAGATGATTTACACTAACAAAACCAAAACAAGCAAGCAAAGTTCAGTGTGTCTTAGAAAGAACATAATATTGTCCAGGAAGAAGCTTTCAAAAAGTAATTATGCTCTAAAATAGAGACCCATCTTGAATGAGAGAGTCTTCAGCTAAATACTATCATATAGAAAAATCTGATGTTAGTATAATTCAATAAAGCAGTGTCCATTTGTTTTACAAGGGTCCATAACATTTTTGTTTATTTAAAGACATAAATAGTTTTTATTTGTATTTTACTATAATCTCATTCAGATTGTGGACATTAAAATACATGGAGTTAACAGAAAGATATTTTAAATCAACAGATGTGGTGATCCTTGAAATTGAATTTTTATCAAGTTCATAGCTTCTCTAAATATTGATGCAAGAAATTAAAAAGGTAAGAAATCTATTCTTTAAGCTGCATGGATAAGAGGCTATACCAGGAGATTAAGAAAGAAATAAGTATTTCTCAGTAGTAAGAGTGTGTCACTATAGTGAACAGGACAACTAAAACCTGATGGTCCCAAAGGAATTGTTCAAACGTGCTACAGCCAAGGTATTTTCTGTTCCTACTGCTAAACCACTTGAATCTTATTTTATTAAACAAGCATGAATAAGAGTTTTGAAGGTACTGTCAAGGAGAGATGCTTGCTTTACTGAACAAGCAAGAGAAAAAGAAGAACATTCACCCACTATGCTTCTGCAGGGAACAGGAATAGAACAGGGAATTTGCAAAATAAAAAATCCTCTGCATGACTAAGAAATGCTCTACCCAAGAGAATGGTCTCAGCTAGAGCTGTAGCTGCACAGAGAGAATAAACTGGTTGCTTTTGATGACAGCTAACCAAGACATAATGTGTCTATTGAGAACATAGATATAGAAGATAGGACTATGAGGAAGAATAAAATGCTAGAAAAGACAAAAGCTATTATGGTCCAGGAATACATGATGAGGAATGGAGAGTGTTATTAAGATAATACAATTGGAGGAATTGGCTGGGGAAAACCAAAAAAATTATCTTTGGGTCAGAAGTGTGCAGGGACTCTCACTAGTGGGAGTTATTTGCAAGCACCTGACTGAAATTATGACCTCTCTTCCATAATAAATGTTGAATGGCTAAAGCCAGAGGAGTTGTGGATGACAGCACAGATAGAGCTGCTACTGCCAGCAAGCCAAGAAAAGCTAGAGACTACAATCCACTCACTGACACAAATACTGGAAGGTCAGAGTAGTTACGGCGCGGAGATCAAAGACCATAATGCAGCCTGGAGGAGAGAGGTGAGGCACCAGCGCACACCACAATAAGTTTTTATGTCTCAGAAAAGAAATTCTTGTCTTAATGTGCTATTGCAGACATAAAATAGAAAGGCCTCATGGAAAATGAGCAGAGAGGTATACAGAGAGGTACTACAAAGATGAGGGGCGTCATCAGAGACAGATCCGTAGATTCTAGGACACATAATACTTTTACAGCTATCACATTATGATACTCATTTAAAAAGTTATTCTTTTTCATGCTAGCAGGCATGGTGAAGTAAAGACTGCCGCAGCTTCTACAACCAGACTCAAAATCTGAAAAGAATATTTGCTTCCAGGAAAGTCCCACTAAGCGACTCTCTCAGATGGTTCAGGCATTTTGATAGTTTCCATCATCATTAGGAGTGGCCTTATGGATCAGGCTAGGTGGAGGAAAATACTGTCTCTAAACCTGGCAAGAAATTTTACTGTCTAACATCTTAAAGCAAGTTCTTTGTCCTTTCAGATAACAATGGAAAACCCCCAGTTTTTATGGTCTATTAAAGAATTATAAAATGATGACATTTGTCTCCTATTTTATCCAGAAATAAATTATTTAAGAGACATTTTCACTAAAAGTCCTTAAGGCTAATTGAAATAGGTGCAACCAAAAAGATTACAATGGCAGCATAGTATCACCTTATTTGCTCCTGGCTACTACAAGGTACTTAAGGAATCTCTGCAATTCATGAGTTTATACACCCACACAGAGAGATAAAACAAAAACCTTCAGATCTCTGGATACTTTTTGTGAAGCAGCACTAGATTATATATTTGAGTGTTATGTAATATTTAAAATGCACCTTATATTTGACATAATAATATATGAACAAAGGCCAAAGGGCCTGGAAAATGTGGTACGACCAGAATTGTTTCAAGCATTCTTTTGAAGTGGAGGTCTTAGTGCTACCCTCAATCCTTGAAAACTACTTTAAGATGCAAACTTCTTGGGAGAGAAGCCTTTGAGGAAATGAAGAGGTTAATGAATCTACGTACAATGACAGGAAGTGACACAATCAGGCTGTACCACAAGCAATGCACAATAATAATTTGAGAGTCTATTGCAGATGTAAAGAGGTTATAAATGTGATTAGTAGGAAAGAGGATGCACTCCTAAGCCCTCTTCTGTCAGATACTCACCAACAATGAAAGGAAGCTCTTTAAAGGACAAAATTCTGCTTTGGGAGGTGCTTCTTTCAACAAGGGTACATTTTGCATCATCAATAGAAAAATATTTCTAATAAAATTGCAGGCTTTGATGAAGATCCTATCAGACAAAGTTGCAGACACTAATATGAAGTCAGGGATTTTTAACATTATAAATAAGGACTAAGGCAAAATTAAACAGTCCTTGAGACATAGTAAGAATATTTTGAAAATGCATTTTCCATATGACTTGGCAATGGCTGAGCAGAATGGAACTTTTCATCTATTTTCTTTTTTCAAGACAAATAATCTGCTGCTAACTTTGAACTGATTCACCTATATCAACTAAACCTTCATTTGTTTTGATAAGTTTATATTGTCAGGCTCGGTCCAAAATGTTCAAATCTGCATTCAGTATAGACAATTTGTCTGTCCAAATTTATGTTTCAGAATCCAACCAGGTAGATGCCATGATTATCTCGGGACCAGTCATTTACAGAAGCACCTACAAAGAGTACATGAAGCTGGGTGGACTCTTTGAAAAGCTAGGACCTGGTTGTTAGAACATCTGATGGATTCAGAGTTAATCACTTGGGCAACCAGACCAAACACCTTTCTACTCCCCAGGCAAAAGGCACAGTGGACTGGGAAAAAAATGAAAGGTGAAAATCAATGACTAAGAAAATATTTTGGACTGTGAAACCATGCTGAGAAGTGTGAATATTGGAGGCATGACATAGGAACCTATTCTTGTTACTAATTGTCTTTTTAGAACTTTAATGCAAAGATATTTTTAGTCAAAATAAATATGATATGCACCATACTAACTGTAGGAACAAATAAAACTGTGAAAGTAGGACACTGAAGTAAGGTCAGAATCAAAAGATGCTGTTGTGTGATTGATTTTTTTTTTAATATTTCTTAGATATTTCTGTGGATTGATGTAAATTAAAAGTTTCAGCATTCCATTTCATTTAAGATGCATCAAAGTGCTGAAATTCATATATGTCCTTTGAGACCAGAATTTACTTTTTCTCCACATTTCTAGGCTTTCCTTCAGTGGAACATGTTCTGATTTAAAAGGAAATCAGTATTGTATTCTCTTCTGAAAATTGTTTGGGTTTTTAATTCTTTGAATTTGTTACCAGTGGCATAACTGATGATATTGATGTTTTGCTGTCTTTTAAAATTAGAATCAAGCAAAATTATATACTTAGCCTAATTCTTTTTTTCAAATTTAAAATTGTGCAAAAAGCTTTAAAAATATGTGTGATTACAAAATATCCCACATCAAAATAAAAAAACAAAACAAAACAAAATATATACTTTAAAAATTTTTGTTATCTTAATACTAAAGTCTCAGATTTGGTGTCTTGATTCATAGTTTTTTTTGCTTATAGACTTGGTAATAGCTTCTCTATTGAAATGGGTTGATTTCACTAAATCAACCCATTTCATCCCAGATCAAGGTGCTCCAAGCCTCCTAATGTGATTCAGCAAATATAAACTGCAATTTAGTTCCTAAGAAATTCTAAGAATGTAACATAGTTAATTGTCTGTAACTTTTAGAAGTGCTGTTATTAGTTTGAAGTTTAACTGAATTAGAAAACACAAACGTAACCATATTCTGAAGTGCAGAACATGGGCTTGCTTTCAGTGCTTTAATACAAAATATAGTATAATAAACAGGCTTAGAGTAAAGCCTCAAATCAAACCTCTGTTGAGAGGCCCCTCAACACACAGGTTAATTAAAATCTACACTTAAATCTTTCCATTTGGAACACATCTGTTTGGCTTAACATATGCCAAATTGTAGGCTATAAAAATTTGTTGCAAAGATATCTTTTTTTAAATTCAAAGTTTTCACATATGCCGTCCATTCGTTAATGTTTTAACAGAAAAACAAAGTGATGCACTGGGTGAATTACATCCTCTGATTCTCCTATTATTCTCTTTTCCTTTCTAGTGTTTAAATTTTCAGACTCTGTCCCTAAGTGAGGCTTATGCAATTACCCTGATTTTTTCTAATATCTGGCACTGCTGTAAACACAACTCTACATGTAATTTGTTTGATTTTCTTCCTCTTTTATCATAGCAATACCCAATTATTCCCTACTCAGCTGGTCTAGCGTAATTCCTTAGATGATTTTCTTGCAGCATCACTTAACCATTTTTGATTGCTTTATGTAGAACACAGACATTTTATGTGCCGTGTCTCCCTGTCAGATTGCCTGTCACACCTGTTTCTTCTTTTCTTTTTTCTCTTTTCTTTTCTTTTCTTTTCTTTTCTTTTCTTTTCTTTTCTTTTTCTTTTTCTTTTTCTTTTTCTTTTTCTTTTTCTTTTTCTTTTCTTTATTTGAATGGTTTTGGTTGTTTTAAGGAAGTAGTAAAATAAGAGGTATCACAAACAGTCAGATTGCTTTAAAATGTGTGAAAATTGATGGCAAGGTAGATTACAGAGACTTTGTAAATT
>NW_005054301.1:1775039-1825161 GCF_000277835.1 Geospiza fortis
GCTTATCACTCTGTCACTTTATCACTACTTTCTGTCAGTCACCGATGGCAGCTTTTGCCTATTAACCAGCTAGACTCGTGTTTAAATGGTGGTAAATAACATAGAAAGAGCTAGAAGAGCTGTTTGGGCGCAACAGAGATGTTTCACTAGTAGTGGCACTGAAATAAATGTAGGGAGGAAGCGGAAGTGGACATGAAAAAAGAGGGTATAGAAGAGTGGAGAAGAATATGGGACATAGTAACTAAATTCATATCATGTTCGTTTCATCACTTGTTCATACAAGGATTTTATTGTGGAGGGAGAATGCTGTCTGGGAACTTGTGCTTTTCAGTAAGTTGAGATACATTTTGGAAAAGAATTCTGTGATATCTTCACTTAAAGATTCTACAGAGTTAGAATCAATTATAAGTAGTGAAAAAACAAAGGGTAAAAGGAATAAAAGGAGTAAAAAGAGATACAGATATAGATTTCTAATACTTCTCTGGACTTCGAATACTACATCTTCTATTAACAGTGCAAACACAAAGCATAAGGGAAATTATGGAAGTATCAAGAGGAAAAGTTTGCTAATAAACAGACTTTTTCATAGGAAAAGTGAAACAGCTAAAATATCTAACATTTAGATGCAGAAAAAGGGTTGAGGAATTCTTAAGACTAAGCAAAGCTTTAGAAAATAGACCATATAAAATATTTGCCAGATAAATTGACAAAGTTATCTAACATGGTTTACAGACATATTTGGATGGATGAGGAGGGCACAGAAGTGTGACTGGAATACATTCTTCCACTAGCTTAAAACAGATTTGTGCCAGCTTGTATAAACTATTTTTGCATCATATCTGGGATGGAAAAAGAAGTGGCATTCAAGAATAAAAAAGACATACATAGGACATGCAGCTGAGCAATGATCAGAGGCAAAGAAGCATATTCAGGAGTTTGGTTTAGCTATATTAAAAGCCTGTTTTGAAAACAACTTCAAATTGTTTCATTTGATCATTTGAGGAATGTAAGCAATGCCAGCAGGTTTTCTAATCAATTTATATTGGCTTTTTTTCTCTCTAGCATTTTTTTTCAAAATTCAATATACAGATATTTACAGCTGAAGTACAGACATACCTTCAGTTATATTAGCTCTAACAAAACAGTTATTATAGAGGTTTATTCCTTTCAGCACTATCTATTCAGTGATGTTTTATTTAACAGCAGAAAGTCTGATAATGCGTAGCAATAATGAAATCATAATGTTTTCTTTTGAGACTGGGTTTTCCTCATTTAAGAGAGGAAGATTTTATTTTTGTAAAGGCAAGTTGATTTAACCATCTGGTAACCTTTAATTAAAATAAAACAAAGCCTATCATTCTATTACAAACTTACAAATGCATCAAGTAGACACATTATTCTGTAAGACAGAAAAAATATAATTAGATGTTCACCAAACAAGAAAGAGGCAACAGAAAGACTGCCTTTCAAAAAATAAGAAAATAAGAAATCAGGACAGTTTGGGAAGCCTACTAAGGATTCTATTTAAGTAATAAAAGTATGGAGGATGCCCTATAGAAGAGACTAAAATATCTCATTTGAATATGATATTCCTTTAATATCTGTCTAGTAATACATTTAACTTTAAGCCAGATTTCTGATCCTTATCTCTTTAGATGCACAAGCAATCACTATGTAACATACAATCACATAAACGTATGCTTCTTAGGGAATTATTGAGGCATATGGAATATTTATCCGCTTCAGATTAAGCAACAGTTCCCTACATTTTTAAATTATAGAGCAATATCTCAATATGAGATTAATTAATCAATTACTTTAAATGTTGGTAAGGTTAAAGGTTCATAATCTGTTCAGAAAAGAAAAATAAGAGAGA
Source organism: Geospiza fortis (assembly GCF_000277835.1). Lineage (NCBI taxonomy): Eukaryota > Metazoa > Chordata > Aves > Passeriformes > Thraupidae > Geospiza > Geospiza fortis. Next base: position 1,776,916 of record NW_005054301.1, read on the forward strand.
GCATAAGACTTCAGGAAAGTCTTAGAAGAATTATAATCTCATTAGAGAAGCCAACCATCACACTGAGAAGGATAGTGTCTTCTAAAGTGGAATTGACAGCTTGTAAAGACTTCCCAGAAACAAATTTTTGCTATCTAAGTTAAAGTTGCAGAATCACTGCGGAAACTATGACTTACTTTGTCATGGATTTCCACAATACATTCCCTTTCAGTAGGCTTTGTTTGGACTAAACCATAAACCTTAAATAGTAGAGCAGTAGTTGTAGGAAAAAAAAAAACAAAAAAAAACCAACCAACCAAACAAAAAAAGCCAATTTTTTGTATCCACTCTTTTGTGTTTTTAAACTCTTTAAACAAATTTGTAGGTAGTCCTACAGCTAAGATAATGCTTTCTAAACTTTAGTAGATTTTCTTACAATTGTGCAGGTATTAATCTCTAAACTAGGGTGGAGCCACTGTACAGAGGATGTACAGTGGCTCCATTACAGCATTTTTGTCATGTGTACTATGGGTCCTAGCCTGTAGCTCTGTATTACAGTATTTTTGTGGTTGGAAATGGGCCACAGGATCTGTACTGAGTTTATGAGGCCTCAGGACTATGGCTTGTCAAGCTTACTTTATATGACTTTTTCTTGATCTACCTGCAACTTTGCTTTGACCTAGTTTAACTGTAACAGTATTTTTGTCTCATAACTGGATAACCATGTGTATTTTTTTTAATATGGCTTGTCTTCCTGTGGTATAACCAGTTTCACATATAATTGTAAAAAGTATTTGTTCTATATAAAATTCGTGAGCATAATGCAATGTAGCAATGTAGAGAATCACAAGGTTGGTGTGTTGGTGGAGTCCTTGAGAAAAGGAAGCAAAGCAAGCAGTACAGAGGAATAGTGGTGTGGGATAAGAGGAGAGTCACAGCCTGGCACCAGAGATCCCATGGCTATGAACAGCTCATCAACAGTCAGTTAAAGAAATGCAGACCTGAACAAAACTGGGGTATGGGGGCATGACAGGTGCATCATATGTAGTAAATCTGAATGCACAGCAATGAAAAGAAACAGTATATGAAAGACCATTAAAAAAAATAAACTAATATTATCCCAGCAAATCCTAAAGTGAAGAAGAAAACAACAATTTCATCATAGTCTTCCCAGTGAAACAATTTGGGTGCTGGTGATTTCTACATTGTACCATAACAGGTGGAAGGATCCCAAAGGTGAGTGAAAGGTTCAACAAAACCATTAGCAGCTAGGAAATGTGTGATATACTTCTAACTGTACTGTTATTGAGGGTTGTTTTGCCTTTTTTTTTACTTTGGTTTGGGGCTTTTTTAGTAATGGTGGTATCCTTTCTTTATGCTCTTTATTTTCTTAATTTTCTGTTATAATTAGATGTTGGCTGGCTTTTAATTAGATGTTGGCTGGCTTTTTGATTAAACTTTAAATGATTGTACGTGAAGTCAGGACTTCATTATTAATAAAATGTAGTCCTGACTTTACATACAAACATTGTTTACTTTTTTTACCTATCATGTTTTTAACCAGAAGCATGGATATCTTGATGATATAATTCCTTAGATTTTGTATATTGAGTTCCTGTGGAGTGCATATATCAAGGAAAACTTTCAAAATGGTAGAGCAGCTTCTTATGTTCTACTAAAATGGCTCTAGCTAAATTTACTGGTTTTCAGCAGAGCTGCATATTGCAAAATAAGAAAAATGCCAAGCTTTTACCCAGTGCTTATCTCAAGGTTAGTACAGGATGTATCCTTTTTCCCATTATAAGCAAGAATCACCAAGTATGCAGGCTCAGGATCATCAGCATTTTAGTGTCAGAATTTGTCTTTCCAGTGCACTAGATGACACTAAAGATTAGAAATTTACATATAGATCTACAGAAGAAATCATAATTGACCTAGATAGCCTTCTACATAAATTATTCTAATTTGACAGTGGTTTTATAAGGTATTTGGCTAAAAAGATATACTTTAGGATTCATTTCAAAATGTGAAACTCTTAGAATAATTCCCTCTGAAGAAGACTGTAACTGGATCCACAGATTATTCCAGTCCTTTTAAATTCCCATGCAATTTACATTCTGTTAATCTTTTTTATAAAGAGATGCATCCAAGTACTCTTTAAGGATGTGGATACCCTATTAAAACTATTAATATAAAATCTTATCTAATATGCAAAACTAGAGCCTTTAGCATAAACTTTGAATTTGCCAAAAGTTACAAAAGCTTTTGCTTTTGTCAGTTTAATTTACGTTTCTAACACTTTTTCAGGAATGTAGAGCATGTAGCTGGTGAAAAGAAACTGGAAAATGTGGATCTCACACTCAGAGAGCAGATCCCAGTCCCTTCTGTGCCATTCACGTTGCTCAACAGGCTCATAAACACACCAGAGGCCACTCAGCAGGGATCCATTTGCTGATGCAGGTGTGTTAGATGGAATGTTGCAGAAGCATGTGGCAGGAGTGATGTGTGATGCTGAGGAGACGTGACAGGCACCATCATCATCCATCACACTGCTGCCATCCTCCCTCTCTGCAGCCCCTGCTGGGCAGGGGACGCTGCATGGAAAACTCCTTGTGGGTCACCACCAGAGGACTGAAAGGATTTGTCCCAATTTGCCTCTGCCCTCTTGTCCAGCTGTCCTGAGAAAAACATGCACATGGAAAAATGGCGTATACTTCATGTGATTGGCTCCAGCCAGGGTAGTCAAGCAGGAAAAACAAAAGGAAAAACCCTGCAAGCAAATCCAACAGAGCATTACCAAAGACCTGTCAGGGCTGGAAGCAGTTAGAACAGCAGATTATTTAGCATGGCTAAACGATCTTTCTGCAGGACGGCTTCTGAATCACAATTTCTGAATAATTATGAGAAATATCCTGATCAAAAAGTTTTTAATATCATTGTGTTCATTAGAAAATACAGCTGCATTTTACAGCAAACAGTAAATTCTAACTTGAGGAAATGCATGTTATTTCAGTCCTATCATACTCTAAACGAATGCTGTTAGTGTTTTACTCATAATTTTATTATTTTCTATGGTTATTTCACTTATCCTTTATCAGCTGTCTAAATCCAAATTCAAATGCGTGCATGTCATCTTTTAGAATCAATGCAAAGAAATCATTAATTCTAATTTCTTAGAATTTCTTTACTACTTCAAATTAACATCATTCTTTCACGCACTGTTAATTTTTCCCCCCAATTCAACTGGATTATTAGGGCTTGAAGAAATGTTTCTCTAAATAATTTGTCTTCTATAGTAATGTGGAGAAATGTCTACTGTGATATTTTGTTTTAACTGACCAGCATGCAGCTTTCCAAATTCACTGCAACATAGCAGAGACTAGTTAATTTGGGGAAGAAAATGGAAAAAGAAAATTCAGATTTTTAATGAAAATGTATGAAACAAAGAATTTTTTTCAACCCAGGCAAAGATTTTCTAATGGTGTACTAATTTAGTCACTTAAAATAAGCAGCAACCCTAATTGAATCCCACAAATAGAGAAAAAATAGAAGAAATTTTTGCATCTTTATATTTACCACAATTGTTTGGTACCTAGGTCTAAACAGAACGCTTATATTTTGGCCCATATTTATTTAAAAGACATTTTTATTTGCAGGATTTCTGTCTTTCAAATCTATCTCTCTGTCTCTACCTCTGCTTCAAATACTAAAACAGCTTTGATGTTTAGAGTAGTCTGTTAGTGCAACTCATAAACTAGAAGGAACTTCACTATTTATATCAGTTCATTTACTGTTACTGCAAAGTAAAACATTAAAATAATATTACCCACCAAATTTCTAGGTTTTCCTGTAATAGCACACTGTCTGCATGGCTCATCTCAGAAAGATATTTTTCAAAAAGCTAGATTAATGACTTAAGGAGGATGAGTGGCAATGCAAACTCCCTTTGGGCTGCTGCACATAAACGCATTTTCTCACGTATAACAGAAGTGCTCATTTGGGGCATTCCACAAAAATCCTGTAGAAAAATCAGGTTCTTCATGAAGCAGAAAGTGAAGAGTGAATTAAAAGACAGATCTTATGACAAGGAAAAACTGTCAAATACAGGGAAAGAAATATAGACCACAGAGAAAAAAATTACATAGACAATCAACAGTAATGCTAATGATGTAGAAATATCTGAATTTTCCCCTTCTTGTTCTTGCTGGGTTTCAGTTTCATACTGTCCTCTTTCACATTCTCCTCTGTCTACACTTTACTTAGAGACCACACAGAACAGTCCTGCTATAAACTGATTCCTCAAATGTGCTTTGTGCATTCCAAAGTGTACTCCAAAAGGTGCACACTGTCTGTTTCCAGGAGCTGTGATATTCTTCTCTGTAATTTTCAAGTTTTAGTGCATAGGCTGTCAAAGCACATAAATTGTTGAAAAACATGCTCTTACTGACATTGCAGTTCTTAAAAAAAAATCATGCTACTCGACCTCTTTACTCTTTTGAACAAGCTAAAGTGGAACTAAATTGATGCAAAAATCCAGATCAAAAGATCAGTAAAGGACTCAACATAGATCAGTCCATAATTGTACTACAGATATGCATTACATATGTCTATATATTTGTATATTTGAATATACATAAGCATAAAAGGTATAAATACAGTGTGATTGTGCACATGTTTATATGTGTGTGTGTCTCATGTGTGTGTAAAACAGTGAGAAACCAATAGTGCAGGAGACAGGTACAAAGCAAATTAGTGCTTGAGCAGGCCAAAGATGCAGACAATCAGAAAAGAGCTTAGTTTTTCTTGATTTAATCTTAAATGTAAACACTAATAAATCAGATAACCATATGAGGCATCAAGCAGCAATCTGTCCTGTAAGCCAATCATGCTAAAGAATGTTAATGCAACATAAAGGAAATGAGGTAAAAGCAGCAGAAATTGTGAGACTGGTGCCTCTGGATTTTTCAGAGTCTGGATATGAACCGAATTGATATCACAGTAGAAGATGTGACTTCATGAAAAATGGTTCACTGTATTGGCAGATTTTCTGTAGCTTAGTTTTGCTGGGTAATAATCACAGTTTGCAGGTATAATGGTTTTGCAGAAACCTTTTCCTTGTGTTGTGACAAATAAGCAATAGTAAAAACTGCTTAGTTTCAGGTATTAAGGAAAGAATTAATTTGAGAAGAAATAAGGGGAAAACCCCTGAAAGTAGTGTCTGATCTGATGGCTGACGGAATGATCAATCACATCTGCTGTGGGATGGAATCTTGCCTGCAAGGACCTTACTAATATTTGCATTGATAAAGGGAGAGTCATCAAAAATGTGACCTTTCAAACCTGCCTTGTTGCACACCTTCTTGAACATTGTGATGCAGCTGGCATTCTAAAACCTACAAGAAAGAGTAACTAAAGATGCACAAAACAAAGTAAAACCCAGGTCCTTCCTTGCTTTTATGGGCATGGGTTTTACCTTTTGACACAAGCCCTCCAAGAGCATGGACCTCAGTGAAGGCACCTTAGTAGGGTTCTGGACAAACCAGATATCCTATATAATAATGCAGAACACCTGTAATTTGCTGCATCCCTCATAATATGATTCAGCTCTACTTCTACCAGCTTCTGTAGTCATCAAAGAGAAATGCCATGACTGCATGAACATTCCTTCTGTTCTGGTCACCTTGTTTCTTGAGGGAGATCTCTGTGAAGTAGCTGTATTTCCTCCTCGATCTCTACAGAAAGGAATCTGATACTTCAAAGAAGAAGAAACCTTTGTTCCCTTTTCTTTGTGCAGCTGCTAATAACAATCTGTAAAACTGAACCTATGAACCCAAAGTTCCTATGACCACAAACCTGAGTTTACTCAGCATTACTCAGTATTTCTAACTCAAATTCTCACCATGACTATTGTAACTAAATGTTGAAAAATAATTCAACTGAAAATTGATATCAAAATTCTTTAAGATAATTTTTCTTAACTTCTTAAATTTTGTCTTTTGATAGAAAGACTAAACAGTTTTACTGATGTAATTACAGCAGAAAATAGTTACAATTTGCTCTACTTCAAATTTGCCTTATTTTTGTAAAGTTAAATTACAAAAAGGAAAGCCAAAACAAAATCAGAATGCTCTAGACATATGCTTGCTACTTGTTTCTCATGAAAGCAAGTATTGCTCGTAGTCTATTTGTCAAACTCTTTATATCTGATAAAACAAATCAGTGCATGCAAAGACTTCAAATAAATATCATGACCAATTAAAAAAAAAGAAAACTGGCTTCAAAACTAACCTACAATGAAGATGTAAGTAAAAATCTGTCTAAACTAATTTCTTGTGAACTGGAAATGGAATATATCCTCCTAGTGATGGGAAATATGAAAAGATTCAATACTTTTAATTAACCCTTTTTTAAATTGCCTAAAGTACTTAACTGTATACAATTAAAAGAACCACAATAATATTGAATATCTCCCCTTATTCAGGTTTCTACTTTATTTTTCTAAGTAATGTATTCTTGATGACCCATATGTGCTTTTTGTCAGGTAGAGTGTTTTCTTCAAAATGAAATAATGTGCATGCCTTGTTTCTGCAGTCCTCACTTACAAATACATGCTAATGCCCTGCTTGAATAAATGTCATTGCTCACATCAGCATATACTACAGAACTTGACTTCACATCAACTCTCAAATTTTCTTAACATGTTTCCTAAATGGAGAGAAATTCCTATCATTTGCATTGTTAGTCACAGAGCAATGAATTATGTATTTGTTCCTGACCTGTGAATGCCCAAAGCAGCTTGTGAAAATATATGAGGTCAGGATTATAAGACCATCATTTGAATTGTTTGACTTTCTAGTCAAGCTAATAATCACTCTTCCTTTCTTTTTTCTTTTCTTTTTTCTTTCTCAGTATTCATACATGCATTTTCAGTCACATTTAGCCATAATATGAGGTTATAATCAAAAAAAGCACGTGTTTATGTGAAAAAAAGAATATTCTTGCTATGCCCACTGGCATATTTATGGCTTTAAATGTCCTTGTGTTCCATGGCTTTATATTGGCCAGTGTTGCTCAAAACATACTTAGCTCCCCCCTCATTTTCTGCACAGTCTTTTTCACAGCTTTCCCAGCTTTTCATAAGAGAGGCATGGGGCTTCTGCCTTATTCAGTTGATGTATTTCATTTGGGGATACATAGTGTGAGGTGCTATACAATGTGTCACATTGTATGTTTTTAATAATCCTTCTGTTATATGTTATTGTGGTTTATAGTTGAAGGCAGTGGGGTCAGGATTTCACCATAAAAATGTGCTAATTTTATTCAAGAATGGCAATTATTGGTAAAAATTTCACCAAGTCTCTCTCTGTGTAATGGAAGTATTTTAGTAAGCTTTAGTTTCAGCCTTTGTTGACAGTGGCATTTCAAGTAGAATCAAAATATTTGTTAAATACTTTAATGGTGGAATGCGGTACCATAACCCTTCTTCAATGTGGTACCTTCTCCATGTGGTACCATAACTCTTCTTCAATGGAAGAACTGTTTTAAAAGTGGAATATTCAAAATTTTGACTGAACAATAATGAAAAATACTCCTCCATGTGCCTCCATCCCCTCCAAAGATCTCCCCATTTGAGAGATCTTTGTAGTTAAATCCTCTACACATAAGAAATTTATACACAATTGCACATGCATGAAAAATTCCAGATAACTGAGCTTAGAAGTATTGAAAATAAAGTTTTATCTTTGCTACAATAAATAATTTTGGGTTATTAAAAGATTACCTGATGAAGTCAATGGTTGCAAACTCCTTCTTTTGACAGAAAATATCATCAATTTCAAATGAGTCCCTCATTGTCAGAAACCCATAACTGATGGCAGGCGTTTTTCATTCTCATTATCTCTATTGTCCACCCTCCTGCGGTAAGGCAAGTAGGTTTAGTTATCAGGGTCAAATGTGCTTCACTAGAAACATCAAATATGGGGAGGCACATTACAGGGGCAAAGAGGCAGGGCTAGGTGAGGATATATTGCACACCAGCCCTAGGTAGTTTTACATGATACTATGGGTTAAGAAAGAGAGTAAGATACTTTGTGGAGGAACTGTGACACCAGAAATATTACATTTCTAAGTTTGAAATAAAATAGCACTCAGCAGCTTACTTTCTAGTAAAGCAAAAAATTAGTTTTTGTATATAGGAGTAGAAGAGGGGTAATTTCCATTTCTAAGTAGCTAAACCATTTTTTTATATATAGTATATATTACCATATATGTTATGTATAAGATTTGCTTTATACAAAAATTTATTAAGGCTTATGTATTAATGTTGTGCATTCTGAAAATTCAAGAACAATTTTGAAGGGAGAATTAGAAAAAAAATTCATATTTCATGTCAAGGAAATAGATTAAATAGATAACAATAGTTAAAAAACAGATTCATGATTGTCATGTAATAAATGTCAAATGTATTTATCAACTGGCTATGCATATAATGAGTCACAGCTTCCACATATATATGTATTTGTTATTGACATGTGTAGCTCCTTAAATGCACCTATTAATTGCAAACACTGGAGTACAGTCTGTTCTCATTTTACATTGCTTTCCTATATGCATATTAGAAAGAGATAACTTTTTAAAGATAAGATTAAATCTGAGAAACTGAGGTAAAAAGTTATTTAACTCTCTGAGAGACAAATATTATTTTTCTTTTAGAAACTGAAGAGAGGATTGAACAGACAGAAGTTTCAGTAGAACATCTGAAAATATCTCCATGAATGAAAGTACGGAAAATGGGTATTTTTTGTCCCTTTCAGATACCCACATCCTTATTTTGATTAGCTTGCTAATATAAATACAGCAAAGTTGTTGTATTTTTTAAATAACTCTTTACTGAATATGTCAACAAGATAATATATAGTGTATAGTGAGGTTTTGAAGTTAACAATGCGTGCAACATGGCAGATTGCAGAAAACAGGTAATGCAGACTTCAAACCATCTATTTTTCCATGTTAAAGATAGAAAATATACCAAACACAGAACAGAACCAAGTGTGCATATCTCAGTTTAAATCAATTTTATGAAAGATTATCTTCAGATATTTGGGATCAACTCATGATAACAATTTGTTTAGTAGCTTATCTGTTTCTGAGAGGATCAGAATTCAGCTCTCGTGAGGCACATTTCCACAGAGCCCCAGTGTAATAAAAGGTTGCAAATCTCTTCTGTGCTAGTTTTCCGTATGGACTACTAGCCAGCGTCCTTTTAAAGAGTAAAACATTCTCTGCTGTACAAAAGTTTAATGCCAAATGCTTCAATATTGCCTGTAGTATCATCTGGGATACAAAGTGCCCTGTTCAATAGAGTTCAGGAAAGGAGTGATCATCAGCTTCCTAGGATTATCTCTGTGTTTAGAAGAGAGCATCAGGCAGGATTTGAGGAGGTTCAGAGCCAGTAACTTTTGGTTTTGGCACTCACTTCTGTTTTGTTTTTCCACTGAGCTGTAAAGATAAGTCATGTGTAAAACCATTATTCTCATGTTCTAAAGAAAAAAACTTTAATATCTCCATGTTAAATTTAAGGTGAAGAAGTACTATAAATGTAGAATTCAATGGGAATTAACCACTTTACTGTCAAAAGCTGAGACTGAACTTTCACTTCAATGCCTTTATTAAAGTGCCTTATGTAGACCCTTAAAACAATAATATCACTATGCATGAAGTTTTTCTGTTTGCAAAATTTAAATTAATAAATTTTTCAGAGGGAGAAACTTGTTCTCATGAAAAAAAGAAAATTCTTCCGAGAAAAATATAGTTGAATTACTCTAGTAGCAAATATCATATGCTACTTCATTTTTCTGTTTTTCATGATATTCACTGTAGTCCTTTATTGGGTTACATGGAAAACTGCTAGTATCTTTTCGGATGAAAGTAGCTTATTCCCTAAATATTCTTATAAAGAAATTCAGTAATAATGTTCCAATAAGAACCTGTTAACACAAAGTCCATGCATTAATCTGGTGTTTGTTCTGCTAGCAAGCCACATGCAAGTAGCACTTATTAAAGTGATAGAATCCATGAAAATTAGGACCTGTTTGTAAATATATACGTCTTCAGAAGGAAGTCAAGTACTGGGAACTGCAGTGTTGTGATACTTCTTTAACACAATTTCACTTAAATGCTTATTTTATTCTACACCAATCTTTCTGCATGTCTGTGTCAACTATTAGCAGTATATAATGGAAGATGGGTGATATTTTGACTGAAAAAAAAGAATTGTCCCTAGATCCAATGAACTTGATCAAATCAGGACTTAGAAGTGAACATTTTGAGTGAGTTGCACATATACATATTTGGCACTTCTGCTCTATAGGCTTTAGTTATTATATGCGGTTGGATATCTGCCCTAAGTGAAGATCACCCGAGTTTTACAAAGCCCAAGGAAAAAGCTACTAGTCTTAAACTTTATATTGCCAAAAGATTGTTGTCCATTTTTAACTCTGACTTTTTCTACATACTTTACCAAGTGAAGTTTACTTGCTAAGTGCTTATATAGGTGGGAACTTAAATGAAAACCCAGATGTTTTGAGAAGTCCCAAATTCTGTTGTAGGTTGAAATACATTAACCCTTTTGGAGTTAAGGAACAATTACATAGGGAGAAACATTCTTCAAATTGCAGATATGACCCTTCAGTTGACTACAACTCTGAATTTTTTTAGATAATATTCCCAGCTCTATCCAGAAATTTTGGTATAAGGTGCTAGCAATGTTTTTTCAGAAAAGCCTTTATAGTAAAGAAACTTTTGTCAGTATCACATACAAAATGATTTTTTTTTTCATACTGAAGAGAAGATTAGAGTAGGCTATCTTTAATATCATTGTGATTTTTGATCTAGGTAAGTGAGTCATAGTCTACATATATATATATACACATACATATATATGTTTCATAATTCAAGATCAAAATGACCAGTTTGTGAATGCCTTCTCTTTTCACCCTATTCTATAAGTAACCAGATTTGTTGTCATCAGGTTGGGCTTGTGGATCATTCACCCACAGTACAGGCCAAACTCCCTGAATATTGCTATGAATAAGGTGCCTATAGTATACTGAAGTCTAGAACAGAAGATTCCTCCTGCATCAGTAAATACTAGTCAGCTTGTACTTTCAAATGAGGCCTTTTGAAACCAAATGTACAACTAGTTATTTCATTGAAATTAAATACTATGTCCACATCCAATGGGAATCACTGGCTCTGCTTAACTTCAAGCAAACTCCAGCATTCAACAGAAGCGTGCAGAAGCACAACTGTTTGCTGCTTGTCTTTTGAGCTGTGACATCTGAAATATGTTAAACAAAACAAAACAAATAAAAAAAAACCCCAAAACCACCAAAACAAAAAAACAAAGCCCAGAAGGATAAACCTTATCATCAGTAAATAGATGACAGAAAAAACCCGTCCACTTTGCATAGACAATTCTACCTAGAATTATGCTATTTGAAATTGTATGGTAAACTTTTAATCAGCCAAATTTTAGTGACTTATCTATTACAGCAGCCACACAGGTTGCTTAGAATACCCGCTATAGATGGAGAAAATAGCTAATATATAGAATATAGACTGGAATTTCATAATGTGATTTTAAAAGGTGTTGCTGGGAGGATGTGGTTCCTTACAAAATGCTTGTACTTTGCCATCAATCATAACTGGGTTCATTTTGTCATTGCAGACAATTAGTGTTATCATGTAATCTGAATTACAGAAAATACATGCTCATAGACTGCTGAGTTTCAAGAATGGGTTGAGTGAAATGAGTGAAGGAAAGGATTAAAACTCTCTCTTCCAGCATAAGGAGCTTCATAAAGTGAAAAGTCCAAGCATTCCACTGTGAAGGTGCTTCAGCCTTTACTTCAAATCCACATGCAGAAATTTTCTCTCTATCCCTTGGTGATCACCGTAAAGCTTTCTCTCTTTGGTTCCCTACTACCTCTGGGAAGTTTTGTCACTATCTTTTTTCTTTTATTTTTTTCCCCCGATGTTATGTAACTTTAGCTTGTCCCCAAGCTCAGGAGAAAATTAGCTACATTAAAAAAGGAAACTGAAAAAACCCCAAATAATTAGATTCCACCACATTTCTTGCAAGTCACTGAGTTTGCAGAGTGGGTGAAATATTACATAATTTTGAGAGCTGCATTATGGTTTTAATACAAGCGTGATATTTTGCATGATGCATGTAAAGCTCAAGGACTGAGAAGAATCTGAGGGTATAAAAAAGCAAATTCTAAACCCAGCTACCACTTGTGAAGCAGAAATCATTATGGAAAACTCGAAAATGCTTAAGGTAAAAGAAGTGTAATTCAGAGGGACACTGTGTACCTGTGTTCTCAAAATTCCCCAGTCAATCAAATGCTTAGCTAATGTCAGTCTCTGTATACTTTAATTGGGAAGGAAAAAAAGCAAAACAAACAAACAAACAAAACCCACAAAGATTTGTACATGATTTTCCCCACTGAAGATATTTCAGTTTATAATAGCCCTCGAGGTCTTCCCAGAATGAAATAATTTTTTTACAATATATTTCTTGTTTGTTTTCTCTTTTTGTCTTTTTTTTTCTCCTATTTCTCCATAGTGAACATAACTCAGGCCCTTAAGTCAAACAAGGCTTGAACCATACAAATTATTAACAAAACCTTTCCATTGCCTCTATATTTTGCACATTTTCAGCAATATGCACTTTTAGATTTCAAATTACATGAACACATACATGAGTACTGCAGAGCTGGGAGCACTCAGAATTTCCCTCATTCTGGCCTTACCTGAACATGCTATGTCAACAAATGATGCTCTATTAAGAGGTGCAACTTAATGACAGCTCTCTGTTATGTACTGTTACATAACCTTCATCTCCCACTGAGAAGGGTCAGAGAATGCCTAAAGCTTCTTAATCCTAATGAAAAGCGCAAACAGTTGCTGAGATAAAGTATATAGTATTGGGGACATTTTTTGAGCAACTTTTGCAAATAGAAATCAAGGCCACTTTGAGTTTGACACAGAGTTCTTTCCACATTTCCTATTCCAAGTCGATTGAAAGAAAACTAATCAAACAAGAGAGTAGCTTTTTTTGGCAGCACTCAGAACTCCAGCTTTCAGTTGGAGGAGAGAAGTGCAGACCTGACAAAGAGGAAGGGATATATTTGCAATTGTTTGAAGCTCAACAGCAAATGCTGGGTTCAAGTCAGAACAGTTGTGCCCATTTCATCTGAATTGCTTTTATCTGTTCCTAGTGACCCTGTTTTAATATGCACTTATTTTCCTGTATTCCAGGACACCTAGAAACTTTACATCCCTCAGACTGCTTCGACAGCAAAGTGGTTAATGTTTAAAGAATGAGTCATTCTTTCCTTTGCCATGACATTGGGTTCTTATTGTACAACCCTGTACAGTACTCAGCAATAGTTTTTAAAGATTTAAAAAGCAAAGAGTTACAAAACCATTTGCAATTAACTTGAAATAGAAAAGATAGCACTTTTTTTTTAAATCCCATTATATAGTACACCGTATAAATTACAGAGTATTCAAATGCATAAATGCATCTGTGTAACATTTATCAAATGTAATTTTTTCATTATTCTTGGGGGGCTTATTTTTTCTAGAGTTTTTTCTCCTTGTCCTAGAGACCCCCATGGTCTCTCACTATCACGTATGACAGTGCTCCAGGTCTGAGACGTTGCTGTTGCAGTATCGCATGTTGTTGGGGATGTGGCAGTCTGTGTAGTTAATGCCCCCGTTTGGGGTATAAATGGGCTGCAGTCTGAAATCTCCTTTAAGGAGCTGATCATTATTTAAGGAGACAATCTGGAAGCTGGTTTCCGTCATCTCCAGGATGGAGTTGTCCTTCTTGGTCCCTGCCTCACAGTAGTCGTCTTTCCGACGGCCCCGGTTATATTTCCACTTCTGGGAGGTGTAACGACCTTTTTTGTGCATGTGCCAGCAAAAAATGCTAAGCAAGACCACGAGGACAAATATCACTGCACCCCCAATCAACCCTGCCAGCAGAAATGGGGAGCCTAGGTTCTGAGAAGTCGTCTGCTCATGGCTGGAAGGGATGTTACTGCCATTGAAAAAGGAAGCCTTGGTTGTGGCTTCTGAACAGACAGTGTCTTCTCCAGTCCGGTAGTTGTTATAAGCATCCAGTGGAACCAAACAAATCCGGTAAGTGGATTTGGGCTCCAGATTTACCAAGCTTGATTGCTGCTTCTCACCACTAATTATTCGTTCATGAACAATTCCTCCTACCAGACTATGGCCCATTTTAACCCATGTGAGTTTATATGCCATCACGGTAAAAAGTGACATCCAGTTGACTTGGATGCAAGTGTCATTCACAAAGTGGATGGAGAGCTGAATCCAGTCAGACAAAGGAGGTGTCACCCTTTCTCTGTCCTCCCTGTCAGGCACAGTGGGGAGTGTGGCTATGATGGGAGTGAGAGGATTATATTTACTACTTGAGGGAGGAAATGATGGGCTGGGAACTAATGTAGTTGGCATGGTTGTAGCTGGGACTGGGGTGATGATAAGTGGCAGACCAGGGGTGGTGGTGGGGCATGACAACATATTCATATTGAGCTCCCTGACTGCCATACCTCGGACCTGCTCTGGTCCCTGGCACATAAAACCACGTACATTGATGGAAGCAGGAATAAATTTGAGCCATTCAGTGACCCACTTAATGCTGCAGTCACACAACCAGGGATTATTCCTTACAGTGAGTTGTCTCAGGCTATGGAGATTATCAAATACTCCCTTTGCCAACATCCGAAGTTGATTGTTGGAAATATCAAGACGTTCCAGTTTGTGGAGGTTTGAAAAGGCTGTAAGTGGTATATGGGTTATCTGGTTGTCCTGCAAGTAAAGTCTTAGCAGATGTGTACCTGGAAGATCAGGAGGAGGGTGAGTCAGTGAATTCCGAACTATTGAGAATTCCTTGAGCTTGGAGAGGTGGCTAAAAGTGCCTTCAGCTATGCCTTTATTAGTGAGGAGATTGCCATCCAAGATCAGACGCTCCAGACTTGTAAGATTCTGGAAGGCCAGGTCTGAAATGACGGCAATTCGGTTTTCGTCTACGCGAAGTTCTTGTAAGTCCAGCGGAAGGCCTACTGGAACACTGCTTAAGTGATTCTTGGACAAGAACAGAAGCTTGAGGCTGATGGCTTCCTGGAATGCCCCATCCTCAACGCCAACAGTGGAGATGGAGTTGTCATCCAGGTGCAGTTCTTCCAGCTTCAAAAGCTGAGCAAGAGCAGCACGTGAAATGGTCTGAATGTTGTTTTCCTGCAGGTGGAGAACCCTGACATTCTTGGGCAGGTTCATGGGGAATTCGTCCAATTGATTGCCATACAGGTAGACTGTGTGCACAGACTGGACATTGTGCAACTCTGCAGGAAATCCAGCATTATTAATTTGGTTATTATGGAGGTAGAGGACGGTTACACCCTCCGGTATCCCAAGAGGCACTGAGGTCAAGCTTCGTTCATTACAGTAGACAAAGTTTCGGTCACAGCGGCAAACTTTTGGGCAGGCCAGAGTTTTGGAGACCTGTATGTAGAGCCCCAGGGAAAAGATAAGCCATGATTTCATGAGAAAAGCCCAATCTGCGGGCCACATTTTAGTCCACAAACCCATTTCTAATTTAAAGAAATAAAGTACCAAAGTGTTTAAGAACTGATAACGATAATAATGCACAGGTAACAAAATCTCAGGTCATTAAAATTGGCTTCTCTTTATGTCCAGTGTTCAGGCCAGAGTTAAAGTCTTGGAGGCTAAGCATAAAGTAATCCTTTTATAATTGGCCTGCCTCCTACTTCTGATAAGGAAAACACAGTCTTATTAGCCAGGGTTACAATGTTTGCTGCCTTCCTCCATGTGTGCTGAAAGAACCAGTAGCCATGTCTTTGCAAATGAACCACAGGTTACTTTAAAGCTACCAAAGGTCTCTGTGCTTGGAGGTGTATTTCACTGAAGTCTGTTGGCTTCTGTCAGCTTTCTGAAGTCAGCAAAGTCCTCATATTCACTATCTGCCAGATCTGGTCTGCCTGTGGAAGGAAAGAGAAATGAAAAAGCTGAATAGCATGAAACGTTTAATAGGGAAGATTAAGCCCATTAGAAGACTATTCTAAGGCTGAGCTCTTTATGGATTTCGGGGGAAAAAAAAAGGGAAAAAAAGGCATTAATATTAAACATTAGCTTAATATTACTGCTAAATAGTCTTGAAATAGATTTGATGCAAAGTCATTGCAATGACTGAAGGAATTTCTGTGACTTCAGTGAAGGCTAGATCTATTACTTTCATTTGCATACTATACCTCCAGTCTTTGTCCTCTCACAGTCTGTTTAAAATTTTAGAACTAAAAACAACCCAAAAACCTAAACCATTTAACTGGAAATTTTTGCTCAGGTAATTATTTTACTTTTGCAGAACCATTGACTTCAATGACTACTATTCACTGATGCCTGACAGAGTAGACTGTGGGCTGTATTATTTAATCACATTCTATGTTTTTTTCATTTTCTACCAGACTCTGGAATATTCTGCTTCTATTTCTGTAATACCATTACATATACTGTCCAAATTAATGCACACTGCCAGATTATTTTGTCTTGCTCTAATGAATTAGAGACTTATGAGAAGAGTCTTTTAAACAAGTATGGTAGTCCATGAATATAAGATACCCTGCTGTAAGGCATGTACTCGCTAAAACTATCATCTTGATATTGGTTCTGATGTGAACAGTGCTGTCAATAGATTCCACAACTTGCTTTCCACTAAATGAAACAGGCTCACATTTGCTAAGTTATTGTTTCAGGAGATCAGCTCAAACTGTGGCAGTTTTGCAGAACACTTCCTTTGAAACCATAAAGGTTAGATATGGCTTTTAATTTTGCTACACAGTTATCTTTGAATGGCTACATAAACAAGTGTGTTAACTTTAGTATAGCTGAGTTCCTTAATGTGTATTTTCATCTTGTAAGCATACTTTTTATGTTCACAGCTACTATTTATTATTCAGATCTATAACCAAACATTCCCACTCTCTAAAGCATGCAACGAAAGGTACTGTGTTGTTTGATGCTGTCTTATCTTGTTATAGGTTGTTTCCAATGATTGTCACCCCATCCTCCCCTCCAAATGCATAGCTGGACCTAATGAAGGATATCAGCCTTGGCAAGTACAAAGCACGTGCAGATCTCAGGGTCTTCAATTACAGTGACATAAGCACAGTAATTTTCCAGGTTTTGTTTATCCAAATCAAAGCTCAGGCTAGGATTTCAAGAAAATAGAATTTTAGTGAACAAAAATCCTGTTTCTTAATAGCGGTTGATTTTTTTTTATTTTCTTTTTTATTATTATATTTATATTTATTTAAACAAATTAAGAACATCCAGGTCATTCAGAAAGAAACTTACTTTTCATACATAAAACCTTGCTAGTCTGATACAGCTGTGCAGTTTAAAACATGTCCCTGATGCTACTTTTTGGGAATCCCATGGACTGGTAGTGTAGAAAGCATCCTTAGGAGTCAAACTGTTCTAACCTTTCAACCTTGCACTTGCAGATTACTGTATTTATTTAGGGCATCATCAGATATCACACTCAAGGTTAAAACAGCTGGAGATAAAAAAGTGAGATCCTGAAAAATCCTGTTTATCATTTTGAATTCAAATTTTAAAGATATTTAAATGTAATACTGTAATACAGCCTATAATGTATTGTCCTTTTATAGAAACAGTAAGATTAGGTACCCCACTGTTCATGGTTTACTCTCTCACAGGCATATTTCAGTCAAGACTGATTTCTTTCCAATTATGCCAGATGACGTGATACTGTAGAGAAACTCTTAACAGGATTACATTCTAACATGAGCCTAAGTGTGACAGTTTATCCACCTTTAATATGGCCTGGCTCCCATCTAGATCACAGTGCTCTGATCCGTCATGACACTCTCTTTTAAAATGAGAATGGATATGCAGAGCATCCTCCGAGATGCTCAGGACCACAGAGAGGAATAATAGTTGTTCTCTCACTTTCCTGTCTTTGTCAGAGAGAGATAGCCTGTACCTCCTCACAGATCCAATACCCTGCACTAAGCTCACTTCCGAGTCTAAGTCCAGTTACTGATTAAGTTTTACTTCACTCCTGGGTACAATACAAAGCCCAGCTAAGAACATGCAGCCACAGGCAGCTGCAGTTCCTGGTTTGCTGGGAATATCCTAAGAAGGGACTGTCATATTAAAACTGATTTATGCATTCACCTCATTCTAGTACTCTGTACAGTATACTTCTCACCTAAGTAGATGTGGCACCTGAATTAAAGATTTCAGTAATGGTTCAGATATATTAGGTCAAGCACACAGCATTTCTCATTAGATATTACAAGAAAAAGAGCTTTGATTGGACAGTAACTTAAGCAGATTCTGGAGTTTCTCTCCTTTTCTTGTTACATGGATTTTGCTATTAGAAATCTGTTAAAACTTCCCTGTTTTCTTCCCTCATGATGGAAAGAAAGGTAGTCCTCTTATTAATGCTAGTATCCTAAACTCTAGATAACAGTCCTTAATAAAGTGATACAAAAAATCCAGTACAGATTATATGTGTTTGGGACTACTCTTGATTGTACTAAACAACAGTACAAGGACATATCTAACTAGATATTTATGACCTCATGGTTGACTGTGGTGTGGCAGAGGTAAAGAATGAGGAAGTAAGGATAAAACTGAATGTATTTAAATTACTTTTTTGGGAAGGGTTTTTCTTTGGTAGTCTTTTACAACTGCTTAATACTAACTTAAAATAGGGCTCAGAGTTGCTGTACTTTTCGGCATATCTCAGGGACCCTAATGCAAAAGTGAGTCCTGTGTGTCAGAAATCTCAACCCCAAAGACATAAAAAAGATTGAAGAGTCGGAAATCTACTTGATTAAAAAAAGAGAAACTTTTTGAACTTAAACTCCAAAGGGCTAGAAAAGTATAAACAGTTTTTTTCTTCAGTAAACTGCCAAAACTAAAGGCAGGCAGAATCACTCAACTTCCCCTCTCCCCACCATTCCTGGCATGCTGGCTTCCTAAAGCAAGCTCTGTTTTCAATATGACTGCAAATACTAAATTGAGTCTCTCTACAAATTTACTGATTTTTTCAGAAGTAGAAATTTGGAAGTGGAGGAATTAAAGGCATTCCTTAGCTATTGTGATTGTAAATCTTGAGATTTGACTGATAAGCCATAGGTGGCAATAACTTTGCTTATTTGAAATGAGAAAGTTCTATGAACCAGTCTAGGTAGAGAAGAAGGCAAGTGTCACAATTAACTTAACATTTAAGAAATTATCAGGCAAGCGCCTCAATAATAACATAATAACACATCTGTCCATCAACAATTTGGTAATTTTTGTTTCTATTTACTCCCCTGTACACTTGATTTCTATTATTTCTCACTATATCCTCCTTAGACACAAGTTGTGTCTTCCAAGTGTGTAAGACATTTCCTACCTTACTGCAGCCAGGATCTTAAATCCCATTAGAATTTAAGGAATGATACAATGAAATTAAGAAGACTGCTTTGAAATAGATGAGAAAATATCACGTTTTAGGTGGCCAAGTCTGAAAATTTGGCTTAGGAGTTCCTGCAATCAATGGAAATATTTGTTTTCATAACTTACAATGCATTTCTGATCAACATTTTTATCTCACTGTCTTTTTTCAAACCTGCCTTGTTTAAACTCCCTTTTGGCTGATGCTAGCTGGAAAAGAAAAATTCTGTCTTTATGTTCTGGGTTAAATATAAGGTGTTTCGCTTAAAGATGTTTTAAAGGTTGAAACATCTGGCTGCATGTTGGGAAGGTAAAAGTTCCTTATTAGTCGTACCTTTACTGGTCAGAATCCTCCATACAACTTCCAGCCTTTGTCACACTGCATAGCCATGCAATAATTAATATATTACCGAAAGTGATGTTCAATTATAAATTTGTGGCATCTAGGGGAAAAAAAAATCATCTCACTAGTAGTCTGCTTAAGGAACTTTTTCCTACCTCACGACTGGTCTACTGCCTCAGTGGCTCTGCCTACGCTGTCTAAAGAATCTCCAAAGCTCCCTCAGAATCATCTTTCCCATTTTTCATTCTGCAGTCTTCCAAACATGCAGTCAGGTCCCTGTGGCTGCCTGAGAACCTAGTGATATTCAGGGAAGATAACAGAGAATAAAGGGAGAAGATAACATGTGGAACCAAGCCTGCATAGGAATGTTACCTATGGCAACATTGGTTACCTATAAGCACAGAATTCTGAGGTGTTCCTAAAGCCAGGTTTTCTGTCTTCATTAGCCTAATCATGGTTTATATTAAGGCTATAGATTTTTCAGAGGTAATAAAATTAAGAATGCTTGGATATTCTTTCCTTCAAGGAATACTGAAAATAATAAAAAAATAGGTCAAAGGAATCCAGGCCTTTTTTTCTCTGATAGCCTAACAAGTTTGCATCACTTTTCCCAGCAGTTCATCTGTTTATCTGGGCCTGAGCGTCATGCAACATAAATTAAAAGGCAAGCAAAGCCAAAACCAAACAGTCATACTTAGTCTTTTCACTATTACAGTCAGTGACTCTTAGCACTAAACCATTTGGGATAAATTTTCTTCGCTGTACTGCAGACCAGGGTTATAATCAAGTCATATAATCTTACTCTACATAATTATAATACACAGTAAGTACAAAACTATTATGTCTGGAATTGAGTGACAAACAGAAAACAAATCTAATTCCTTTCATATGAAATCTAGTACAGAGCTTCTTGTTCTTAAGAAAAATGTCCCTGTGTATCTATCAAGTGGTAACAAGAAAAATTACAGAATAACACCTGACATATGTCTTTTTTCCATACAAGTAGAGCTCATATCTGTGAGTGCACACATTAGTGAATACCCTGGTGTTTTGGTTTTTGGTTTTTTTGTTGTTTTTTTTTTTTTTTTTTTTTAATGATTAGGAGCCTTGGGTGATAGTTTGCTGTATATATTTCTCTATGAGTTACTTGGGTTCTAACTTTGTGCTCATATTTTAGTAAGAGTCTGTAATCTCTGCATCAAAGGCATGGGGAAAATGGAATCAAACTCCTTTTATAGGAAGCCTTTTTTGCATCCCTGCTGTACTGGCTGCTTCATAGCTATGAGTGTGTATTATGTAAGAGGAAGAGGTAAGGAGGAAGAAAAAGAGGCGAAGAAAAAGAGATAGAGAGGAAGAAAACATCCTTGGTGCCCTCTTCTAAAATAAGTATTGATGGCAGGATAATGGGGAGTCGCTAGTATAGGAAGGAAACCTTATAGTGTATCTGTACATTGTTACAGACAACTGAAGTCTATATGAACAGATTTCGGCAGAGAAAGGCGTTACTCTCTTTGCAATATTGTTAGCAAAATGATTCAGCAAATGTACACATCTGAACTCCTCTGCTTTCTTCTACTCTGATCAGGATGTTTCTGGTTTTACTTGTCAATTTGCATTTATAATTATTCTCAAAACCTCAGATCAGGCAGCCTGAGGATGCAAGTGCAATTGATTTGGACCTGCCTTGGTGGAGACAGGAGAAAATTTAGAGTGGTACATCTTGCAACAACCAGTGTAAAGACATCATTTGCCATCCTTCTCTTTCTGGTTCTTCTGTAATCTTCTGGCCCTCCAAGCCTTTTTTCTCTTTCTAGCTACATTCCTGCAAATTATTATGCGGACACATTGTCCAGAAGGATGCAGGCTTCAGGAAATCCCTTTTAAAAAAGACATGCTATTATAGTGAACAAGAGCTTTGTCTTTGGAATTTTGGGTAGTGTACAGGTTCAACAGAACTCTGAAACAGCCCAATTCTTGACTGCCAGGAGAGGGAGCTAATCCAGCAGGAAACTTTCTCTCCCCTGAATAAACAAATAAATAAATAAATGTGGGACTTGTTTTCTTCCCACTATGTCTGTCCTCACACATTTGCACACACTTCTTCTTCAAAGCTGTCTGTGACTGCTGACTTGTTTGATGGTATCTCTGTTACACACCTGACAAACTGAGTTGTATAGGACTTGGTTACTGGGAAAATTAATGTTCATGTATTCTTATAAAAGCACTATTCCCAGCTTCATAGTTCAAGACTTCTTTACTTGTGGGTTACTGCAGAGTGAAATTGCTTCACAGGCATGAGGAGGCATGTAAGAGGGAGGGAGACAAAAGAGAACAAATAATGGAAAATTGATAGGTTTTTGGGGGAAAAAGCTCAGATAGAGCAGATTTTTTCCTTGCAGTAATAAGAATCAGAAACAGGTCAAGAGAGAGAACCTACTACAAGACATAATCACTAGAGTGACTGCTGTACTCCAGGAAGCAGAGCTGAAATAGCTACACGATCAATAGCATTAATGCCTCAGGTGGGGCCATGAATTCAAGGCTGCCAGTCATCCTGCCAGGCACTGTGCTGTGCGACACATCCTGCTCAGCTCCTCACACTTCTCCATAAATGGGTGCTGAAGTGCCAAAGTTCAGGTGTGGAGACTACCTAGACTAATGTTATCTTCATTCCTGTGTTTAACAGTCACTGAGTAGTAATAGAAGGAAGTTATTCTGAAAATTTGACATTGCACAACTTCATCAAGACTGCCTCATCTGTGAAAACTGATAAACTTCTGAGCCCAGAAACAACTGTGTTTGCAGCCTGTGGCAAAAAAAAAGTCCTTGCTCGCACACACATAGGTAAATACAAATTTTGTTATTAAATAGTTTTAAAAATAAGACTACTTTTAATAATAAAACCCATCAATGAAATACTGTAGAAAGTCTAGTGGGAAAGATGTCTATCCAAATTCATGTTTCGGTTTGTCATACCATCCAGTCTTATGTGAATGACTGTATGCATGAATTAATCTGGCATGGACCTACTTCTATTGATCATTTCATCTCAGGAGTTCTAGAAATGGAAAATTGACACCAAGAATATCCTGCCTGTGGAGTCCTGAATTCTAATGTAAGAAAAATCCAAGCCTAATATTACAACTAATTGTAGCTGTTAGAATAAAAGTTAATGAGGATACACATGGCAAATTAAAAAGTAAAATCTTTAATTGCCTATACATGAGCAGACAGGACTCCATCACAGAACACAAGGAAGAAGAAAAGGTGCAGAATTCCAGGTTTTTAACCAATGTGAGCTTCTAAGTTGTGTAGGACTTCAAGGCAGCAAAAGTCATTGACAGCCCAAGCATATTTTTATAGGGAAATATCCCTGCCTTCATTATAAAATTGCTGATTGCTGAAAAACTACTCCAGATGGTGACCATCATGATATTTTCACTCCAGTGGGCAAAGAGGAACAGATGATCACCTTCAGGACTCATATTAAATGCAGTATTGCACCTACTAGCAAAAGGTTATTGGTGTCTCTATTAACCTTGCCCCAAGGCCTACTTTAATTTTTCACCAGTCTAATGCTGCAGTGTTCAAAACTTAACAAATTTGTCAAACAGTGAGAATGATCTGCTTAGTATGGCAGTAAATTAATTCCCTAGTCTTTCATCCCCAAAAGCTGTTCTCATATCTTAGGTAAAATAGTTTTGATGGATCTCATCTAGGACTCCACAACTCAGCAATGTACCATGTGAAGATGTGAAGTTGGTTTGAGAAAATTGGAAATGGCAGATGAAAAGAAACTCACATGAGGAGCTATCCTGAACATTTCAACAAAATACATTTTCATTAAAATATATTATTTCACTGAAGCCAAAAACCTGCATGTAGGTTTGTCAGTTCTGATAATGTTTTCAATAGGAAATGTGCCTGAGGTCCAATGTTTTCTGGTCCTTTGTGACCAGAGACAGAGAGAGAAAAAACAATAGGGGAAGAATAAAAAATTGAATTTTTTACTCGAAAACATAGGTTTGGACACAATTCTACTTTATAAAAGCATTTGTAAAATAGTGTTTACATTCCACAATTTAAAACTGTGAAAATTGTTGTGGAATTATCTGCCTCTGGACAGCTGCACTTAACACAGTGAAAGAAATAGAAAGATTATCTTTCTTTGCCTTCTTGACCATTTTCCAGAGGGCTTACAGCTTTCCTTGATAAAACTGGACATGACTGTTTGAGAAAAACTATTAATACTAAACTAATTTCAAATAATTCCCCTTTTGGAACACATACAATCTGTACTGTGGTTAGCATAATGCATTTTGTACTAAGAAAAACTGATGGCAACCTGCTGTTTCTTTGCAAACAAATTGGTCCCTACCTATAAATTATTCTACACTGTGAAGCAAACAGTTTGCTTTTATCTAGAGATATGTGGGCAGCCTGGCAAAACATCTGTGGAGAATTTGAGAAAGCTGCTTTTAGTGACCTAAGCAGTGAAGCATTGCTGCTTTGGAGACAACATTTTGACACATTTCAAACGTGTTGCATGGTGCTACATCATTGATGAGATCCTGTACGGCGTCACTTCACCTTGTGGGTTAACATTCCTTCAGGATCTCAGACAAATGAGTGTGACATGTCATATTCTTGTCTTCTATACTTGGAGCATATGGCCTGGAAGGAAAATATGGAAGGAGCCACCCCTCAACTTCTCAGACACCTCAATATAAATAAAGTTGAAAGTGTCATCATATGTTCATCTTTCCAACAAAGGCAGATGGAGGTCTCTCCTTCCTATTTTAATATTACTTAGCATGCTGCTCCTTCACAGCTCTAAGAACTACTCCATAAACACTTCTTAGGAGCTATCAAGAAGGATTATTAAAGTTGTTTGCACACTTAACTTCTGCTTCAGAGAACTTGTCATGTATGGTATAGTCTCTTATGAGGGCAGTGAACAAAAGATGTTCCCCAGATCTAGAAGAAATCTTGCTTATGTGACAGTCCCTGTAACAGGCAAATAGAAGGTTATCAAACAAAATTCTTAAATCATTGTCATCAGATAGCCACTTACCAGAAAAGGAGAAAGATATTAAGATGATGGATGAAGAATGTACAGCTAAGCCTCTGAAATTCCTGTTCAGCTAAATAGCTGAATTATTTATCAACTGTACAATATCTCAGCATCAACAGTGCCTGACAAGAGCCTGGGGATCTGGATTTGTTATCTTTTCCCAGTGATCCAATTACACTTTTCCGTATGCACAGGTGGAGAAAGTGCAATAATCTCACTGCACCAGATATGACACAGCACTTCATACAGGAAACAACTTGTGCTCCTACATATCATCAGAAAAAAAAAATCAGTTATATTAAACACTAAAGGTATAGCTGCAACTGTAACTTCCTTATAGCAAAACAAAAACGTCCATACACTGGTTATCTGGACACCAGTAAACCCAGTGATTTCCTGAGTACAGAGAGGAAAGAAACACCAGAGGCAGTAGGAGAGAAGAGTTTACCAAGAGTACAGACCATTAGCAGATTTTTTTACCTGACTTACTTTTGTTTAGTTCTGCTATTTATTTTTTGCTAATTGTCATTCAAGATTCCAGTAAATCTATGATAATAACTATTTTCAGTGAGAGAGTCTTGTTGTCTCTTTTTAGTGTTGCTGGTCAAGCACATATCCAAAAAATGTATACATTTGAGGATTAAAAGGATTATAGGATTTAAGAATTTCTTTGTAGCAATGGGGATGTGAGTCTTTCCCAGGTCTTGATTCTGACAGGGAGTAAACTTTTTTTGTCACTTTCCTCTGATTTGGTTCTCATTTAGTGAAAGGCTACACTACTACCTGTCCCCAAGAGCCATTCAGATGTCCAATTTAATCTTAAAAGTTCTTTGAGAAAAGAAGGCTGCGTGGGACAGAATTTAACACAGGGCAGCTTCAGTTTTAGGTACAAGTAGAAATAAGACCAAGCTAGAAATAGTAAATAGACATTTCTAAGCCAATGATTCTCAGCTGTGAGAGAATCCACAAGCATCTCCTGAGAACTCTTAAGGGATTACAAAATAATACATACAGGCAGTGTTAGCCAGCAAGAGCGCTGTTCCTGCAGGATGAAGGAGAACCGATGATTCGTTTAAACACTGACTGCAACAGTTTACATCAACCAAGAAACTATCTGCCTTTAATTTCTGGCAGCAGCTCTGTTCCCTGGGGAAGAAGAGACAGAGCAGAGAAGAAATGGTATTTACATCTGCAGTTGTGATTTAAGTCACTTTTCAGTCTTCCTTCTGGTGTACTATTTCATTGAAGGAGCAGAGATTCTGCCAACACAGAAGGTGCTCAAAGACAAAGCAGAGCCAAACAGACATCATTTCCAGAAGCTGGATGTGTTACTCCAGCCAATTTTTATTCTGCCCCATGCTGATGACTGTAGGATCAAATATTCTGTGTGAATAGTTTGACCTGATACACCAAATCAGGTGTATCAGGTCAATCACAAATCTTCTGACCATGAACTGAGAAAGTAATGGCAATAGGTCTAATTTTGTCCACAGTGTAGAGAGTAGAAGCACAGGAGTCTGCCATATTTGCGCATCTATGAAGAAGCAGCTCAAAACAGAATAAAGCCCTGCCATTCTGTCCTGAAGCTTCTATCATTATATTTTCTCAATAACTTCTCTAAAACATTTTTAAAAGAGCTTGACTAGGTTTATTTCAACTATAAAGTTCAAAGCCTTTATGTTGAACAAATTCTGACAAAGATAGAAAAGAACACAGAAAGCAATTCTGCTTTGTTTTTCCACTTCTTCCCTTTACCTTTGAGGTCTGTGTGTGTTGCATCAGTTAATCAAAATTGCCAGGAGGCCTAAAAATGATATAAACCAGGAGTAAATCAAAAAAACATAGTGTTCTGCCATTAAGGATTCATGGTAGGTTATTTTTAGCCATGTGTAGACAGCCAACAAGATACTTGCAAACCACTTAAACTCTCTTAGCAGCTTTTAAGTGGGTTGTAAGAGGGGCAGAAGCCTGGAGTTGGCCTTCAGCTCAAATGCAAATTCCACCTGACATGTGCCAAATAATTCCAGGCAGCAGAGTCCTTATCAATATGTGAACATGTGTCCTTGTGTTACTTTTCAGCACAGTTGTTATTGCAAGGAATCAAAAAATATTATCAGCATTTTGTGCTTATATAAAACTGGACCCCTCAAATGAGCTCAGAAAGGCAGAGAGGCAGTGGACAATAAAACCTGAGAGTGAGCCAGACAGAGAAATATATAAAGAAAAAGTGAGAGAGTTTTAAGCTATTCCGCAGGCAGAAAAATATGCCTGCTCAAAAATGCAATTATTGTTTTCTTTTGTTTGCGAGCACTCTATTTTTTCAGGTCACTGCATGAATCAAATAAGACGACACTCATGTTTTCTATGCAGACCTCTAGGTACTTTAAATGAACTACATATAAAGATCTGCTACACGATTTGGGGATTTGCTGGTGGGTTTTTTCTTTGTAGTAAAAACCGAGGTAGGTCCCTAATACAAGTATTTTTGTAAGTATGGGAAATCTCAGATTTTGATTTGTGTCTACACCAAAATTTTACATACTAAATGCGCAGGTTCTTTACTTACACTTCTGCTAATAAGGCACATAACTGGCATAACCCATTGATGTAGGGTACAAAGACAGTACATGCAATCTATGGTGTTTTCAGCAGTATTTCCTTTGCTCATCCACTCTGACCTCTACATGTTCCTTTTTATAGGGGGTTATAAATGAAGAGAATTTAAATACAAATCAACTTGGATGGCCACAGAAATATTGCTGTTGCTACATGCAAAAGAGCAGGCATGGGCTTGCACCTTCCTGTTTCATGGCATACACTGGATACATACATGGAAGCAGAGCAGACGAGGAAAAATATCAAAATCCTCTGCGTTACAAAGACATGAATGGCAGCAGAGCCTATAAACAGCCTGGAAAGTGGATTTTGAGAACTTCACTAACCGCGGATGTTGCTTTGATTACTCAAAGGAAATTTTCTTTTAGTGCAAATCCCTTTTTACTCCACCTCTGTCTTTGGGCTACTGCATCTGTGTTGTGTTATGTAGAATACACAGCTCAGACAAGAAAGGGGCACTGGAGATTAGAATAAATATGAAGGGGAGAAGTCATCTGAAGCTTCACCCATCACTACCACCACCCCCATACAGCTTCAGTTTGGATCTGGCAAGAATTTGTCAGACATTTCACTTCAAATTTATCTAGACATCTCTGACCCATTACTGCAAATAGCTGACTTTAACTCAAAAAGTAGTGTAAAGTAGTAAAGGACAAAAATTAAAACAATTATAGTTATTCCAATGGATTAGAATTATTGACTCATAAGAGTTCAGCCCACAACACTTGAGTTTGTCTACTGTAAAGTATTATTTAAAAAATTCTTTCCTTCCTATTTGAATTAAAATAAACTTTATTTCCTAACACCATACATCGTTAGAGATGCTGCTGCATGCTCCATCCAGACACATGCTCAAACAAACCCACCTTGGCAGCAACTACCTTCAAGGCTTTTAAGTCTCTTGGGAGATATTGCCCTCCTCTGCTCCAGTGAAATAGAAAACCATCCTGTATTCAAGAGGAAAAAAAATCTGAAAATACTTCAAGCATTAGCCCTCTTTAAAAAAAAATTATTCAAATCTTCTGCTTAGGGCTTATATGAAGGAGGAAATCTTGTCAAAGCAATAGTGTTCGTTATTATTATGTATAACAAACTCCTTTCAAAGCACAGATAAGGACTGACTAAACACAGTCACTGTTTAAACACAGTCACTGTGGCTGTTCTGGTCACTCTCTGAGTTCACTTCCCAGAAATCACTGAGTTGCACTGGAACAAAAGACAATGTGAGGTGATTTTAATAGGTACCTGCAGCAAATTAACTGCAAATACCAGTCTCCACCTGGGAAGCTTCTGACTCACACTGCCTCACAAGAAGAATGGAATTAGGAAAATTCTTGCATAAAAATTATATTTTGAATACCAAGAGAAACTGTGACTCATTAAAATTAGTAAGGTTCCTTTACATAGTAGATAGTGAAGTGAAAATTTCTGTGGAAATGGTTCCACAATAAATTGGTCTTTAAATAGGTTCCCTTAAAGAGACGAGAAAGAGATGCATCCTCTAATATGTCTAGTTCCACTATTTCAGGCACTTCTGGATGTGTACAGGGGGGAAACTGGATGGCAAAAAGCAACTGCAACAATTTCTTGTTGGAGGCAAAACACTGAGATAGATGGACTGTTGGTCTGTCTCAGCTGAGAATTGCTTGTTTTAGTCAGTCATACCTTATGGTCTGAACTAGGGACTGAGTGTAACAACAGAAATGCAGCATGCATGGACTGTCCATTACATTCCCAGAGTATCTGAGACAGAAATTAGATCTGGTGGTATCCCAAAATGTATCTGAAAGCTTAAAAGTCATTGAAACAGCTCAAAATCTGCATTTTGAAATTCTGGGTATTTCCTAATGGCTAGAAATATAATGTTAAACCTAAACTGACCAAATAATGTATTCTCAGGAGCATTCCAAATGCAACAAGGAGGGTGACTTTACTGCTCTATTTTGCTTTTAAGACCAT
This sequence comes from Geospiza fortis, assembly GCF_000277835.1. Taxonomy (NCBI): domain Eukaryota; kingdom Metazoa; phylum Chordata; class Aves; order Passeriformes; family Thraupidae; genus Geospiza; species Geospiza fortis. Next base: position 1,806,468 of record NW_005054301.1, read on the forward strand.
GAGTTTTTAAGGCAAGTAAGAAAATAAAATGGTAAAATGATGATGCAAAAACGTGCTTCGAGGGCTAAGTTCTGGTTCCCTAAATAGCAATGTTCTGCTTTAGCTTTAGAGGACTGCAAACTGTAAGGAGTGAAGTAGTGACCACAGAAGGAACTGAAACATATCATCATGTTTTATATACTTTTCTTCAATGACCTCTGCACCTTTCCTATACAGAAAAACCCAACCGAAGCCAAAATATCTGTATATAAAATTGCATTGACTTGAAATTCTGACTGTTTTGAATACAGGGGTTCAGTTAGAACACACCTGTAATTTTTATTTAGCTAATTTTTGTATAAATGTCTTTTTTTTTTCTATTCCGTTTGTATTCTTTGTATTATATAAATGGGATCTTTCTTCTCAGTGAAACTTTGGTGAAAGAGGTCATCCAATCAGCTGCTATATAAACTCTATATGAAGTCTGTGAACTTTCTAGGTTATGTCGTTTCCTTTTTGACTGCTGGGAAGGTTGTCAAACACAATCCTTTGAAGAAAGACTTGCTCACCATCTCACTTCACCTCCTTTGAAGTAGATATTTAGAAATATCCTCATCTTCCACTAGCATAGAATCCGTAACTTTACTTGTGTTTCAGTGTAAGGACAGTTTAGAAAAAATGTCTCCCTTTCTAAATAAGATACTTATTACAAAGAAAATTTCAGAATAAATATAGTGATAAAGAGAAACAAAAGCAGAGGATAACCACCACTTTTCTTCTGATATTGCGCTTGATTCCATTCTTTCACCATCCATAACACATCAACATCCATCATGACCAATGTTGTTCCCATTTTTGTGGATGAACTCTTCAAAAACTTCCACTACTCTCTGCCACTACTCTACACCTAAGCAATAATAATCATAAAATTTATAGTCTATTTTCTAAACAATCATTACTTTCTTCCTGTTTGAATGTCCTAAAAATAAGGAAATAAAATCCAGATATGGTTTCTTGACAGCTGTGGTACTGGCACTTAGTAAATGCTTTGTAACAGCCAACAAGAATTGTTTATTTTCTTGTCTAAAAAAATGAGGTTAAAAATTTGTGATCCCAGAAGATATATTTCTTTCCATGTTATATTTGCAACCTCTCTCTTAGGGAGTCAGGTCAGCTTTTGCATCAATTACTGATAGTAAATATCATCTCAGAATGTTAACACGGCCGTGAGAGTTCAAATACTGCTTTATTCCTAAACCATAATTTTATCCCAGGATCTGTTGGGCACAGTCATACTTGTCATTGTATACAGCATTATTCACCTTTCTCATCATCCTTTCTAATCCAGACTAGGACAGTAGTGTCCAGCCATCAATCTGTAAGTATGGTGAAAAATGAGGCGGCAGCTTAAGGCTATTCCTTAGGAGAAGTGGAGTCCAAAGAGGAGCGAAGGGGAGGCAATGCTTGTGTGATGATTTCTTTTTCCTGATGGCAAACCTATGATTAAATACTGAGCCAGGAGCAGACAGTCAGGCCTCTAAAAGGGGAGCTTGGAAAGACTAGTGTCCCTCCACTGACAGAAAAAATTCCAGTCTTCAGTCTCTCTTGTTGGTAGACGCTGATTTTTTTCTGTGACAAGCTCTTTGGATGAAAACTACCTTAGAGTTAGAAGCCGTAGATAAAGACAGGATGGAAAATGACACCATCCTTCTAATGTTTGGCAAGTAGAATATCCCTGAACCTCTAAATTGTGCTTTTTAATCAATGAAGTAACTAATTTTTCTAAGAAATGCTATAGTGGCCTGGACATCCCTTAGCATTTACATTTGCAATCCTTATTCTCATATCTATAATCACAAAGTTTTGCATCTCAGGGAAGACAAGCTTAAGTACTTCTGGACCCACTGGTTCAAGGAGAAAATGCCATAAAAACATGACAAGCATATTAAGATTCACAGTAAAATCAGGTTGCAAGTCAGAACCTATAATCAGACATAACACCAGTGGATGTGTTTCTTAAACTCAGTATGAGCATTAAGTAAAAAAATGACTGATTAATTCAATTATCCTACGTAGCTTCCCACTTAAATATTTATGACAACTCTACCTCTCCTGAGCATAATAAAAGGTAAAATGAAGCTAAACACCTGAAAGCAGCATTCTCTATCAAGTTGTGTGGGTAGAATGTCCCAGATATCTCACTAAAATGTAACAAAAATTCACAAGATTAAGTGTTCTCTGCTGCCTGTGTTCAACAAGCAAAGAAAAGTCTTCATTTAGTAGCCAGTATCATGGTAGAAACAGAGGACGTTTTCCTCTTCTCGTTCTTTTTTTGAAACTTTTAAGGTTTTGGATTTCCCTGCTCAAAATAAGGAATTAAAAGGTCAGGTCTCCTATGGTTATGCGCTGGCTTTGCGAAGTTGTTTTTTTTTTTGGCTAATATCAGGTACAGTCAATTACATTCACCCTAGCACTCATTTACTCATGTCAGTTTGGGGTTTTCAAGCTTAGGGAAGATGATGCCTCAGGTTTCAGCTCTTATATTTTTCAGATTCTATTCTGCTTTAGTGTGTAAGCCTAGGCTTCATATTAGGAGATAGTAAGCTCTCTTCACAAAGTATGTAGACAAAACAATTCCTTCTCTAGCTGGGGACCAAGGACAGCCAATCCAGATCTCAGGCACAAGAGCATAAACAATGGTGGACCACAGAGAGGAAACAAGAAGAATGGGACTTTATGGGCTAAAGCTGTAATTGGACAATTAGCTCCAATACCATAATGGACCAAAATTTATAGAAGTGTGACACCCCATGACTGGTCATCCATTTAGTGGCCATTTTGGGTTGTGCTGCCCATGGTGGATCTATTTGAGGCCTCTTAACAAATCTACTTTATTCTTTAGCTCCATCTACTCTCTGTTCTAGGTCAGCCTTCACAAGGCATCAGTCCTGTAACATGAGCACTGGCCCTGCTTCTGACCAGATGGCTGTCAGCAGGAGTGGAGCTAATTCCCGGGTTCATCCACAGGCTATGGCAGCGTGGGCCTGGAGCTGACCTCCTGGGTCAGAGCCCAGACTCCTGCTCTCACAGGCAGCCCTACCATTGAAAGGTAACACCTTGGCCAGGAGCTGATGGATGGTTTGTTCTTCCCACTGTGAATCCCTCCCTGTTTCCTCCAGGGAGATAAGAGTATGTGCTTCAGCTGCTTGTGCTCCCAAGGTTAGCTAAAGATCCCTGGCAAAGTCACAGCACTGCAAGCATCGTTATTCTCCTCCCGGAATTCAAAAAGAATTTTTAGTTTTCAGTTTAGACTGAGAAATGGAGACACAGGGCTGCGTGTTCTGGGTTCAGCTGTGAATTGCATACATCCCTATGGTAAATATACATACTGCAGACACTGCTCAACTGCACAGCCGGTATCAAAAGCAGCTCAGACTTTCCCAAGAAATACAGGATAAGACCCAGGATATGGGATATGGGAGAGTCAGGCCGAAGGCTTGAGGATAGCAAGTAAGTTTGTGATTTAGTAACACGCCCAAGCACTAGCTTGGGCGGTCACTCTGAGCTACCTTCAAGAAACCTTCTTGTCCCCTTGGAGCAGACCAGAATGAGTACAACTCAAAGTGTGGCCTAAATCTGCCTTGGCCTTTGGAAGTGGTGTTGTGACTCCACAAAAGACAATGCTAGATCTTCTGCAGAGTTGAATAAATTTGCTTAAGGGTTGCAAAGTGAGACGGGAGCACAAGTAAAATTAAAAGTTACAAGTTCCTGTCTCTCGCTCTGCATTCAATCAATGAAACCACATGTCCTCTCTGCTTAGACATACAGCTTTGAAGACATGGCCCTTAATGGCCTGAGGTTTGACTGTTCCAGCTTTGTTATTTTTGTTTGTTTTTTTCCTTTTAGCCTTTACTACCAACCTCAGACAGAGTCCCTCAAAGCCAGTAGAGGGAAGAAGACTGGTGTTACAGGGGGGAACTCAATTTAATAAAAGCACTAGCAGAAATTTTTTGTTTCTTGAAAGCATGCAAATAGACAGTATGATTTACAAGGATACGGGGAAACAAGTACACAGCTTCCCCTTATGTTGTGGTTAAGACAGCTTGGAAACTATACTGCTGTGCAGAGAACAGCACAAACATACACTGCAGAAAGCCAAGGCAACTATTCAAATCCATCTTTGTTTTAAGCACCAACTATTAAAGTGACCATTCTGGTTTTACCTTGCTCTCTCTGACAGTAGTGACAAAAGGCTTTCTAAATCCTAAAAAGTTGCAAGTCTGCTTTTTCTGAATTGCAGAGGGAATTTGTCTTCTTGGCTTTTGAATAACTATGCAGAGTGAAAGTTGCAAGGAATAGTTGCTCATACTATATCAAATATGCACAGAAAGAAGAGAAAAAAATATAAACCGGGCATATTGAGACTCATATGGATTAAAGTGCCTAGATTATACAGCATGCATGTTTTGATGTGGCCTGAATAAGACATGGTAGAATTCATGGCAATTGTTTTATTACATGAGCAAAAAAAATTAACCTCATGTTGCTAATGCTGCAGATTTCCCCAAATCCTTGATTCAGCTCTATCATGTGGACAACTTTGTGACAAAGTTAAATAATCTTTCTGTCTTTCACCACTTCTTGCAACTCTTTTTACTATTCATTGGATGAGCAATCTTAGACTTCAGATGGAGACAAAAAATTGCAATAGCGAAAAAAGAATAACCTTTTATTCTGTTCCTGGAGTGCTCTTGAATCAAATGTTATGATTTTCTAAAATATATGTATGATTTTGAATTGTACAATAAAGTCTTCTGTAAATTACAGCTTTGAGATGGTTTATTATTGAAGTGTCATTAATTGCAGTTGGTCATATTAGTCACGTGAAGAGTTTTTGGGTTCATGCTCAATTCTCAGAATTTCTAGGATTGATTTTTCTGGTGGAAACGCTCATAGAAAGCTGTGTAAGCCAAACTCAACACAACAGCTTACAATTCACTATTAAGGCTCTTCTCAAGACTCATGTAAATGTGTCCAAAAAGCAAGGGGAAAGGAATCCAAATATATCACTCCCATTTTCAGGAATTTCTGCTTCCAGGGCCAAATTCTCCTGTGAAGAAAATGGCCATTTTCTTGTGTTTGTCTGGCTGAGAACATATTGCACAATATTTTGACACTTCAAATTGAAGTCTGACTAAGTTATGGCACGTACATTTGAAGAAATCAGAAAAAGGATGTAAAATGTTGTTTGTTTGTTTTTTCTTTTGTTTTCAGGTATATTTCTAAACATATCTAAGATTTGTGGATAAATATTTATTTTTTAAAACAGATGCCACAATGTGATAATGAAGTTTGAGAATGTTCTTCTCTCTGTAAAAAACCAAAAAAAACCCAAACCAAACCAAACCAAAAAACAACAGGAAAAAAAAAAAGGAAAAAAACCCAAAAAAACCCCACAAACCAAACATTCTCCATTGTAACTTTCTTCCCAACGTCATGTGTTAATATGTCATCACAACATCGCTCATCTGTATGTTTTCTCAACAAAATTAATATTGATGTTTTTAGTAGCGTTAAAAGACTTTACTGTGAGTTTATTGCTTAACTTTGAATATTCAAGTTCTATAAAGCTCTATTTCTCATATTTTCTATTTTTGAATTACTAGCACTAGATTGCAAGACTATGTTCTTTAATTCAAGAGAAGCCAGAAATTATCAAAATTGGTAAAAGAAGGTGGTCCATAGGAAATTTATAATTTTGAGAAACTACTACAGAATCACAGTCATGGATTCCTTTCCCATGTATGAAGCTTCATGGCTCTGATTCTATTCTACTGCCTTTGAAGGCAATGGAAAATTTCCCATTAGTTTCAGTAGGCCTTTTGTTTTATTTTCATAAGCATTTTTTAAAGTTTCCCATTTTGAAGTTCCCATGATTTAACCTTGGGTGTGACCTTGAGAGAATTTTTATGCCCATGAACAGAGAGAATTACTGAAGCCAATGAGCCTGAAGGGCTGGACCAAATATCATCACTTATAGTGCTATATTCTGTTGACTGCATAGAATGCCAGTATCTTGCCTTGACTTCTCCATCCCACTTTATAATTCGAGATATGTAGCTGAGCAGCTTATGCAATAGTTATACTGCTAACAATGGAAGCTCAGTAGAAAAACACAGTTAATACTTTGTGGAATGACAAGGACATAAAACTGCAAGAGAGTCGTTTCAATGTGTTAGGGAAAAACAGCAAAAAGACAATTTTCTCCAAGTTTCCTGGGACCATTCTGAACAACATTTAGTGTAATAGGCTTTAAAGAAATATTTTCAAGAAAGTAGCTGAAACTTTGTTTTACATAAATTCAATTGATTCAGAAAAGCAATTATTGCTACATCAAGGGATTTTTTAAAGACCTGAATAATAAACAAGATAATGGGCTCTATCAGTTTCATGGGCTATTTAAGGGTGTAATTCACTTTTCAAAACAAAAATTTATCCTAAAGTTTCATCTGGTGATGCAGTGCACCATCCTGCACCGTGTAAAATCTCACTGCCATGGTTTGATTTAATTGGAAGCAGAGATAAAAACACCACCGTGTATTAACAGCAGTCTCACTAATTAATGTCAGCCAACACTTTAACTCATTCCAGGCATTGTTCCATTTTACTTTTACACACATCCTTCTAAAAAAATCAATGCCCCCTCCACCTCTTCCACCTGAGGCAGCTCTCATTGGTACCAGCATGATGCCAAGGAAGAGCCCAATTGGAGCCCTGTACTTGATGTTCTTTCCGCTATTCTGTAACAATGACCTCAGTTCACACACACACGTCTGTATTTCCACCTTTTCATTCCCTTTTTCTCCGCTGCACATTTGTTCCACATTCTTCCTCCCTCATCTCTGCACCCCCCAACATGAAGCACAATCCACCTCAAGAGGTTTCTGTGGATTTCAGCAAGCGTGGACGGGCTTCTGACTGATACTCTCTCCCTCCTGTGACTTACATAAACTAAATGGCATTTGGATTTCTGAAAGAACTCTATTTGGTTGCAAAGTGAATACTTCTTTTATTCTTAATTTTCCGAAACTGAATTTCTAAGGGTTTTTTTTATCCCTCTTAAATATCAAAGTAATTTTTTCTCAGCAGCTCCAAGCTCCCCTTAGATTTGTGAGCTGAACATTTTGTTTCCTTTAGTGTGCTGATATCTTTCCAAAACAGCATCAATCAAAAGAAATAAATCCACCTTTCTTGAATGAGGTCTCTGCTAAATAAATGGATTTAAGGATGTCCAGACTCTACCCATAGGAGATATCAAGAACATTTAACACTTACAGTAAATGTACTTCTCTGCTAAATTACTTTTCACCTCTCAAGTATAGTAGAAACATTAGGTTTCTACTATAGGATGTTCCAGTCCAAATGCAGACCAGCAAATGCATAATCAAGAAGAAATGAACATTAGAAAACCTATAAAATCCCTGACATGCAACTAGGCCAGTTCATTACATTTGGTCTGACTCGATTTCTTCTGTAAGTACAATAGTATCTAGCAGACACTCCCTGCTGAAGGCCAAATGCGCAAAGGCTCTCTTGACCTAATGATTTTAATAAAACACGTGTTTCAATGTTTCTTTAAAATTAAATGTCAAAGTCTGGAGAGGCTAGGTGTCAAAGGAGTACTGGAAACCTGGAAGCGCCACATAAATTTGCTTGCAATGAGTTGAACAAAAACATCACTAAATTTACAATTAAACATTGTTAAGTGATAATTTACTGGAAAAGTATTGCAGATGGTGAATTCAGGAATCAGGAATGAAAAAGTAGTGAAGGACTCAAAAAGTATGGAAAGAGCAGCATATCATGAGACATTTTTTATGGTTACAAGTGAAATATCTTCAGGTAGACTTCTCTTCTGTAATTAGGACAAATGCAAAAATGCATAAAACAGAGAGGAAAAATTGTACATCAATAAGGTCTCAAAAAAGAATAGTCAAATTCTACAGAAAAACAGGATAGATTTGTAATAAGAATCCTGATTAACTAGTATGTTACTACCCACACAGGTTTGAAAGCATTAAATCTCTTGATTGTATTATATTAGTTTCAAAGACTGATGGTCTCCTATTGTATATATTTGATCTTCTGTTGAGATGAAAAATTTTGGGTTTGGGATATTTTCTACTATTAACTGCTGGACAACAGCAGTTGTGAAGAGGAGAAGGGATGAATGCACCCTCTCTTTTACTGAGCACTCTTCTGTGTTCCTTGGAGTAGCACAATCTCTTAAGTGCACACTCGACAAGGATGAAAAAAAAATGCTTTCAGTTAAATCTATTGTCAGACTTGGGTTTTAACCCATTTTCTCACTCCACTTATATTTGGAGAAAAGGCATTATTTTCCTTCCTAGTGTGGGTAGTATCCTACTTCCTATACCCACACAAGGGACCACGTGGAGAGTTTCCTTTAATAAATTCACAAGTAAGAAGTTGCTCTTACTTGTGAACCCCATATTGCTTGTGTTGCCAGAAATGTTTCAACTTTTCATCTTAAACTGGGCTTTAAAACAAATTTTCTAGCCTGTAGCTTATAGTAGTAGGCAAAACACCCATGTGAGTGGTTGCAAAGCTCCTTCTGGTATTTTTCTATCAATACTAAAAATACCAATGCAGAATCAATACTCTCCTCACACCTCTACTGAACATAAATGCTGCCATAAAGGCTTTGTAAATCCCAGGACCTCACATGACCTAGGCTCTGATATCTCTGCTCTACTACAACATCTGACCTGTTGCTTTAAGGGAACTCTGGTACTTGCAAAATTTAGAGGCACTTGATTTTTCTCTGCCAGAGAAAAGCTGGAGTGCAAGACAAGTTCAGGACATACCTCTACAGGGGAAACAATATGTTCAGGAAAAATCATTGAGGCATTGTTAGAGCCATGCAGGAGCTCCTACCTCACTGAGAGTGTGAGCAGAACAGGATGTGGATATATGTCAGGTGGTGGAGTTTATAGGTGTCCCCAGCCACAGTGATGGGTGCTCAGCACACCTGTCTCTTCTTGGATTAATGGGGAGGAAAGCATGTGTACATGTGGAGGCTCTGGCCTTCATCCCCACCTCAACTACTACAACCACTGTCAAAAGAGAAGAATGTTCTCAAAACCTCACCAGCAGCTCAGACAGATTAAAAAACTTATGTACTTACTGATTATATAAAAAACAGAACAGAAATTACAAGTTTAACACTTTGTATTACAACCAAGTTAGAAATTGAATTGTTTGGGAAAAAATCACAGGGTTATCTCTTAACTAATATCAGATTTCTGCTGTAAGTAAGACAGATATGGAAGTTTCTGAAAGAAGAGCTCACTGTAATCCTTTGTAAAGAAATTCCTAGCCAACTTAAATATAGAATTTGCAATTAGCTACTACTATAATTATTGAATCAAAACCCAGATGGGAATACCAGACATGAAAAATCAAATTTTGTAGGTATATTGATTAAAAATACAGCTATAACTAATGCTAGGACTACATTTGAATACTTGTTTGAATATTTTTATAACATTCCCCTTTTTCAAGCATATAATCCTAATAATGTTCACATGTGAGTGTTTTCTAAATGGCAAATTATTATACCTACCATTTAGACACCATGATTACACAAAGAAAGTAACATCTTAACCCATGAAGAACTGTCAAAAATTAATGAAGCTTAGAGGTATGGTCGGCAAGCTCTGAGAGAGTTCTGGGAGTTTTTTAGACTAAGAGCTGTTAGCAGTGCATGCATAACAGTGACACTTGATTTACATGCCTTTTACATTTAAATGCATGTTGTAAGCATGAACAATTCACCAAATATTTCTGTAGGCTAGATAAATACTATAGAACAACTAGCTGGAGCAGAAAAGTGAATAGCTGTCTTTTGAAGATTTTGAGCAACCACAGGATTTCTAATAGGATTTAGATGTTTAGTGCTTGATTGGTATGTACTTTTCATCAGTGCATATTTTCTGGTGAAAAGTTCTGAATCAAGGACATTAGAAAGCTTTGTACTACATTGCTGTAATTAAATTTTTAATTGCAATTTGGATTTAAGTACTATTTAGACATGGCTGATATTTCCAGTGCTCATGCAAACCAGTATCCCCCTACTACTGATCTGGGACTGGTGAACTCTGAGGGTTGATTTCAATCTGTCTCACAGTTTTTCACAGAGAACAGATAATCAACCCCTGCACCTCTGCTTGGCCAAGTTCCACCAACCACCCTGGCTCCTTGGAGCCAGGAAGGTAGTAAAGGTGGATCTGGATTTACATAGATGTAGATTAATATATATTCTGGGCCTATATTCTGAAAAAAAAAAAGAAAAAAAAGGTGCCATGGTCACTTTCACATTGCCTAGCTCAGGTCCATAGTTACCAATAGCTTTAAGTACCTTGTAAATCTGGAAAAAAATATTCAAACTGAGGTAAGATGCTTTGGAAAATATCAAGAGTTCTATTTGTTATTACTATTGAAGAAAGAAAAATTAAAATTATAAAATCCAGCATAGTTCTCATTTTCACATGGGTTTTTTTGAGGTACAAATAGAAAATAATCAGGATTTAGAGCTAGGATAGTTTAGATTCACCCCAAAGCAGTAAGGGTCAAATGCAATTAGCCCTAGTTTCCACATCAAAGTCAGACAGATCTATAAGAGTTTCTGCATGACCTGTTCCTAGCTTCAGCCTATAAAAGTTTAGACTGGAAAGTGTCCAGAAAAGAGCATAGACTGTAGACATGGTATTAGATTAATATATGAGGAAATATTTGGTTGAAAACTTTGAAAATAGACTAAAAAAATCCCTCAAACTTTGGCATGGTATTTCAAATTAATCTCAACTGGACCTGACAACTGTTACCAGCTGATGGCAGTTCTGTGTGAAATAAGGAATCAGATTCCACTGCAGCTACCACTGGCTACAGCCAAAACCACAATTCCCATTTGGAGTAACAGTGCCCTTGTGACACCAAAAACCCCCAAATAGTAAAGGAGATGAAACTGTCCAGTTATTCCCTAGAAGATCCCTCTGAGATAAGGTGAGGGACAGAATCAGATTATGTGTATGTGTGAAAACAGGATGAAAGCATGGCTCATACTTCCATAGCACCTCTGCTGTATTTCTTCTTCGAACAGAGATATTCATTGTTTGAGACTTCCAGTCTGATAAACCGTCACTACAACAATTAATAATTGAAAAAATTGAAACTAAATCTTTTCTACTCACTGAAATGACAAGATGGGAAAATACAGTACAATTTATAAGCATGTTAGTATATTTTCTACTCTGTATCAAAATGAGAAGTCATTTAAATGCCTTTATTCCTAACCTTTTTTAATATGATATCAAAGAAAAAATGATCACACTCATATCACCCTTCACCAAAAAAATGAAGGGAAAAAAATTCTCTATGCTGAACATAGATTTATGTATGACCTCCATTAACATTAATGAGAGCCTTCAGCTAAATCCCTAAGCCCTGCGGCAGAAACCTAAACTTAATAATTTAGTCAAGAACTAAAAAGATGGTGGAATAAGACATAAGAAATAGCAAAAAAAAAAAAAAAAAACAGGAGAAATCAAACAGTAACAGGAATTGCAACATGTGACAGCAAAACCACTGCAGAAATTCATAGTTTGCAGGGGAATAGAGTTGCTTGATTCAGGGTCCTGAAGAGGTAAAAAAAAATAGAGCTGGTGTGAAGAAGAGTGACAGAAGTCCAAGAAGCTTAGGAAGCTCACTAGCCTATCATCACCTCCAGAAATAGTGGCATATGCCTCAATGATGGTGCAGGTTGGAAGATATGGTATCATTTTCCAGGGATGAATCAAAGTGATACCTTCTGTTTGTGTATTGTTTGGTTAGTGGGTAATTATCTTCATGGGAAGAAATTTATCTGTCCTTGCTTCAGCAAAGGCAACAAGGAAGAAGATATATATGAATAGCTCTATGCTTTTCCAAGCAAAAAACCTCAAAATAATACTTTAAACCAGATGAGGTCTTGTTATAGCTTGCTGTATATTAAACACAATTTTGCAGCATAAAAGTTCATTCTTTCAGGTTTCCTATATCTTTACACAGTGTAAGGGCTGAATGGAAAAAAAAAAAGAGACACATTCAGGGATGAATATGTCAATTTTGACAATCTAAGCTGTTTTACCTTTTAACAACTTCTCTTCTCTTATCCCACATCTTTTATGTTAAATCCCACATCAATTCAGACCCCCTACAAACTAGTAGAATTTGATGGAAACAGAAAGCTAGATTTAAAGGAATTATACCAAGAATACTTTTGGACCAAGTTCTATATGACAGAATTTCTGCCAGTGAAGGTCATCACAGAGGCAGAAAATCTAATAAACTTTTTTTTATTATGTTATTACCTTTTATTTAACTACAGACAAACAAATGTCAGAATTTTTCATTTTCATGCCATGAGGGGTTGCAAAGATATATATATTTTAAATTAAATAGATATCTGAAAGGCAGAAAGGAAGTTGAATTTAAAGCAGTCTGATCCAGTGTATCTGGGAATCTCTAGTATGCGGTGTGAGAAAGTATTTCTTACACCTGGAGGAGTTTTGCTGCAGAACAGGGTCCTTATACAAGGCAGGCAAAATGAATAAAGATTTCATCTACCATGTGTCTTAGGAAAAGACCAACTTCTTAAGGAGCTAAAAAGGAAGAATTAAATTCAGGCATTAATTTAAAATATTAGAGACTTCTCCAAATTGTAATTTGCTCTGTGATTCTATTAAGAAACTCATATTTGCTTAGTATTTGTGTGATTTGGTCAGCATTTGTGTGATGTCTCTTTCCAAAAATGTTCAAAACTTTTGTGCACTTATTCAAATCACTAATCACATTTTGTTTCTACTTCAGTTTCTCCGTAGTGAAGTTCAGAAATTTATCTAAAACTTGTAAATTGACATTGCAAATGCTTTTTCCCTCTTGCAGATCAAGAAACCTTTGTTAACTTGGATGTCCATTTTGTCTTTCTATTTTGCATTTGGTCATATCTATAGTTAGATTATTTCTTTATGGACAGAGTCATCAGAGCAAAATATCTACAGAAAAATCACAAAGACCGTGTTTCACAGTAACACATGTAATCTAAAAGTTGCATAGCATTAAACAGAGAAGAACTGTGATCTATGATTGATATATTGAAAAGAGTCACAGTCACCAAAACAAAACGAGAACACCATTGGAAGCAGCTGAATGCTTCTCCCTTTCCCCCTCTTCCCTCTTTCTCACTCTTCTGTCATTGCAATTAATATGTTGATGTTGACAGAATTTATCAGGAATTTCTGAAGGACAACACTTTAAATATACAGAATCTCATTTTTCTTTCACTTATAAATTAAAGAGCCATCATCATTAATGGCATCATTTTGAAAAAGCAGTGAGAGTTCTAAAGAAAATCTAAAGTCTGTTTTCTGAAATTTGTCACTAGGAAATACACTTTATGGGTGTTTGTATGTATAAGGGTACGTTTTCCTGTGAAGTTTCTTCTCTTCCTTCTAAATATGATAGAGACTTACCCAGAGAAATGGTTTCAAAAGGGTTAAAGTTATAATATTAATGCTGTACTGCACTGATGTCAGCAATTTACAGCAGGATGGTGGCTTCCAGTGCCAGAAGCTATGGCACAGGAGAGAATGTTATTTTAACAGCATGATTCTCTATGAAAGCCTGTCATCTTCTGTTCCTGAACCCTTGCTAATGTACTGAGGCGACATGCCCAGATAGAAAAGGAATGTTTTTCAGCTGTTATGTGGTGGCTATTAATATAAATACTGCTATACAATAAATATGATGCCACTGCTTGCCATCATTTTAAATTGACAAAGACATAGGAATCTCTTGGGACACTGTGTTTCTAAAGGGCCACAACCTTCATTCCTTATTTAGATGAAACTCTTAATAACCTAACTCACAAGAAACTTTCCTTTTAAGAATTTTAAGCCCTTGAGACCATCTGGGCACAAATACCATGCTGTGTCAGGCCACATTCACTGTGACTGACAGGGCATAATGCAACACTAGTTTGAATTTTTCTGCATTGCTGCTCTCACACTCCTTAATATTTGCTTAGCATGCCTGACAATACCACAGTGAGATCCAGCACATGCTCAGTACCAGAGAAGAGCTGAAATTCTGAACATTATGACTGATGAGCCATTTTTTCTGACTAACAGCCCTCACAACTCACAGTAGATGAATAAAAAAATTAGCATTTAAGTCTTCCTGAAATTTCCTTTCTTTCCGTTATCACTTCCCCAAATGACTCAGCTAGAGTACTACAAAGATATATGTACTTATTTTTCAAAACAAAATAAAACGCAAAGAGCACCTTTCTGTCTACTAAGGAATTTTTTTTAATGTATTGCACTTTACCAGTTGCTTATCATTTTCTTTTGGCTAACAGGCTCTTGCAACGTCATAGCCAATGACTATAGAGATAATTTTTCAAGACTTATATACATGCCCTTCTAGGCAAATTATTAACAATGCACGTTCTTGAAAAGATAATTCTGTCTATTCAACTCATTAGAAAGGAATGTGAGTAACCAAGATGAGCAGATGCACCTCAGTCACTTGAGCCAATTAGGTCACCCTAAGCAAACTTCAAGGCATCAGGTCAGTCACAAAATCAGCTTGGTGATCTGAGAGAGCAAGACATTTCTGTGGGGCTTGTGGAACTTACAAGAAAAAAATACAGAGAAATGCATCTCTATATTTGAATTTCCTATATGTCTGTAAAAATAAAACACTAATGTTAAATCAAAGTAACTCTCAATACTTTTTATACCAACATTAATATTTAACATTCATGTGTATATTTGAAATGCTCATTTGAAATACAGTAGCATAAAACTGGCTATTTTACCTGTTCATACCTACTCATACACAATTCCTGCTCAGAAAGTTTACCACCTACCTTTCATGTACTTTTTTGCCTCCACTTACACTGATCTGTTTTTCTGCCAAAAACACTGGGAAATGCAGAAGCATAACACTATTTCTCTTATACATAAAAAAAAAAGAGGGGGAAAAAAGTGTGTGGGGGACAGCAGATCTAAACCCAACTCTTTGACTGCATCACTGCTGGAAACAAAAATCAAAGTTTTACAATATCTCAGCAAAGGAAGTAGCTAATCACAGAAATAGGTGATCTACTAGTCAGAGAACTGTGATTTGTACAAGCATATGCTGCAGAAGTAGAGGAGGCATCCTGGGTCAATGAATCCAATTCCCTGCTATCATAAATAATCATGTCATATAATCCCATTCATCTCATTTGAGCTCCATCTTAAAACCCTTTTTATGAATTTGTGGAATAAATGCATTCATAGCTGGTTTATATTAATTTGTTCTTGTGTAACCTTGTCCTTCAGCAAAAATAACTCATCTTCCTCCTGCCCCCATTTATTTATAGAAGGCAATCATACTTTTTCTCAGCTATTATTTTGCTAGGCTAAATCCAGCTCTTTCAGTCCCCTCATGTAAAACAGCTTCTTCATTCCTCTAGTTATCAAAGCAGCTGGTCTGTGTACCTGCTCCACTTGAAGCATATTTTTTTTTAATACTCTCTTCAATGCTCCAAATAGTTTTAACTCTTCCTATACTAATGATCAAAATTTCATTACCTACTGGAGATACTTCTCTTCAAGCATACTAATCTGTCCTTCCTCCCTCCCTCCCTCCCTCCCTCCCTCCTTGGCAAAGGCACTCAAGTGGTTTGTGATTGACTCACACATTCAAGTCTCCCTTCCCAACAGTTGTTCTCCCACCCTACAAATCAAAACTTTTGTTAAGTAATAATATAAATACACCAACAATTAAAATGTTTCAGTATTTTAATAATTTCATCATAATTCTGTCTTAGAACAGGGATACTTTTTATACCAACATTAATATTTAACATTCATGTGTATATTTGAAATGCTCATTTGAAATACAGTAGCATAAAACTGGCTATTTTACCTGTTCATACCTACTCATACACAATTCCTGCTCAGAAAGTTTACCACCTACCTTTCATGTACTTTTTTGCCTCCACTTACACTGATCTGTTTTTCTGCCAAAAACACTGGGAAATGCAGAAGCATAACACTATTTCTCTTATACATAAAAAAAAAAGAGGGGGAAAAAAGTGTGTGGGGGACAGCAGATCTAAACCCAACTCTTTGACTGCATCACTGCTGGAAACAAAAATCAAAGTTTTACAATATCTCAGCAAAGGAAGTAGCTAATCACAGAAATAGGTGATCTACTAGTCAGAGAACTGTGATTTGTACAAGCATATGCTGCAGAAGTAGAGGAGGCATCCTGGGTCAATGAATCCAATTCCCTGCTATCATAAATAATCATGTCATATAATCCCATTCATCTCATTTGAGCTCCATCTTAAAACCCTTTTTATGAATTTGTGGAATAAATGCATTCATAGCTGGTTTATATTAATTTGTTCTTGTGTAACCTTGTCCTTCAGCAAAAATAACTCATCTTCCTCCTGCCCCCATTTATTTATAGAAGGCAATCATACTTTTTCTCAGCTATTATTTTGCTAGGCTAAATCCAGCTCTTTCAGTCCCCTCATGTAAAACAGCTTCTTCATTCCTCTAGTTATCAAAGCAGCTGGTCTGTGTACCTGCTCCACTTGAAGCATATTTTTTTTTAATACTCTCTTCAATGCTCCAAATAGTTTTAACTCTTCCTATACTAATGATCAAAATTTCATTACCTACTGGAGATACTTCTCTTCAAGCATACTAATCTGTCCTTCCTCCCTCCCTCCCTCCCTCCCTCCCTCCTATGCAAAGGCACTCAAGTGGTTTGTGATTGACTCACACATTCAAGTCTCCCTTCCCAACAGTTGTTCTCCCACCCTACAAATCAAAACTTTTGTTAAGTAATAATATAAATACACCAACAATTAAAATGTTTCAGTATTTTAATAATTTCATCATAATTCTGTCTGTAAGGACCAAAAATAAGGTTAGAGGAGTAATAATAATAATAATAATAATAATAATAATAATAATAATATCTATTAAGATAAGTTACTGCATTTTTAACTCTCTTCCTTTTAGTTGTTTTACACTTTAAATTTTTTTTCCAGTCTCTAAGTCTCTAACTTTCCTCTTCATGCTAAAGAATTTCACCAGATCAGATGTTCCTTTGAAGTCTAGATAGAAAAAGTACATTATCATTTCCTTCACAAAAACCAGTTATCTTGTTAAACACAGCTATCAGGCTAGCCTAGTATCACTCTCCCTCTATCTCTGGCTGATGCAAATTGTATTCCATCCCATTTTATACAGACATTTATATTTTTAAACCCTTGTCTCAAAATGTGTTTTAAATCTTTGCTTATGAGAAGGGAAAAGAACCTCTAGCCACACTAACAAAGATGATCACTTCCTTCTTTTTCTTCCTTTTCACATCTTCTGCAATTAGTGAAGAACACCGCAGGACTTACTGCCTCAAATCTCCAAGGTGAAATTTGCACATCCTTAATACTCGCTGTATTCTCAGGTGAAGAAATATTAGTTTTTAAATACACCCTTCCACTAGCTTTTCTCTCTGCCTTTGCATGTTTCAGTCATCCCTGGTGAAAATTCAGTGACAGAGTTCTAATCCTGAGAGTAAGACTTAATTTAACTTATTTGGAATGAGTTATAAAAAATTATCTCATCTGTATCCCTGCAATAGGGATAATGAAATATGTCACTCAGAGCACGCTTGCTTTTCTTGCATTTATATGTCACTTTAGAAATAGACCCCAGTGTTTAAACCCACTATTGTATCTCCAGTGAATGACATTACAATCTCCTTTTCCAAGTGTCCAAATGTACCCTTCTGGGATCCTGGCAAGTTGTTCTGAATGAAAAACTCTCACATTAGGTATTTTCTAGGAGTACATCTAGATTAAATCATTGCAGTTTCACTGTTGCGCTATGATAATAAGTTATTATAATATTACTATTGTTACAGACTAATCCTACATTGTCAAAAATTGCTACTGTTTTATTACAATAACTTCATAATTCATTAAAGCAAATGAGAAGAAGGAACTGCTTCATAGGCTGAAAATTATAATCAGAAATACAAGCTGCATAGAGAGTATTATGTGTAAAGCATCTTTATAGAACATAGCTTAGTAACATAGGCTGGTATCTTAGATATATGCAGATTAATCAGAACTAACCTGGCAAGTAAATGCTGGAAAGGCACACAGTAGTAGACAGAATGGAAGATTAGTGTTAAAAAATACACGAAAAAGAAAATACTATAACTTCTTTAACCATATGGTAAATGGCACGATTCTGAGTAGAAAAAGAATTGCTCGATATGGAAAACATATGCTACGCATCACATAAGGGAGAAAAAGGGCAAGACAGGCTAGTCAAAAGCAGTGGCCATCACCAAAGGCCTCAGAAAGTCCTGAGACTAAAGCACCACAGATCCTGAAGTCTTAATTGTTCACATTTGTAAACAGGTCTCTGAGCTTCTGCCCAGCTCCTGAATGATGAACTGCTGTCTTATTCACTCCCGTACAAGGACACATAGAATCACTTTTTTTTTTCCTACCTAAGAATATCTTGTAATCCATACAAACAGCTTGTACTTATTCTGGCCATAAATTCTGCAGCACTTG
>NW_005054301.1:1825171-1844858 GCF_000277835.1 Geospiza fortis
TTAACAAGTAGTTGACTTCCAGACCCTTGATCCAATCTAAGGAAAAAACCACTTAAGAATATTCTCCTTATCTACCTAGGAGCTTTTGTATTATAATATCATCTCCCTTCTGAGCTAAATACTTATATTTTGTGAATGTCTCCTTACAATTGCAACAGATTATATTGTGAAAAATGCATGAAAAAAAATAAGTGTAATAAATCCAAAAAAATCTCTCTCTTACTGTTGACTTAAATTCTGAAGAATTTGAGATATTTAGACTTTTATGGGACATTTCATACAAATATAATCTTTCACTGCATCATCTTTAAGTGTTTAAGAGACAAAAGATGACACAACTCTGAACAAAACTTCTGGGTCTGGTCAGAATTTTTAACCAGCTAGGACCAAAGGTTAAATTACTTGACCAAGTAAGCCCAGTGAGTCAGCAGCAGAGTCAGAATGAATAAGCCCCAAGAGTGAAATTTCATCTTTTTGAGGCCAACATAATTTTCCCAACATTTTCTGCTTAGCCAGGATTTCACTTCAGTTTCTATTATATGCTTCTGCCTCCTCTAATCACTAAAGCACAATGGCTCTAAGTGGCTCTTCAGTTACTAAATTTTTAAACTCTTCAGTTACTAAACTTTTAAATGCTGTTTTGATGGTGTTGCTGGTGATATTTTTTGCCCTCTCATGTACTTTATTTCACATGATTTTACCAAAGTGCTCATCAATCATTATTCCAGTAATATAAGCTTAGGCAAGTGTCTTGATTTAAAATTTACTGACACTATAATCCCTTTAAATAGTTCCAGCATAGCATTAACTTATTATAGAGAGTGACAGTATAATACAAAAATTGAATAAAATAAATGATAAATAAAATTTCTGAAGAAAGACAGATCTCACATCAAGCTATTTGTATGAAAGCACATGATGGCAATGGACCATATTTGTGAACTTGATATAGAAACACTTTAGCAACTTTTGTTTACATGTACAGGTCTAACAGTGGTAACATTTTCTGTCATAAACATTTGGAAACTATGAAACAAAAAAGAAATAAAATAAACCAAAACTTTTGTATTTTTGAGCGATCTGGAAAACCCTGAATAGCCCATCAGATTAACTTTTTCTTCTTTCAACAGCAAAGAAGTTGTTTAGACATTTCCTTAAAATAACTTTTTTTAGATCATTACTACACTTCATAAACTCATCACAAAAATTTGTAAATGCCAAATTGCTTATAGTCTTTTTGCAGCAACACTCAAAAATCAGTGGAAGCTTAGCTTTGACACCTTCAATATTTTCTTGAAAATCCTAATTTGCTGATGACAGTGACTGTCCAGAATTTTGCTCAATATGCTTGAGAAATATTTGAAATTGAAGAAGTGATTCTTTGATTTAGTAATTATATTTTTAACCAATTCAGATGGGAATATTTTCCAATGCAATTTTGCCAATGACATTCAATCTGGACAGCTACAGTTCTCACATTGCTGAGATAATGTTATTGCTATTAATAATCTCAAAGAACCTCTGAGATTGAAGGCATTGCATAGAGCCACAGATGGCTGCATAAAGGTCATTATTTTAATAGCTATAACATTAAAAATACTGGAAATTCCATACACTTGGCTTAGTTGTCCTGTATGTTTACCTTCAAAAAGCCAGAAATTATTGTGACAGGAAGAACCCTTGCAGGAAAAACAACACTTTATAAATGACACTCTAGTGCAAGCTGACCTTATGGTAATATAAATATTGATGTTATTAATGCCACCTAAAGTATCCACTGAAAGTATCCAAATAGAAATATACCTGCCTGTCTTGTGTGCAATGCAGCAGTTTAAGTCAGCAAGGCATTGCTTCTATTGCAATGTTTTATTTTAAACTGATTTATTGCACTGATGTCCATCAGAAAGGGAAAGGAGATTGAGGAGATGCACAAGGGGAGTAAGAGAGGACCAGGAAATAAAGACACAAATGCACTCAGTGTTAATAACATGAGTTACAAAGTATCTTTCTACAGATTCCCACAGAGTGTGGTTTCAGCTCCTGGCAGCGCTGTAGGTACCTCTCCTGTGTGAATGCGGCTTCCTCACGTGAATGGAAATTCAGACATTTTTAGGGCTTTAGCAATTAAGGCCTAAGGACATAATATCTGGAAGATATTCATAACAGATCTTATGAATAGGTGCCTGGACAAAAACCTCTTCCTGTGTTCAATTGATTCTTACTATTATTTCAGTGCCTTGAGTTCTTAACTACCTAAGGCTCCAATTGAAGACAATGTTGTAGTCAGTGCATTCTCTCTGCCAGAGTGCTATTGTATGGCTCAACTCTGATCAATCAATTTTGCTATTCCAAATGACCAAACATAGTTAATTAATTTATCTCAAATAGTGAGAAGGTTTTCTTATGCCAGCTGTGCCTGCTCTGTCACTGCAGACATATTTTCAACACTAATACGTCAGTGCTTTGTCAAAGCTAATACCATTTGTGCCTAGAAATGAGGCTTACATAATTTATTGGCAAATATGTACTAATTTTTGCTTTTAGAAAAATATCCTCATGTTCTGCTTATTTGAGACAAAGGCTAAAAGAGTAAAGATGTCATTCCAGCTAGCAGGACAAGTATAATGACTTGCAGTTTCTGAAAAAATGCTCAGCATATCTCACTCTTTTTTTGAATAAAATCCGGAAACAAAAACGTTTCAGAAAAGCAATTCATTAGGTCTGTGAAGAATTCAAGCCTGAATATTACAAGTATATAGGAAAAATACATATAGACGTATTGGTTTTACAAATTTTCTTTAGATCATTTAGGTTCAAACTAATTTTTACATGGTTTCGATGAAAAATGCTAAGATGTAGTACTGAGCCTGAATCATACTCAGAATTCCTGCATACTAGCTTACATTCTAGGTGCTCCTATAATAAATTTTTGTCTCCCTTTGTGATGCATTTTCGTCTCAGGGCTCATGTTCCAATGTGACAAGAAGAAAAGGAATACATCCTTTTCCAGGCAGGACTTTACAGTAGAGCTAAATCTAGTAATCAAGTCACAAGATAAGCTTTTACATGTGGCCATTTATTGAATGGATGTTCCTCTGCATGAACTCATAAACATATTAAGAGTTTTAGCAAATACTCAATGAAGTGCTTGAATGAAGTCTTAACTAACCATAAGGGACATGGAGAGGGTAGTCAGAAGTTACCCCATTTCTTTGATATTGGTGGGAGATATTTCTATTGATTTTGCTGAAGGACAAATCATCACCTAAGTCTTTAACACCGGGAACTTCAGTCACTTATATTAAAACAGAGATATAGCTATATCAGTGCTATTATGCCACACAAATTCCTAAAAATAGATTACAACCAAATTAATCAATTACCTGTCAAAATGGGCTGGTATTAAATTTCAGGGGTTTATGCAGCTCAAATTTGTGTTTGGGACACCAAGTAAGTAATTCTGCATCACTTTATATACATTGTTTCATCAAATAAAAATGTTTTATTTGAAGTTTATTTAAATATTTCTAAAATTTTCAGCCAATTCTGGACATAATATGGGAAAGAAAACTTATGACTGTATTAAATTAAGGAGGAGTGGATTCCTCATTAATATGTTACATTCTGTATAATTTTTTGTTATTCTGGAACAATATTCTGTTTTATTCTGGAAAGCTAATCAGATCAGATAATATAGTTGATGGTTCATTCTTCTGTTCAAGTCCTGAACTAGCATAACTAATCTAAGAAAATTATGTCAGTACAGACCAACTGATGAGCAGAGCTGCATGTTCAGAAAACAGAGTATGTATTCTAGCATCATCAGATACATTGAATATTGAATCAGTAACTGGATGCCACATTTCAGCCCACTGAAGCTTGGCCAGTATGATATTGCAGTATTTTCTCTTCAGGACACAATTGGCAATGAAAATTTCACATATATATGAGAAATTGCTATGATAAACTGCATATTGCAAAAAAAAAAAAATTCCAACATTCTTTATTAGGGAAATTATTTTGGGAACTTTTAGCAGAGACAAGTTGTGCAAACCAAGACATTGGAGAAGTGCATAAAAGACTTCCCTTAAAATAAATCTTAATTCCTCCCATGTCTCTAGAAGGAAACTGGTTTTGTCAGACTGTATTTTGCCTCTGTTTCATTTAATTATTCAGATCAACATTTACCAAGGGAGATTTGTCTTTGCTCAAATTCTCATTGCATGCCAGACAACCTGCTGCCTATTCTTATTGCTTTTATTACTTATTGCTGTTGTATCATGGACTTTGAAGGCAACACTGTTACAATTTAAATGAAAAAAAAAGTTACCATGAGAAACCTTGATCTTCAGAAAGAGCTTTTACTTCAAACTGTCTCAGATTTATATTTTAGGCCATACTACATTTTGAAATTAAATCTTTCTCACTGAAAAACCATAAAAATATAAAGGTGGTTCTTCTTGGTCCTTCCAATGGAATTAAGTTGAAAGAAATTTCCACTGAAAGAAATGTGTTTAAGTATGTGTGGAGACTTGCAAAATGGTTATCGTGTTCAAAACTCATTGACTTTTACTGGGATTGAAAGTATGCAGAATTCTGAAGGACTTGACCTCAGCTGTGAAAAGGATACTGCTTCTCAAATTTATTTTTGATCTAACTGGAAACAGAAGGAACCAGCATGAAATAGAGGCCTGCATTTCACAGGAATAATATCTCAGTCACTTTTGGGAGAGAGTGGGAAGGTTGAGGAGAAATCTAAAAATTTTCTACTGCTTTAGCATGAAATGACTGCAGTACAGCCGCATGATTCTTAGGCTATGGGGGAAAAAAACCCACCAAACATAGTTACTGCTGAGTAAGTAATGCTTTTGAGCAAGTAATTTTTAAACAAGTAACATGGAGTTAATTGTCCCAGTAGCAAAGCCCCTAGAAGTCAGCCACTGCTGCCTGGAGCTATCTGTAAAAAGTGATATTTACAAATGTTGCAGTCATAGTCTCTTTGTTACAGTATTCTTAAGATTTTTGCTGTACTTTAGGGAGAACCTTACAATCTCCTTCACCTATTTACTCCATATTCACTTTTTTATATAGAAAAATCTGATATTTTGAAGCTGCAGCTTCATTAGGAATCATCTGATTATAGCAGCATTTTTAATGCTTGTACTTGGGCTGGAAGCAGACAATTGTTTTGCCAGGTTTATTTTTATTATTCTCCCAAGTCCTTCATATAGCAAAATGGCAATATATACTAAGCACATATATGAGTTTCTCTACTGGATGGCATACTAATCATCAAAATAAATCAAGAAGCTCTGTTCAAACTGTATGAAAATTTTGCTGTTTGTGGGATGCCATTTTTTTAAAGTTTATATTAAAAAAAAGAGGATTCTTTTACATTTCCCTATTACCTAGTATTTTTAATGAAAATCTAACACACTTTTACAAATGAATTTTTGAACATGCCCTTTTGGACTAAAGATAGTGCTTTTGATTTGGTTTTCTGTTTTCGAAAGTGTTGTGGATTTTTGCAATTGCTTTTTAAACTACTATGGATATAAGTAGCATGCACAAATAGGCAGATGACTGTAGTTGCCCGTTTGATTTGTCAGTGTAGGACATCTATACATTGATTCATAAACCACGAGCACTCTGTACTTTACTTCAGGTATTTCCAGTCCATACATGCACTGTGTTTCTGATTATTTACATCTCCAAATGTGTTTTGCCGTGACACTGTCAATATGTCTGATACGAGGATGTTTGCCTTCTTTCTGCTTTATCCTATAGGTAAAGATTTGATACAAGGAGTAAGTCTCTTCATTTTCATTTATGTAGATGTAAGGTAATTCCAGATTTTAGAAGAATGAACTTATATTTATACTGGAGAAATATCTGTGGTGAAAGTGTGACCCTTTAGTTTTTGCTATTTCAGGTTTTACAATTCCTTTTCCCTTACTGGTAATGATACATTATGAGAAGACTTACAGAATGAAAAATTATCAGAAAGATCCCTCTCTATTTAAGAACAGTAATATGAGTTATGGTGTTATTCATTTCACTTTTTTTTTTATTTGCAGCATAGCAATGCATGTAAGGGAAAACTTCCCCAAATGACTGTCAGCAATTATAGAATATGGGTACTTATTTATAACAAGGAGAATCTTCCTCCTGGAAATTGCCTGAAAAGCAAGAAATACACTGGGATCATGAATTCAACCTGTGTAATTACCTGAGAGAAGGGAAGAGGAGATTTGTTTCTTGTCAGATCAGTTCTAATCTCATTTTCCCACAGCCTAAAATGACAGCTTTGTACTTATATCCATTAGTGAACCTGTGGACTCCTTCCTCTCTGATAGGAGATGTTAAAATAGATGGAATCATAGTACCATGAAAATGCAACCCTTTAATCTTGCTGGGAAGACCTAGGTTTCAGCATGTCTGGGGCTTTAAGTATTAGAGGTTACAATAGAAGGGCAAAGTGAGGGAGAGGGAGAGAGCAAGAGAGCAGGGGTGAGAGAGAAACGCTGTATATAACATTTCTAGAAGAACAATCCATTGGGAGTAATTTTTGCAACATTGTTATTTGCAGCTGGAATATGCAGCACAATTGAGACCATTTTGCTAATTACTTATCTAGATTGTGCATGTGTATCAAGTCAGTGGAGCTATAAACATAATTGATGCACCCATAAATTATTGTGTGTACAAACCACTGCCCTGAATTTCATGATCAGAAGGAATTTTAAAGATTTTTAATTCTGACTGACCAGGTCTCATGTTGAGTATTAATAATTCTCTGCATTATATAAAGACATCTAATATTATTGAACATCGCAGAACACTTTCGTAATAGCAGCTTTCACTAAAGGTTTTCATATTGGCATTAGGTTAATACAGTGATGAACAGAATAAGATCACATAGAACAGAATGCAATCTGGCTCATTATTATTCACTTTGTTTTATATCTAGTTGCAAAACATTGTACTAGTTTCTATAAAGGAAACAATGACTAACGAAAGGACACATTTATTATTAGGCATTAACAGCCTCTGGGGTACTACTGAAAAAAGGCCACTAAATCCTGAATGAAAAAACATCACTGGTTTCCAGATAGCAGTCTTACTGTAAATTCTGGAGATGAGTATTCACTGCTATGCAGCAATACTGAATTTTCTCCACTAACATTACAGCAGTTGTCTCATGCTGTTCTGACCTTTCTTAGACAAAACCACCATCAGAATATGCACAACTATAAGCCTAACTGAAATTTTAAAATGGCAAATTGATAGAGGACCTCTGTCATTATTCTCCCTACTCCTGCAATAGAGAGCTCCTGCAGCAGGAGAAATTACCTAATTCGTTAAAACTATTGAGTTTGAAATTTACTACAAGTTGCAAAAGTCCACTGTTGCATTGATAAAGCCATTATGTCTGTTGTCCTCTAGCAGAAGGAGATGATGGTTAGGCTGGTAAAGTTTTTAGAGCCATATTACATGCCCAAAATGGTCACATGCCTGTGAAAATCAATCTACATTAGTTATAGCAATGGTGGAATGCATGAAAAATGTCATGGAAAACATATCAGTCACAATGGGCAGAGCAATTGCTGAGACAGATATAAGGATCATAACTGCAATATAAAATAGATGCCTGTATAAATTACTCCACAGATGACTCTGAAACTCCAAACTGTGTGGCAAATAACGAGAAGTGCTGTAAACCTGACCTTAGGCGATTGCATGCCCAAGCATTTCCAGTTAAATCAAGAAAAAAAATATTTACTTTGTGAGAGAGATTTGAAGAGCAGGGTCTTCTATTGATTCTGAGGAAGCCAGGGCACAAACAGCAGTGTCAGCTACCAGACTGCAATCCTTTCCCCTTATTATTTAAGAAGGAAGGCTGGCCTACAGTCATAGCTCTAACAAGGAGCTCAACAGAGAAGTTTTCGGTTTTATGTTGTAGATAATTCAGCTATAAACCAGTTGAGCCCTGATTTACGCAAGGGCTACTACACATCTAATATCAAGCCACTTGTGCATCAGAATTCATTGATCAAATTCTGTTCTTTACTCTTCCTCCTATCTTATGTTTACATTCCCTCTTTTATGTCAGGAAAAATAGTGTAGAGTTTGTTTCTGATAATGTGCTTTTTATGGGGACTTGTACAGTGTGACTGCAGCTCACGCTGTAAGAACAGAGGAAGAACAGAGGAAGAAGAGCATGTGGAGGTCAAAGAGCAGTTTGTCTTCCTTACCTAACAAATATTTTCACTTCTGACAGGGACTGGAAAACAAGGATTTGTTAATAGTGGTGGGTTTATCTGAGTCCCCCTTTCATTTCATATAGATCGCCAAAGAATATGCCTGGATTTTAAATAGTAATAAAAAGATTTTGTATTCAGCAAGAGAAACCCTGTGTCATTTACTACCCTTGTAAGCTTTTAAATATTGCACTTTTTTTGTTATTTCTTTTAGTCTATTAGGAAAGATGAATCAGAAACCATAACACTGTTTCTGTTGTCAGGAATGAAATGTTGACTAATTTCTTACCCTAGTAAGGGTATTCTAATTTCCACTTGTACTTCATTTGTCTGAAGTGTCCAATAAAGTATTTGCTAATCTGACAAAATTTGAGTTTTCTCCAATTTCCTAAAATCAATTACTTAAAAACATGTTTGGTTAAATTTTAGTGCTCATGAAAAGGGAAGGCAGATAGCACCAAGTGAATCATCACACACAAGTTCCCTGGCACAGTTCTGCCAAAGCAGTTCAGCCCCACACCTGTCCTGGAACTATTCACAGAGCTAATCTATGCAGTAGTTATTCCCGTGTGGGCAACTATCCATGAGAGGCTTGACTGAGACCAGCCAAATTCATCTGCCTTGTGTTTTATTACTCACAGGAAGCTTGATCTGAAAGAATGAAGGGCTAACATGTTAACTCATACGGTGCCATTTTTCCACTAAGCTTTTTTTTTTCTGTTTTGCAGTTACAGTAACAGAATTCTAGTCAGATTCTTTTTTGGACTTTTTGCAAGATAATAAGTAAGCAAATAACTAGAATTACATGTTATTCCAAATATTATTGCTACCACAACACTCATAAAGAAGGCTGACACAGTAAAAAAAATTGCATACCCTCCCTAACAAAGCAAGGACATATATCTTTAGTATAGCCTTCACCACGAATTATCTCCTTCCTTCATGTTAAGGGCTCAGACTTGGTGCTGATGCTGATTGTGGGCATTTGGTGTGCCTGGGGGGAAGAAAAATGCCAACCCTCCCATATGTACATGCACAGGGAGTTTCTGCAGCCATTGCTTGTTTAGTCTGTACCACTCCTTGGCCCCTGACAAGGGGACAGGGCTGAATTCTGCCCTGAGTTCGGCTGCAAGAGGCAAAAGCATACTGCAGACCACAGTATAGAGTTTGATCAATGTTTGACCTAGACAGTGATTTAATCGGGAGGACAGCATGAACGCACTGATGATGCAGAGAAAACATCACAGTTCTGAATGTTACAGTGCACAGTGAACATTTCTTTCATTGGCTTTCTAAGAAACAACAGTAATAAAGACCCACTTTGGTCTCATTTGCTCCCTTGGCACATTGCTCCCGTAATTCAGTCTTTTTTTTTGTAACGTAAGGGATCCCTAATCTCTTTCACATAGGATGTCTAACAAAAAAAGCTACCAGGATCTATATTATATACTTTAAATAACACATAATAGTAATTATTCCCCTTTGATTTAACCACATAAAGAAATTTTCTGTGAATAAACCCATTCTTGAGAGGAAAATTTAAGACTAGTTTATCACTAATTGCTTTATCCATCCCATCTTTACTCTGTGTCTGTTTTTTTCCTATGGTTAAAATGCATCGTTTCTAAAGATACAAAAATGAGAACACCATAATCTCTAGCCTATTCCCATAGGCTAAAGAGCAACAGACTCACAAAACCAGCAAGGGCTCTGTTCTAGAGGTAACACACTCTGAGAGAACATTAACTGTCTGACAATTCAAATGTGCTATGCCCACAACAGAAACAAATAGGGAAGAGCAACAGATCCTTTTGTCCCCTCTTAGCTTGTCCTAGAAGGTGCCCTGTCCTACTTCTCCCTCTCATGGCAGTCCTTTTCTTCTCAGCCAAGTAACAGCTTAGGTGGTTAAAACTGATAATTAGGACATTCTGATTTTCTGTTGCACATAAACCTGTTTATCTCTGGACTTCATTAGGTCCGGACAATTCTGATTACTCACTTCCATCCTGTTTTTCAGTTATTTTCTAGTTACTTTCTCTTTTCAGCTTTTATCTTCCCTTTGGCACAATACATCAATACTTGACCTTCAAAAATGATATGAGAAGTATTTAAATGAAAATAAAAGCTTCTGTGAGCATTATTATTAGTTTTGATAGTATCTTTAGGCTACTTGTCCTCAATGCACCTGACATGACAGACATAAGAGGATGAACTCCAGCTTAAAAGAAAGATCCTTCTTATCTGAAGAGCTAACTAAAAATTCTGATTCAGCCTATACTGCCACATGTATTTAAAAAATAGAGGCAGTGAAAGAGACAAATAGGAGAGTAGTATGCTACTATCAGAATACAAACATATGTCAATAAAAGTACCCCAGACCACGGAAAGGCAAATTTCATAGCAAGGCTCCAGGTCTTTTTTTATTTCCTATTGTATTAAAGAGGAGATAATCTTTTATCATGGCAGTGAAAGAGTTAAAAAGAATGTCTTTTGACAAGCATTGGCTATCAATCAACACAAGACAATATACAGCGCTATATTTACACACCCCTTCCCAAGATTGCCAAGTATTTTTTCACAAGACTTAAGCAGCCTGTGAACTGACACTGATGTTATCTGAAATTTAAAAGTGTTTATTCTCCTAGAGCTCAAAAAGGATCATCTTTCTGCAGCTGGTTGGCTATACTAGAGGACGCCTTCCCTAAGTCAGCACATGCATAACTAGACAATCATTCGGCAGCTTGTAAAATATGATTGCATATGAGATATTGATGGCCTAAGGGAAGTTCTGAATATCAGAGGTTCATAATTAGAATATCTATGCATTTGATTCAATAGAGTTTCCATCAATGTCACAGAGATGAGTGGTTATGAATTTCAGAGTCATCTCTGCTCGTATGGACTGATTTATGTACTTTCAGTTTTGGACAAATGAAGGGTGAAGAGTTAAAACTCTTCTACCTAGAGACCTCCTTATCCTTTGAAGGGCTCTAAAATTTATAATTGCCTCTCCTGGTGTCAGGATCAAGCTCCACAGTTGGTAACTCATGACCTATTTATGATCATGCCATCCATCCACTTTCAGTCATTCTGTCCTCTTATCTGTAAATTCACAGTCACACCATGTAGGATGTGTGGATCTGCTGATAAGACATTTTTGCAGGAAAGAGAATCTGGGCAGATCAACAGTTCTGTTGCCAGAGCTGCTGGCAGCAACTCTAACATCTCATTTATTCCAGATTTATAAAGATCCACTGTGCTGATCTGAGAATAGAGCTGAGGGTTTGAATTCTGTGATAATAGACAAACCTGTATGTGGTACGAAATATAAAGTTAAATAGATACTGATAAGATTATCCAGTGTGGAACAGAAAACAACCATCTTGTTACTGTTGAGATTTCCACAGTTCCTGAATTGTGGGCTTGGGTGTCCTTTGTTTTTGCTTTTGGGTTTGTTTTAGTGGGTTTTGGTTGTTTATTTGGTCTTAGTTTTCAATGACAGCATTTTACTGGAATTATACATAACTAAAAACTAAGGTTCTAGGTTATCACACAAGAAGGGATACAGAACCCCGTATCCAGAATTTAAAATTAAACCAAATTTCAACATTTTTCTTAAGACTGTATATTGAATGGAGTAATGCTTGTGAAAACTGTTCTGTATTAACTGCAGAGGGAAAGCACTACAGTAGAAAACCAAACAAACTAGAAAAACTCATGTAACTGTTTCCATTTCAAAATCCTTCAGTATCACTCTTTGCCCCTACCTAGTTAAATAACAGAAATGGAAGATGCTAACTAAGCTCCAGAAGGAAATATATTTTGTTAAATGATCTGTTGTTACTCTAATTATCTTGAAAATCTTTTTTGTTGTTTTTCTTTTCTAAATTTTCTGTGTGTCTCCCCACGTGCATGTATTTACATTTTTATCGTTTTAAATACATAATACCACATGAATAAAAAAAATTTTAGAAAGGAGATTTTATGGGGCTCAACATAGCCAAAAGAACTAGAGTAACATTACTGACAGATGCTTTGCCACAGATGCTTAGGCATCTCTGGGCAATTACAAGGGACTTGACTTTGTCTGTGGCATTCAAAGTGCACATTCTTAAAGGAATGAGAGGTGTCCATTATGCTTCTTTCTTTCCTAAGTATTTTCAAAGCTATAGTGTTAGGCACTTCTCTCCATGAGTAAAGATTGTAATTCTCCTGCACCACTGATAAATAATAAGATTTTAAAATTAGTTTTGTTGAACAGTGAAAGTAATTTCTCAAAGAAAAAAAATAAATTTCTACTGGCAAAATGCATTTTACAATTTACTGTTGAACTGTTCAAGAAGCAGCTCTTCAGTGAGCAGCATGGCACAGGGCCAGAATGAGCTATTTCAAAAATCACTCTTAGGCATATACCGATTTGATACACAGGATTCAGCAATACAGATGAGAATGACTGTCTGTATGTGATCATGTTCTGTTAAATTTTAACAGTCCTTCACTGTATACTCATCTTCAATGTGAGGAAATTTGTTCTTAGACAACTAAATCTGTTTTAAAGGAGGAGAAATTTATCAGGCCGCATAACAGCACATTTTATTTGCTTAGTTTACGTATTTTGATTTGGAAATAAATTTTCAATGGGCAGTTCAAAGCATAAAATGATGAAGTATTGAAAAAGTTTAAATTAAATTCTGCCTCCACTTTCTCTTCTCCAATTAATAATGTGGCGGCTTACAGTAATGGATCTGTACAACATGATGCCATATGTATATAGAACAATAATATATTTTATTGGAGTCCTACAATCATCAGATCTAAGGCAACACCAATCCAGCCATCAAAATGATTTGGGTTTTGGGTTTTTTTTTGTTGTTTTGTTTGTTTTGGTTTTTTTATATAACAAATGATGAAACTTAAGAGCAAGTTATCAACCAATATAGCTCAAGAAATAATGTGTAGTCTTGTAGCATTTGTGACTAACTCCAAAGCTAAGTGGTTAAAGATAAGAATGAGGTTAAACTTGGATGAGCCAATGAGATGGCCTGTGAAACCAGCCTAACAAGACTCTTAAATAGGGTACATTTAGTTGGATGCAAATCTCTCAGTGACACATGAAGCACCACCTAGGAAAAACTTCCTAGATCACAAATGAAATTATAAGGTATGGCTAAAACATACTCCTTCATTTAGAGACGCCTGACATGGTTTCAGTTAGCATTTAGGGCATGAAAGAGGGTCACTAAAACTCCCTCACTTACCAAAACCATAATTCATTAAATTACATGCGCACATGATATCTTGTCTGCAGATAGTTTCTACAGAACTTTCTACAAACACAAATATTGCTTCAATCCTAATAAATACACAATTCTAGTAACATAAATTACTTTTACATACATAGCTTGTTTTCCTTTACATATGTGAAGAAACTGCTACTGAGAGCATATACACATTAGTATAATCAGAGACATGCTGCTGGGGTTGTATCATCTTCAATTACAGCTAAATGACATCACTTTGGGGTATTGAAATCATTACTCACATGAGTGTTACCTAATAATGAGAAGAGTGTCTGTGAAATTAACTTGCCAGTGAAAGAGAGAAGGATTGAGTCTGGAATCCAGTACAATAATTCAAAATGCAGTTCCTCAGCTGTGAAGTTGTATTGCACAAGCAGAGGTGAGTTTGGGACAGACTCTTTCCGTTGATCTCGGGAGCAATTCGGCTTTTTTACCCACTACAGAAATTTCCAACACACTGCAGAAAAAGTATACCTTTCTTCTTATTGTTTAATTTGATTTGCAGTTCACCTAAAAATTAATTTTAAATTAATATTAATTATATATGCTTTGAATGGTCTGAGGGAGACCTCTATGACTAGACAGTCACAGTCACCTATATATGTAACCCATACAAAAACTATATATATATGCATGTACATATATATAACCCACATTCCTTTTTCAAAACTGCATATTAATTCTCATGTTCTGTCAGTATGATATTGATATAATTTTTTTTGGCAGTAGTTTCCAGTGACATTGTAAAGGTCATCCTTTTCTCTGCAGGAAAAACACACAGGACATCTTAAGAGAAAGAAATATTTGTACTCTGAACCTACAGGTCTGCAGCTGACGCCCCCATGACTCCAGTTTGACTATGTTTTGATCCTCTGCAACCTGTGTGAAGATTGAAAACTGTATATGAGCATCACCAAATCCCCCCAGCATTCCTAGGACATGCTGCTGGAGCACTTTCCCACACAGACAACCCTTTTAAAGATGATGTCTCTTGGCTAGCTCTTATGGAACAGCTTGGCCAGGTATGAGCTGCTAGTGCAGCTACGTGGTGCAGCACTGGAAGCACTGTTAGAAAAAGCTCTACTCTTTAGTTTAATTTGACCTGTTGGTTTTGTGAAGGAATGACAAAAGCTGACAGTGAGAACTGGGAGTAACACTGCAGCACACTGATTTCTGGCTTTGGGAGGCACTGATGAGGCTTTTTATTCAGAGCTCTCACCTTCTCTCCTCTCAAGAGGTCATGGAGTACTTCCACATAGTTTACTGCATTTACTATGAGAGAAATGTGTAGCATCAGCCTGCCCTGGCTTTCCTGAACCCAGATGTACATGACAATGAATGTCTAATAAATCAGATATGGAATTCCAAAATCTTTTGCTTGTAATGCTCCCACAAGATCTCAGTCATTTAAAAAATCTTGAAATTTTTTTCTGAAGAGAATTTTTGGAATTGCTTTAGATTAATTCAGGCATCAAGAAGGAACTAGCTTGATATCTGTATGATATTTTTAAGATAATTAGATTACCAATGACAACCTGGACACAATCGAACTCTGGCCGAAGAGCAGAGCTTCTGTCACTTCACCCAAACATTTTCACTGTGATGTTTTACAAAATAAATGATGCTAAAAGAAAGTAAGTACTGGAAAGTAAGTACTGGATTCTGTGGCTCAAGGTATGTCTCTGCCTGGGTCAGGATTTGCAAAAACACACTGCAGACCATCACAGTAATCTCCTGACCAGGGCCTATTGGAAGCAAGTCACCTCTCACCTGGGGCCAAAGTAAAGCCATCACTTTGCAGGACCAAATCTGGCAATGGTCTGATCATGTATACCAAAAAAGTTTTTGGTTTTGTTTTCTGAAAGGACTTAAACAGTTTCAAAGACAGTACCTTTGAATGATAAACAATTTTCTGTGTCATATGCCTTTTCAAATACATCCTTGCATTACACTAGGCTAGGACAGATTTATGAAAAAAACCTCCAACCAAATAAAGCAGTCATAGCTTGAAGTAAAATATACAGAAGACTGTTTCTAGGTAGAGTTGAAACACAAGACTTCTTTTAAAAAGGGAAACTTTACAGACCTTGTTCTGCATCATTAAGTTTCCAGGAATGCTGAATAGAGCATGATGGATTCAAGTTGCTGCTAGTATTTAATTTTGATACAGTTCAAGGGGCTACATCAGAAGAAGGAATCAAAGACAGAAAAAACCAAACAAACAACCTGTTAACTGGGAAGACCATTAAAAAAAGAAAAGGTATACAAAGGTCCCAACACCTTTCACCAGTGGCTGAAAATTGTAGTATTGTAGTATCAGATTAAATTGTAGTATTCCTGAGGCATATCATTTGATGTGATTAGAATATAATTTATTAAACAGAGCAGAGCTTTTATTTCGAACACTTCTTTCCTGAGTATCATCAACGGATTAAGGTTTCGGTGTGTTTAAAATAAATGAATAAAACATGCCATCATTTTAATGATGATATTTTTGTGGTTGTTTTTCTTTAAAATAATCAAATTACTTGAAATTGTCCAATTAGTCTTCTTTTAAAAAAATAACAGCTATATATTATTATTTTCTATTTTTTAATAAGAGAAAAAATAATAAAAATATTCATTTAAAAAATAGAAAAGAAAAAAAAATTTTTACACCTCTGGGGCAAGTTCCAACTCTTTTGGTTTCTTGAGGAAATAAATAAAAAGCTTTGCAGAAAGACTCCTAAAAAAATTGCCCAAGGGGGAGGGAAGGAAACACCTTAAAACACTGCATTACCAAGCGCTGAGGTAATCAACTACAATCTGAGAAATGTCAAACAGAGGTATTCATCTACTCAAAGATTTTGCTGGTCAAGTTCTTAACTGCCATTTGCAATCACTAACTAAAATATGGAATATAGTTATGGATATAAACAAGAGGCAAATTAGTATCGGGAAGTTGGGTTTAATAATCCCCTAAAAAAGTCCATTTGTTTTATAAAGACCCCTTTTTGCTTGATCTCGGACATGTATTCCTAATATAGACAGCACTGGATTTTTTTTTCCTTACATTTTTAAACACCCTGCTACCATAAACTCTACTCATAGTATATCTGTTCTGAGTGTTTCTCTCGAGTTTCAATTATGTAAGCACTGAGGAGCAATAAAACACAGGTTCAGCCTGCTTTAGAGTAAGTATTATAACATCCAACAAACATAAATGCAATTCATTTATTACTAATGTTCAACAGCACTGGTTACTTCTTGTTTTTCTGATTTTTGCAAGTATTTATCATATTATCACTGGAATAGCTGAAACAGATTGAAAGCGCTTTCATGTTTGGAACTGGGGTTTGTTTTTTTTTCCTGCTTAAAACAATTGAAAGATCACATTGTTTGCAATGAATATAAGATTGATAACCTAAAAAACTAGGTGATTTGCAGGTATAAAAGACTAAAACAATTTATAGTCTGTGCTTCCTATCCACTATGGAGAGGGAAAAATGCACCATTGACTACACCCTTCTCACAGATAGAGGTCAGTAATGGACTGGATTTGAATCTGCCTAGTGAAAGCCTGAAAGTTACATGAAAGTATCCTAGACAAAAATGAACTCATTTTGAGATTAAAGAAGTAACAGAAATGATTAAGAAATAAAGCTCTCACCTTCCTGGAAACAGTATTATCTTAAGTGTGCCTTCTTTCTAGTCCTTTAAATAGACAGTTCAGTACAGGAAAAGCCTGATAGTTGCACTAGTTTTAACTGCTTTTTGTTTTCTTCACTTGGTAAAACTCTGTCTCTCCTCCTTTGCTGCAGGAATGGTAGGGAAGTCAGCCCTAATGGCATCCCACGTTTTAGATACTGCTATTTTAAGCAGTTGAATGCAAGCACATTCTTGATTCTTGAAGGAAAGCACAGCCTATGTAATGCAGATTCCAACTGGAAGGGTGTAGGGTTGCGCAAAGGAGATATGTCTACATCCTAAATCAAGCTATCCAGCAGGCCAGGATATAAATGTAACTTGTAACAGTGGCTCAAATTAGATCCAGACTTCCCCAAGCCAAACACAGATAACATCACCTTATACAAAATATAGGGTGTACGTGTGTGTGAGGAGCAGCTCTTAAGAACGCTGGGTGCATTCTAGCTTCACTTCTTGCTAAAGCCTTGGACTTTGGAAAACACTGATGACTGTTCTAGTCACAGGTAGTTTTATAGACACTGTATTTGCACAGTGCTCTGACTTGTTTTACCTACAGTTCTCCAGGCCTGAACTCTCTTAACTGCCTCGCTACCATATCAGCACACAGAACAACCATTGAAACAGTTTCCTGAAATCTCTTCTCACATAATTTTCAGAAACAAGATCAACACTCACATTCTGACATCACTTTTGTCACATAGAAATAATGACTTTAAAATCACCTCTGTTATGTATTTTTTTATTGTTCAACGTTTAGATCTTTTTCATTATGCAAAGTTTATATCTCAGTGATAACATTGCATATATTGACTCTTCCAAAGAAGAAAGGAAAGAAAGGTGAATAGAGATATAGGTACAGTACCTTTTAAGAGTTTTGAAAAAAATGCCAGGATGAACTTTTCTCCTTCCAAAAATACATATATCAAAAATCAATTCATTAGCTTTGTCTCAAACTACAAATATGTAAAGGTCTTTCTTTGGAGAAAGATCATGTCAGTGAGTGCAGCAAGGAATTTAGTCCATGGAAATTTGTGGGGGTTTTTGTATGGTTAGTTGGGTTTATTAAATCCAATAACTGATCAATCTCAACTCTAAACTGGTTTAATTTCCCTG
Organism: Geospiza fortis; assembly: GCF_000277835.1. NCBI lineage: Eukaryota > Metazoa > Chordata > Aves > Passeriformes > Thraupidae > Geospiza > Geospiza fortis. The sequence continues at coordinate 1,843,533 of NW_005054301.1, forward strand.
CAAGCACTGTAAAGTTAGCTACCGTAAATAAACCTCTCTTTAACACACACGCTCACTTTCAGAGAGAGAGGTGGGGATAGAGGGAGAGGGAAGGAATGAGAGAGGGAGAGGGAGGTAGAGAGGGAGAGGTCTGACTTGCTTTTAGTATCTTTTCCTGCTCCTCGTGTAAGGAACCTCTCCCTTTCTATTTGGCTGAACGCTGCACTGCAAAAGGCAGTATCTGAAGAAATACAATCAGTACCTTCCACACACAGTGCAGGAATTTACACGGATTTGTGCCTTGGATTTATTAGCTTATTGTAAGCCCTAAAGAAGATTTCCTCCATTAAAATTAATTAAAAGCTCCTGTTGACTGCTTCCCACTCCGAAAAGAAGGTGGAGAATCTTATTCTCCTAACTTTAATGATTGTTTATTTATCTTTTATGGGGTTTTATATCATATTCAAGAGAGGTCTTTTCAGCTGCTTGACTTCCTTTTGCCATCTGCTATTTTTTGTTCGCACACCATCCCCACGCACCTAGCCCCCCGTAGTATTTATTCTTATTTTGTCAGATCCCCGTCTAACTCGTCAGGTCTCTGAACGGCTCCTTTGTATTCCGAATCTCTATCCGATCCCCCTAACCTCTCCCCCACCCACTCACCGCCAGCCCCGCTCCGGAGGCTGCTGATGGGGATCTGACGGATCCTCCTGCCGGGCGCAGCTCCCGACTCTCCCCGTAGATTCCTGAACACTCGGCAGCGCACAACTAAACCGACTACCTCTCTCCCAAGCAAGGCTCACCTCTAAAGGTCCCGTTTCCCCGAGCCACCTCCCAAACAGAGCCGCTGGTGGTGCTCACAGGGGCGCTCTGCCGGTGCCCCTGCCGCAGGGGGAGTCCTCGGCCCTCCCCTCCCCGCGGGGTGGGGGCCAGGCTCGGCACCCTCCCTGCTCGGCTGTGAAACGCGACCGGGGACCCGGGACCGGGCTGCAGCTGCCAGCTCCGAGTGCCGCTCCTGAGCCACACGCCGGCGCAAAGCAGCGCGGGGACCCTGCTCGCACTTGCCGCCGGCCATTCATAAATCCTACTTGTGCGTGCCCGGCGCCGCGGACATGGGGCTCTAACGTGGCCAAGGCGGTATTTCTGACACAGCCTGATCCCGGCTCCGCAACTTTGCCATCTGGGAGCAGGCAAAGGGCACCGCGGCTTTAGATCTCCCGGGGCTAGAATTACCAGAAAGGAAAAGAGTAAGAAATTAAATCCCAACTGTACCTGGCGGTGTCTGGGAATCCCTCGCCGGCACCGATCGTAATCCCCCTCCGCGCCTCTGGCCCCCCACACCAAAAC
>NW_005054301.1:1844958-1845663 GCF_000277835.1 Geospiza fortis
CCCTTCCGAGGCGGCGGCATCGTCCTACCCCCTGCTCCGCCACCTCCTCCTTCCGGCGCGCGCCCACGGCTCTGGCATTCCCAACGCACTTTCTCTCCTCGATTCGCTCTCTCTTTCCCCCGCCGTTCCTCCTTCTCCGGTAAAAAAATAAACGACAGGGGACCGCGGCTACGCTTGGTCTTGGGGTTTCTTTCTTTCTGGATTTTTTGGTTGTTTTCCCTTCTTTTTTTTTTTTTTTTTTTTTTTTTTTTTTTTTTTTTTTTGTTCCTTTCTGTCCTCTGGAAATTATGAAAAGATCACATGAGGAGCAGGCACGGCGACCCAGGACCCGCGTAAGTCGGAGAAGCCATCGGACACATGTATGTGAGTATATTTGTGAGCGTGTGTCTGGCTCTCTCCAAGTCCTGCGCCTGCCTCCAGCCGGGATTGCAGGATGATCTTAGCAGTAGTGATGCCTCACATCTCACTATTCCCTGCTAATGTAAGTCGTGCCTTTTTTTCCTCCCTGCCTGACACCCCAGGGAGATGTTTACAGTAATGAATTCAGTTGATAGCCATCTCTCTCTCTCTCCTGGAGTCCCTCCCACATTTCTACTTTAAAGAATGCTTGGAAGGCAGGGCTGCAACCTAAAGCTTTCCAAGAGGCAAAGTCAGGCTAGATTTTCTCTTTTTCTTCTTTCCTTATTTCCCTCCCCTTCCCCCCCA
>NW_005054301.1:1845783-1864839 GCF_000277835.1 Geospiza fortis
CTCTCCGAGTGTATCGGAGCGTGTCGGAAGGGAAGCCGGGAAGTGAGCTGAGACGCTCCCCGAGCGGCGGTTCTGGGAGATGCCCTCGCTAGCAATAATTACAGCCGTGCTCTCCACCAACATGGCGATATTTCATGTGCAGCCGCCAAGCCCGCCTCCCCCACCCCCTTCTTTTCCTCTCCTTCCTCCCTTGCCAACTTTTAGACACACAGCACCAGTTCAACAAATATAACACAGAATAAAAGAATCTCCAACCCTCAGGGAAGAGACGGACCTCGTCCAGTATTCTGTCTGATTTTCATCATCAGCCTAAAGACTTAAAAACCTCTGGAGAAACCGCCTTTTGCCCTAAAGCGGTAACAACACCCACTCCCCTCCACCCCCCTATTTCTCCTGTACACATTCAGTGTGTGTACACATGAGTGAGCGTGTGTGTGTGTGTGTGTGTGTGTGTGTGTGTGCATGCCGGGCTGTCTGCGCTTGTTTCCGAGTAACCCTTCCCCCGCCGTCCAGCTCCTTAGTAGGCTACTGCCTTGTCCTGGAAAGTCCACTTAAAGACAAGGCTTTTTAATACCGAGAAGCACTTGAGCGATAGGATACAGCCGTCAAGGTAGGACGTGGGGTGTGCAAAGGGAATTTTCTTCAAACTCCTACATTAGTAAAGGAAACACACAGCACAGCTTTTGCTGCAAGTTACTTTAAGAAACGGGCTGAGGAGGGATGGAGGAGAGGGAGCTGATCAATGCCATGTGTCGAGGAAACAGAAAAGGGAACCGAAATGCCTCGGGGTTGGTTTCCCCCTCACCTCTGGCTGCTCAGTGTTTCTATTTGCTCGGCCGTACCTCATAAGCTGAATCACTCGCTATTAGCTCCGCGCCTCCTTCGCCCTTCGCTTGGGGGGGCTAAACCACTCACGACTTCAAAGGCTCAATAAAGCCGTACGAGGAGCCCGGCGAGGGTCAGCCCAGCGCCGTGCGCTCGGCGCAGCTCCTGCCCCCGCGCTCGCCCTGCCCTCCGCCTCCTGCCCCCCAAGGGGGCTCCGGAGAGTCCCCGCGTACGGACAGCGCGGAACCGAGCCGCGCAGCCTGCTCGCTCGGAGAAGGACTTGTGCCCTCACCTACGCGGCGTGATGGGGGTGGGGAGCGAGCACCGACGGGGAGCGCAGGTAGCCAGCATTTCTCAGAGGACTCAGCAAGAGGAAGAGAGTTAAGGACGAGACCCCGCTTCCCTCCCTGCTTTACGCCCCCAGGATGGAGGGGAGGCAGCCCGGGGCCCTCCGCGGGTCCAGCCGGCCGGGAAGAAGAGGGTGTGACACCGGTCAGTCCCTCGGTCAGAGCCCGCATCCCCGCCCCGGAGCAGGGGCTGCTCCGTGGTCGAAACTGCTCGCAGCTGCCAGCTGGTCCCGAGGGATGAAAGGATCAGGAGTTCCGTAGAGTACAAAGGCTAATGTGCTAGGTTGTTTTTTTTTTTTCTTTTTTTTTAACTTTTTAGATCTTTCTTTCTTAGCCCCTGCATACTTTTCAGAGTTCTTATTTGAGTATGATTTATGTCTCCTTCATGAAACTGATGGACAACCAGTGCCTTTTCTGGCGAAAAAACTCATGTATAATCCACCTGTCCCTCTGTTTTCCACATCCCCGATACTAGCAACCTGTCGTCAGCACAGGAGGCAGAGCTGGCCATTGTCGATCACAAGTATTTCTGCCCTCTGTGCCCCTAATGAGGGAGGAAAGTGGGAATGTTAAAAACTTCTGCAGGGCTGCAGGCAGTTGCCCTGCTCCGCAATCTCAGAGGGATTAGGGGGAATTATTCCTGTTCCTCTCCCTGTCCCCGGACCCTCAACCAGGCTACACTTCAAATCAGTGAATGATACTCAGGACACGTTTTGGTCAAATCAAGATTGTGTCAATCCAGCAAGTGGCTTAATCAGGCGTTACCTGCTCCTGCGGAAGTGGGTTCCTTCTCGGTAGGTCACCCAAAGCCCATCGGGTCCGGCAGGTTGAAAGGGGAGAAAGTGTCAGCACAGCTGGGCTCCAGCATGGTACTGTTTTAAGGATCACCACCGAGGTCTCTGTTTTCCATAGCTGCCAATAGTCACCAACACCCAAGGTTGCTCTCAAGGAAAGGAGGAAAGAAATTATCGTGCCAAACTGCTCTCCAGCCGGTCATTTGACCCTGACACCCACCGATGACACTGAAGAACACCCCGTTGAAGCGGCTAAACGCCTCGCAATTTCCTGTCTTCTCTTCCCCCAGGCGGCCCCGGCGCACCGCCGCCGAGCGATCTTATCGCCGTGCCGTCATTATTCACCGGTGACAGCCAGAGATGCAGCGCTCCTAAGTGAGGGTGACAGATTTCAAACGCGGGGCTGCAGCGTATCCAGCCTCAGACATATTCTTCCTCAAACTTTGCCTAGCAAGAAAGTCAGCGGCTTAACCCTTCGCAGCTCTTTCTCTCGCCCAGGGACCGAGATCCCAGCACCGGGGAATGCTGGCTGGGGGGAATGCAGGACAACACGGCTACTTGGCTGGGCATTCTTTTATACCTGCCATTTTATATTCTTGGTTATTTTCACTTGAAACAGATGAGAACCGCCAACTCTGGGGAGCAGATGGAGGGCTTTTCTGTGATTAGGGACTGGAAAAATCCTCTTGGCAAAGCAGATCGCTGGGGACTCACCTGTGGTCCCTTTCTGTCACCGTGTCTGCAAACTCATCTGCATGGCACGAGTTCCTCTTATATGCGCATATACAGAGCTTCTGCACTTTCCCCAGAGTGGTGTGGTTAAAAGCACAATTCCAAAAGTGCCATTTCACTCAGATCTCCAGAATCAGCTCTTTTACAGGTTATTAACTACAACAGAGAAAGTAGCAAGTGAGACAGAAACATATTTTCAGGAAAGAAAGAAAGGAAAAAAAGCCTTTTTCACACACGCACTTTGTACTCAAAGGAAATATTTACCACCACAAAACTCCAGCATGTCAGAGCATGTTTCCTCCTAAGCACAAGAAATCTTAAAACTGAGAGAAAAGCATGTGCAATTCAAAGATGAAATAAAGTAATGAAGTGCTTGAAAGCTTTCCAAAATGTGTACCACCAGTCCAGAGCCCGATGTGAAGACAACATCAAGACAACAGGGAAACAAGATTAACAAACTCTATTGGTTGCCTAGAATTCATTTATATATATTTTCAGTGCATTATGAAAATTCCCCAAAAAAAAAAAAACCCCCCCCCCCCCCCCCCCCCAAAAAAAAAAAAAAAAAAAGGAGGGGGAAACACACAACCTCTGGCTGCAGCTGGTATTCCGGGAGGTCCTTCCAGAGCCCCTGTGGTCATGCTGTAGGAAGGATGGAGAGGCAGGTAGATGTGTATGAATGGGAACTTCAGAGCTTTCTTCATTAGATGTGTAAGATAAGGCTGGACAAGGGAGGAGATGAATCCTACAGTAAGCAAAAGGACTGGAAAAAAGATATTCTCCTCCCATCCACATTTCCAATTTCCGATTTTAAGCACAGCAGGCAAATGAACCTCATTTGAAGAACAGCCCCCAGCCGCACTCAACCCCCCCTTCCCAAAACTCCCCCCAAACTGACCCTTTAGACATCACAAATGTCCTTGTCCAGTGTGTAACAGCAGTGACGCGGGTGGGGCCGTGAGTAGCCCTGGCCGAGGGAGGTTCCGCGGGCAGGGGCAGGAGCGCTGCCGCGGGCGCGCAGCGGGAGCTCCGCGGGCGCGGAGCGGGGCCGCCTGCACGTCCCGCGGCGCGGCCAAGGTGGCAGCAGAGCACAGCGCTAGGATGGACACTTCCCCCCTCGCTCCTTCCAACACGCTCTGCTTAAACTGCTGCACACCCCTCCCCCCTCTCCACGTAACCCTGGTAATAGTCCGATTACTTGGACTTTAAACAATTTTTGCCCTCACCATCACCAGACTATAAATGTGTCAAGGATGCATTTATTTATTTATTTGCTAGCAAACCGCTTTTCATGGTTGAAAAGCTGTAAACTAAAAGGAGAATATAGAAATATATTCTCTTTAAATTATGTGCGATCATACAAGAGGGCTAGCCTGGAGTGATGGTCCACTGATCCATAATACAACCTCACTTATTTTATAGGATGTGTAAGATCGGATAACATTAAGAAATGTTATAAAAATGAAAGCGTCTTTTTTAATATTTTTTTCTTCCAGCTATATTGTTAGATTGCTTTCTGCAGCTTGCAAGAAAGAGGCTAAAAGGAAATGGAAATAATTTTGTGACTGAGAGGTTGGTCTAAATCATACTGAATAATCTCAATTTTGTCTGTAATGTAAAATTTTACTTCTGGCCTTAAATTCATGCAGCTGACAGAAGGGGGAAAATCACTAAATATATTCTTCATCAAATTTTGAAAAATCAGCTTATTAAAAAGGATTTTGAGGAAGGAAAGGGAAAGGAAAGGGGATGGGGAAGAATGAGAAAGGAAAGGGATGGAAAAGGAAGGAAAGGGGCAGAAAGGAAGGGGAAGGGAACCAGGTAGACACAGTTATAGAATATTGATGTTAATTACCATAGTTTTCATGCTGATGACAGTTGCACAAATGTAGATCAATCCAACGAACATTTAGTTGAATTTGATAAAATTAAGGTAATTAGAGTGGCTAAATCATGACATAAAAATCCAGAAGTCATTAAACATTGTTATGGATTGTTTCTTTGTGGTTTTATTTGTTTTTTCTTTCATGTATAGGCTATGCAAGGGAAGATAGAATAATGAGAAAAACTGAAATCAACACCTATATGAAAAAAAGAATTAATTTATGATTGACCTAACCTACCATAGTGAGTGGAAGGCATAAGTAAAACCTTCTGAATAACATACAAATAGCCAACATATGTTTTTACTTTCACATTTTCTAAGTGTAATCATTAAGGTCCTTTTCATTGTCATAGTCGGCTTTTAAAATAAAGGAATATCTTCCATCTATGGTTCTGTCACTGCACCTTTATGTTTCTGGAAAAAATAATCCACACCCTTCTATCAGACAAACTCTTGCTTCACTATATAGAGCTGAAACACCTCAGTGAAAGTCACACAGCATTCATTAAGTTGCCCCTTCTGCATTCAGTGCTCTTCTTTCATTCTAAGTGGAGAACCCTAGAAGGCAGACTATCAATCTACTGTAGAGAAAACATGCTTTTCTGATCACAAGGCTATCCTCCCAATCTCCCATGGGAGTGCAAGAGCTCACTCATTCTAATTTCCTACTGATTAAAAAAAATCATATTTATTTGTACTTTCTTATCCACAGGTTTGGCACGCTCAAATCATTCTTTCGCTTTTGTCTCTGTCAAGTCAATTTCTGTAAATTTTGTACTTTCTAGAGGGTTATAATTATGACAGAGTGCCTCTTAATGATCAAAGAGGAATGTCCTAGAGTGACTTTATGATGCTTGTATCACCATTTGTCTGTTCTGTTTATGCTGGATATTAAGTTCTGCACCTTTAAGATTGGTTCCAAGAGCAAAGAGGGGAGAAGAAGCACAGAGTTTGCTTTCAGAAAGTGAACTTCCAGAATACTTTGCTTGTTAAATAAATTGGTTTTTTCCACTTTTCACCAAGGAAATCTTTCCCTGAACCAGTAGGGGGAAGGGTCACTCGAATCTGCCTTCTAGAATGACCTCTTTGGAAGTTTCCTCCCAGATTTTCCCTAAACCAGAACAAGGAGCCAGTTTTCTTTCAGTCCAATAAACATGGATGAACATTAGAATAATGAGAATATATAAAAGTTGGATAGGAGAACATTATTTTTAAAAGATTAGCCTGATCAAAATGTCTCAATATTATTTAAAGAGAGAACATAAAAATAATGCTACAGTTTATAATATAGACCCCAAGGCTCATGGCATAGCTTTGGCTTTATATTTGCTTGATTTCCATGTGTCACTTTACACAAGGTTAGCAAACTTTGATCTACAGTATTTCAAAATATTTCCAGCTCTATCTGACAACTATTAACTCTCTTTCAATTCCAGTATCAGCTAATTATGTGTCATAGGATACAATGGAGAATTCAAGTTTTCTATTGAAAAGTATTGATTTTTGCCTTTTCTGGATTAGTCCCTAGATTCTGATAAACTGGTGGCATCATTTGGTAAAGCCTTTTCTAGTCTTTTCTGTTTATTTATTTAAGAACACGTTGTAAAAAGATTAAGTGAAAAGGAAAATTGGTTTCAATTACCTAAAGAAAAAGCTATAAAAATGTTACCCTGACCATCAGGGTCAAGAAGCAGAGGCTACATGATTTTGCCTCCAAACTCAGAAATAAATGAGCAATAATCTTGGCATGCTGGTGCACAAGAGGTCCCCGTTCCAGGGACTATTACTAGAGGGCAGAAAAACATGTCACCATGGTACAGACTGATTACCTGAAAGGAAGAAAAAAAGAAGAATACTCAGCAGTTGGTATTTGTTTTGAATCCTGATAAATTAGCAGTAAGCTTTCAGGTCTTCAAGAGGATTTTGAAGCAGTGAAAATATCTTGTGAAACCATTTGTCTTGCTCTTTAGCACTGCAAAGCACCCACATCACAGATTTGTGGACTGAGGGGGATAGGAAGGTTGTCACAACAGTCAACAACTTCAACTCTTTTAAAACATAGGGCACCAGATTAATTTTGTTCAGACCAAAACCATTTTGTCAGAATTTAGTAAGAGAGATTCTATGTCACTTCAGTAATTTCTTTATGAACAGGGAGGCACTGCCTTTTAGACTTAAGGGAAATGTTGTTAGGAGGAACAGGGATCTCTGAGTAGATCTACTGAACCTATGAAAGGTACCCATCCAGGTAAGCATGGCCTACTGAGAGAAAGAGAAGGGATGTGCGCTTATGAGTGACACGTATTACATTGAAGTAGAAACGCAGTGCTAAAAGTTGTGAGGCTGCTTACTAATGGATATTATGAGGGATATGGTGCCTAGTGCCAGTAGATTTTTTATTTCATTTCCATATATATAGAACTGGAAAAGTCTAAATTTGCTTCACTGATGGGATGTTGAAGGAACCATCTGGTGAGAAAACCCATCTGCAGAATTGCACCAGGATTGCAAGTTTAGGGTGAACATAATTCAGCTAGCAGTCATTGTTAGGCAATTCCATTCTTCTTGTGGAATTGTGTTTTCCATTCAGCAGTCTTTGCAATTCTCAAGACCTTGAACAATCCCTGAGGAAAGACCAATTTTGCCTTTTATATATGCCATATACATTCAACCTCTGAGACAGTACTGACCATTTGATATAAAACCCCAGCTATATGCAAAGATAACAGCATATGGAAAATTCATTTCCTGAGTCATGTGTGTACATATATATTGAATTGTCTTGCAGAATTTATAACTAAGTAATTGAGGTCTGCTTCTTCTTTTCTTTTAACTCAAACAGACACTTCTTCAGTCTATGATGGGTTTTCTCTTCAGTTAATTCTGCTTACTTGGTGACAAATTGCACTTGAAATCTACCATGAGATTATTTTGTTAAACATACCAGAATTAAAGTGTCCTATGTGGAGTAGTTATGAAGCAGAGCCAGGAATATACCCCCAGGATAAACTGAACTTTTTACTTACATCATAAAATGATCCTCCTTTCTATGCCTCAGGCAAAAAGAATGCTAAGAAGTTAAGATATTCTTTTTGGTAGGGTTAGAGAAGAGAGTGAAATCCTCCCTGGAGAAAATGAAGAAGCTTGAGTATGTAATCATTAATTGGTGAACTTTAGGAAGTCCAAACAATGAGTTAGGGAGAGAAGAGTTTTCAGGTTTTGGCTCTTTCTTTTTTAATTTTGAAGCATATGCATATTTGTCAGAATTTGTTCATCAGAGGGATGGATTTCTGCAAGCTCAGAGAAGCTGAGGTTTCACTATAGGAACATCTTTGGTGTTTGTTTCTTGCATTTGTCAAACACAAATAGTCTTAGCAACTATTGAACAGAATAGGCTAAGTATAAACTCTTATTGCCTTTGTCCTTAGATTTCTCTGGTCTCAAAGGTTGTTGGCTATTGAACACTGTTATGGTCAGTCTTAGCATTCTCATAATTTTCAGCTTATTGCTGGACTTGGTGTAGGGCACAGCAAGAAAAAGGGAGAATGAGCTGGAAGTCAAGGGTGATCCCAGAAAAAGGCAGTGCCCTCAGCCAGTCCTGCGGAAGGGAGACAGGGCGGACAAAAAAGGGGGCTTGGTGTAGGGTTCTTTAATATCCCTAGGCATGCCAGGATGGAGATCCAGGTTCAGTGTTCACAGAGGGCTGGAGACAGGACTGGAAAGACAGCTATCTTGCCTGTCCAATGTCCATCCAGAAGAGAGAACTGGAGACCTGCACATGTCCGGTAGTGACTGCATCTGGGCACCCCCAAGGTGACACAAAGCCCCTGCATCAGAGCAGAGTTGGAGAGAAGGAGTGAGAAGGGGGTTCCCAGGGAAGGATGGATCTGGTCAGGGCCCATGGTTTCCCCCAGGACTCTGGATTTATGACGCTAGCCACCAGTAACTGCACACCTAACTTACTGAAAACATTGATGAATACATAACATCAGTTCTCTGAAGGGCCAGTTCATAAAGTAACAAACAAGATCAAGCTCTTTCCTCCAACAGTAGTTAGTTTTACCAATCCATACTGGATAGTCTGTTGCTCTAAGTATCTGAAAGATAGAATATTTCATCTACATATGAGAAAGTTTTAAGCTCTTTTCAGATGCTGTCAGTACTTTTCTTAGTCTTTTCATTTTTGTGCATGAGATTGGACGGTCAGGGAGGAGATACACTGTTACCATTTTGAACAGTTGTCTTATAATTCTTCTTACAACTGATGATCATGTGATGGAGATAATTCCTGGTAATACCCCAATAATAGGGTAAGGCTATTGCTTGAGACACACAGACTTTTACAGTCATCTGCTCTGAGGAGACTCAAGCAATTATTGATCAAAACTTTCTGCTGTGCTCCTGCAAGTACATTTTTTTGCAGCAGTTATTACTGAGATGTATTCTTGAACCTCTGCAGATGACAGCAAAATATGTACTAGCTCTGACCAGGGTCAATTTCCAGCTTCCTTTTTTTTGCTAGGCTGTAAACTGATAACTATCAGGGGATGCTGCCAGCCTAAAAAAGCTCTTCCTGTTGAGGGAAAATGAGGAAAGGGATGGGTGGACAACTGGGGGAGGTAATAACTTTAACCAGTGTTTATCCCCCACTGCAAATGAGTCAATAGTCACAGCTCTAATTTAAAGTTAAAAAAAAAGTCTCCAACTTTCAAGAATGCAAATCCTCAAATTAGAAAAAAGTAAAAAAAAAACCAAAAAAACAATTAACAAACCAAGACAAAATAAGTGAATGAGATAATTATTGGAAGAAAGGAATTCCTAGTGAATACTGGGTTACAATTCCACATCTTGTCATAGATTGCTGTCATGATTTCCATTACAAATGCAGGCTTTAAATACCATGATTTTCAATTTTGTAACTAAGAAAAGATTGGAGTTAACAGTTCTGGTTTTATTTCACTTTTTGTTACTGCTAAAGTTGCATTTTTTGGATTGTTTGTTTTGATTTCCCCTCCCTTTTTCTTCTACATTTTAAACTGCCCAGAAATGCTGAATAATGTTTGTGCCATGAGATACCTGAGCCAAGGAGTGTGTTGCAGTCAGTACCTGTGAACCCTTCATTACCTGTAGCCTCAGGCTGTTGTCTACTGCACCTACCTTATCCTCTGATAGAATTATTTGACTTAGCTAGGTTTATTTCAGGTTTGCAGGGGATGATATTAAATTTATCATTTCCTAGGAAATCTGTTCTTGGAGACATGTGAGTAGATCCTTTGGGAACATCTCTTCTGTAGTTGTACTAAGAGACAGACCATTAAATTGCTTTCTACCCATTTGGTTACTATCACAAATCTGGAATTCTATACTTGGAGATAAATGGAACAAAAATGTCTCCTGCTGTTGCAGGGCAAACTCTATTGAGTCAGCTGAGTCAGATCACACTGACTGCACAACTTTTGATGCAATGAATCAGAGAACTGGTATAGCTGTGCCAACACCCTGCTACTTCTGACCATGCCGTTATTTGACACTTCAGAGAAACGTGCAAAAAATTCATAAACCACCTGGCCAATTGTTCAAGTTACATATCTTGATGAAAAAGTTATGGATGAAGAAGCAGAAGTCAGGGAAACTGATGATCTTTTTCTAGTCGAGTGCTCAGTTAGACACCTTGTATTTAACAGAACATGAAAAAGCTCCCTTTTGTTTCTTAGTTTTTTCTAAATGATCATATTTTATGAAGAATGCACGTACTAATCCAGAGACACAGACAATTGGATTATTAAGATTCATTAAATGCATTGATTTGTCTTTTTCTTTCTGTTTCTTATCTCTTATTAATGATGCGCAATGACTTGTCTCTCATTTTTTTCATCTTTCATCTATATTCCTCATATTTTATCTGGAACAAAGAGTAGTCTTGTGTCACGAAGACTCATCAAAGTCATAATTGCACTTCATTTGTCTGCATTGAACTGTCTGTCATCCGTTAGCATTTTGAACGCTCTGTACGTACGTCTTTCTGCACTTGTCTGCATTCTTCCTCATTTACTTCTCCTGGACTATCCATTACTTCTTGCTAGCTGATTTCTGCTTTTAATTGTTCTTAATTACCAGGTGTTTTTGTAATCTTCTGGCAGTTTCAACCCAGAAATATTGGTAATGCTTTTTTTTTTTCTGCATTTAGCAGGAGTTTGTAGTCAACACTCCTATTTTTCTACAAGACTAACATGCCCCAGCAAGGCAGGATAAATCTCAGTATTGAGGACCTGTTATACACCACAACAACCTACACACCTTTTCCTAAGCTATCTTTTATACTCTGGACATTATCCTTGACATAGCCAAAAACTCAAAAGCACTTATTGTAAGTAATTTCTGCAAAATTGTCGGCTGATCAATATTAGATTGGTAGCCAGAAGGGGATAAGGACTGTTACTGATGATTTTCATTTATTCTTGGTTTTATCATGCATCATGGGTTTTTTTTAGTTAATTAAAATATTCCTTTTTTTTTTTTCTATCATACAACTTGCTTTTGCTTATCCTTTTCCTCCTAGGTACCTGTCTCATCATCTTTACTATATCTTATTTTAAAAGACCTGGCAAAACTGGGTTATAGAAGGTGTTTCACAAATTAGATAAAAACCTCAGATTTATGAGGTTGATTTGAAAGAAGTAAATATGGAAACATTCATTTTGGGCTGCACAGATACTGTGTTCCTTATCTGTAAGATGGGACAAATGAATAACCTTTCCTTCACAAGGAAATCCTTTTCATAAGTAGGTGAAAGTTATCAGACAGAAGGTTACTGTGGAAGGATAAAATAGTATATACTTTATATTTCAGATTCTTAACTGAGGCACATTGATATAATGGAATCAATGAAACTATGGTGGTTTATATAAAATGAAAACAAATGGGGATGGGTTTGTTTTTGCATTAAGCAGAGTCAGATTAATAGTGGTATCATTACCTCATGTAGGCAGGTTTCAGAGGCCTGGGAACTTTATTTACTTGAGCTCAGGTGAACAGGATACTATTTCATGTTTGGTAATTATTTAGACTAGAAATAATATCAGGTCACAAAAAATCTGCTGAAACTCAGTTTACATTAATATCTCTCTGTAATTAATTTTTCTACTTTCACCGAAAGTGAAATTTCTGATAGTGTGTGTGAACTTTTAAATAGCTTTAATACAAAGAGCAGAAGCCAGGTCAAAAGGTACAAATACTTCACCAGCCTTCTTAACTTTTCATATGTTGTTTTAATTTCAATTAATTTTATAAATACTAGAATTATTTAATATACACTGTATTATGAAAGTAAGCTAATATTTAACAGGTGTTATTTTTTAAAATTAGCAATGGAATAATCTAAGGAGTCTATGAAGTACTGCTTGAGTAGGTCTAATTTGATTTTTAAATGTTTTTATTCAGCTAGTAAATTTTAACTGAAAAAGAACCCATAGCATGGAAACATAACGAGATAATCCATCATGATGACTAACTATCTTCAATGACAATTATACATTTGAGATTGTCTACCTTGAATTTTCAGCTATTGTACATTACTACAGATTATGACAATGAACCTTCTCACCGCAAACAAAATGGAATAATCTCCTTAACTCCTTTAGTAACAAAATCTTTTTTCCTCTTTTCCACTCTTTTGTTGGTTACCGGTTCCTTGTCAACTACAACATCACCCACCCACACATCCCAGCTGCTACTCTCTCATTTTCCTTCCAAAACACCAGAATACATCACCTGTTATCAATGCTGCCATTCATTCCTAAGAAACAATCAAGAAATAGGTACTTATCCAAGGTTCCTGGCAGCCACTCGTGTTTGAAAGATTGAGGAATTCTATTTCTAGTCTATTTCGTGATCTTCATGAGCATATAGTACAACATGGCTCTGGAAAAACTTCTAAACTTCAACTAGAAACAGCTAGTAGCACAACGTGAATAGAACAAGTTCGGAGCTTTTTCCTGAGCAAGTGGTGAAAAACCAAACTTCAGCTGTACCAGATAGAAGGAACTCTATTTTTCTGTCCTTCAGGGCCACAGACGAGACTTTATCTCTGACTTCCCGTGTTCTCTGCTTCTCTGGTGTTCTGTGGAAAATTCTTTAATTTTTTTTGTTCAGCTTTCTTTTTCCTGCCATATAATTTGTACAGCTAAATGCTACAGCACAGCCAGGCCTACTGGCTGCTTCTTCTTCATTGCTATTTAATCTCCTTTGCTACCTTACACCTCCTTTCTGCCAATAGATTGACTGTGCCACTGCTGCCTCTTGTGTCATTGAGGATGTTGTTTTATTCATCTGTGCTGAAGTATACTGTGGATTAACTATTTCTATTACTTCCCAACTTAGACTTATTTATTACTTCAAAGGACATAAGTCTTCTCATGTTGTCTGATTTTCTCTTCTTGTGCTCCTCTTCCCTCCTTCATTCCCCCACCCTTTCATTTCTTAACCTCCTTTTATCTTAGCACAGAATCTCAAGCCCTAAATCACAAAGTGCAATGTAATAAGCACAAGTGGCTGTGCCGTTATAACTTACAAAAGAAAATGAAAAAGGGTCAGGGAAAATGCCCCCATTAATCTCTACTCTTGCATTTTATACAGCTGTTTCTGCCCCTGCAGGACAGATAGCAAAACATACCAGCTTTCAACTCAATACCAACCTGCCTATAGGCAAAGGCAATGTGAAGTGGAAGATGAGATGACCCTACACCACCAACATCTTCTAGAAATGACATACACATGTTTTTGGTTTTTTTGGTTTTTTTTTCCTCCCCACAAGCTGTATCTTTTAAAATTTTCTCCTCATGTGTTACCACCAATGATTTTTTGTATCTAAACACAGCACATGGTATACCAGGGAAAACTGCAATCCTCATTTCAGGTCTGCTTAGTAATGGCAGGTCAAAGCAAAAACTCTCTTCTCTTGAATATCTGACAGCATCATTTCAAGCTACTGTCTGCTCAACTGCTAATTGCTCAGCCTCTCCACCTAACACTAACTGCTCAAATTCAGTGTTTTCTGGCTTTCCTCCTCCTGCCACACAGCTGCCAGGGAAGTACATGAGTAACAGGCCTGAGAGAGCTGTAAGTTAAAGTATGGAGCCAGAGGGTGACTGGCTGTATTTGGGACCTTGTGGCACAATTCCTGATCAAGAAGACGGTCTACTGCTCTATGTAGTTGCTACTGAAAGTCTTCTTCATGAGTCAAATAGAGGTGAAAGGATTTTTAACTGGGTCCAGCGGTGTTTCAGGCCACATGTCCGAAGTCCTTCCCTATCTTTTGGTAAACGATAGTTTTCTGCTGTCTCTGAAACTCAGCAGATACCTTCTGGTCATCCACCAGAGCACAAAAGAATTTTGGAAAAACGGAAGGTTGTGGCCTGTTTTACATTTTGGGAATGCAGTGCCAGGATTTTGGTCATGTTTTGAGGAAGGATTGTGATGGCCCTCTAAATTAATCACCTCCCACTTCTTTTATCCAAAGAATACATCTGCCTTATGTTGTATTTTCTATGTCTCTGCGACCTCTCCCTTCTCATCAGCTCCTCTCTCCAGTGTGAAAGAGTGACAAGATGGCTCATAGCACCATACATGATTTGAAAGATATTTACAAAAAGACCTCCCTAAAGAAAAAGATGCAGAGAACAGTATCATTTACACTATTTGTGCAGTCTTCAGTGGAAGTGTGAGAAAAAGTCTGAAAAGAAAATAGAAGTTACGAAAACTGAAAATGTGAGGTAGGAATTGAAGCAAGTTTGGGAGCAAGTGGGTATCAAAATGCTGTTTCCTATTAATTTAGATTCAATGTGTTGTTAACCAGAAGCCTGCCACTTATTCTTTTATTTATTTTCACTTGGATGTATTTCTCAAACCATGAAAATCCATGGCAAACAAGTCACTTTTCAGTGTTAAATGCAAATTAAGGGGTTTTTTGTTTTATTACCTTTTCCAGCACAGTATTTTGTGAAAATAATTTTTCCTTAGTTCTTTCCAACACAGAGATTTTCATATATACAGTGTATAGTGTACAAGTGCAATATATACACAAATAAATATATTTACATAGCCAGGGATCTGTCTGTACTGATGCAATCTTCAAGCCAAATTCAACATTTATACAACTTGTCTCTCCATATAATTCTAGTGTGTTTGGATTCAAACAAGTCTGCAGCTTTCTAATTGTCATGGTTTAACCCCAGCTGCCAACTAAGCAAAACTGGCACACTAATAAAAGATCTGACTCTTCCTTCCAACCCTGCACAGACCGTACATCTGGGAGATGATTCTGGAAGTGTGAAGAAGACAAAACATCACTTCCTGGCATGTGTTCTACTCCAGTTGAATGCGTCAGCACACTCTTTTTGGTTGCTTACCTGCTGTTAATGTTCTGTGAAGGAGTTCTGTCACCACAGGACTGTTTCCCACTCAGGTTAGTGGAAATTGTCAAATTGTGTGTTAGCTCTTTATAAATCCCAAATCTAGCTGGGCAGTAATGAAAGAGCAATGCCCTTTTTTAAGCCAGTGTAAGTCACAGAGCATCTACTCTGGATGTCTTGCTGGGTGGCTAATCATTGAATGCTGGGTGTGGAAGGAGTCTTCTGGTATTATCAGGACAGAAATTCTTCTTCTCTCTTCTCAGAAGAATATAACTAGCCAAAGGACTCCAGTTTTTCAAAAGGATCCTCACAAGTCATCATGGCTAGCAGTAGGTGCCTTGCTGTGTTGAAACCTCAAAAACTTTGTTTTCTTACGAGGTCTGAACTCTTAAGTCATAAAAGTAATATCAGTCTGACTGCTTGCTTGCTTTTGCCATGTTTTGCTTCTAACTTAAGAGCAGTAGTTATTTTCAGAGCAGTTGATGATAACATCTCTTAGAAGTTGAAAAAGCCATACAAATGATGTTGCAAAAGGTTTGATATTTTCTCAAGAATGGCCCTTCACCCTTCCATTGTGGGTTTCTGTTAAGAAAGCAGTTTTTCTCACTGATGTAATCCTTGGTTTTAGTTATACCTGTTGCAAAGTAGATGGCAGATTTTCTGCATCCTTCACATCTCAGTAAAGGGTTTACATTGATAGCAACTGTATTCATTTTTAGGTCTCATAACAACATGCAGATGATTTTTGGTACTGGTAAGAGAAAAGTCGAATTATGAGCAAGTTGCTGCAGTGATCTCTGCAGATCCAGTGGTTAATTGTGTGCCTGCTGGATGTTTGTGCACATATCCAGGTTTTTTACCATTTCTTTTCATGGGTATGCTGGACTTGTAGCTGAAAAGTAAAGAGAACTCAAAAAATAGTTAAATATATAATGATAGAAGAATATAATTATGTGACAGGATATCTATTTACACAATGTAGGATAATGGTTCCAGAGCCTACTGGGTGAATGAAATATATTTCTTAAAGCATCCAAAAATACTTTTGTAGTATTAAGGGGTAAATGGGATAATTACAATTAAGGACATTTAAATTAGTTTCTTGCGTACATTTATGCGTGAGACTCCTGCTGCTAGATAGGATATTTCAGCAATTACTAGCTAACCTCTTTAACAGCGTCCCCTTTGATTCTAATGGAAAGGAAACAGGCTGAAGAGTCATAAGTAAGGCTTTAATTTAATTTGCTTACTTATCTAAAGGCAAATAAAATTTTAAGATAACTCCTACTTAAAATGCAACAAAACCAGAGAGAAAGCAGCATATTTAATGTGAATTCACTGAACCATATCTCTTGAGACCAGAGATCACAAGTATTTGTGAAACATGTTTCTGATGGACAGATATATTAAGAAGTGCATGGCCAATATGTACAGATTGACTGGCACAAATGCCTTTGACATGGTCATTCCAAAATGTGCTGGGACTGGAGTATTTTATTTTCCTTGGTGGCAGATAAGTATGAAAAAGAAGATTTTACTCAGAATTATGTATATAAATTATAGTAGTATCTTGCACCAGTGCTAGAGAGAGAGATGGTCATTCAGAACAAAATCCTCAACAAGACAACTTGACACATAGAATATCTTTTTTAAAGGGGTTTTCTTCTCACTGTTACTACAGTACTGTTTAATACTGGTTCAAGACATTGCTGCAATTAGGATCAACTCATTGTCAGATTAACCTTATCCTCTTAGAACTTTAAAACTTCCAAGGATTCAGACCATACTCTTGGCTATCTAGACTCTAGTCAAGTCTTGACTTCTTTCACTGGGAAAAAGTTTTTCCCTTATTATAAGAACTCAAGGTGGTCAAGTAAAGCCTATGGTGACTGGAAAAAAGAGAACCACCACTATTATTTTTAAAAAACATAGAAAGGAAGACCCTGGGAACTACAAAAGGGTGAGCCTGGGAGGCTGGTGATGAGCTGTGTCCTTCAGGGCTCATCTTGGGACCAGTGCTCTGTTATATCTTTGTGAATGACACAGACAGTGAGATTGAGAGCACCCTCAGCAAGTTTGCAGATGACAAGAAGCTGAGTGGTGGGTGTGACAGAACAAAAAGATGGAAAGTCATCCACAGGGACCTGGAAAAAGCTTGAGAAGTGGGCCCACAAGAACATATTGAGGTTCAACAAGTTCATGTGCAGGGTGCTGCACCTAGGTTGGGGCAATCCCAGACATGACCACAGACTGGGAGATGAAGTTTTGGAAAACAGCCTGAGGAGAAAAACTTGGGGTTTCTGGTGGACATGAGCCTGCAGTGTGTGCTTACAGCCCCAAAAGGCAGCCATATCCTGGGCTACATCAAGAGAGGAGTGTCTAGCTCCTCTACTCTGCTCTCATGAGACCCCACCTGCAGTGTTGCATCCATCTTTGGTGTCCTCAGCGCAGAAAAGACATGGACCTGTTGGAGCCGGTCCAGAGGAGAGCCACTAAGCTGGTCAGAGGGGTTGAGCATCCCTCCTATGAAGCTCAGCTGAGACAGCTGGGGTAGCATTCCCTGGAGAAAAGGAGTCTGTGAGGAGAACGTGATGTGGCCTTTAGGTACTTAAAGAGTGCTCATAAAATAGAGGCGATAGTGATAGGACCAGGGGAAATGGTATTAAACAAAAAGAGGACAGATTTAAGTTAGATGTTTAGGAGAAATTCTTTACTGTGAGGGTGGTGAGGTACGGTAGAAGGCTGTGTTGAGAAGCTGTAGATGCCCCACACCTGGCAGTGTTCAAGGCCAGATTGGATGGAGCCCTGTGCAACCTGATATAGTGGGTGGCATCCCTGCCCACAGCAGGACTAGGAACTAGATGATATTTGGGGTCTCTTGCAAACCAAGGCATTCTATGACTTGATTATTCTATGATGCTCTTTCTCAGTGTCTTTACAGGATGCAGTTGGCTAAAACTGGACAAAGTAGCTTTATAGCATTCTAAAGAGTGACATGTAAATGGGAATAAGCAATTGTTTTGGTTTCTTGGATGTGCTCTCCTCTTGTTCCTGCAGCTCAGAAGGTAGTTAGCCATTTCTGTTGCAGATACACACTGATGGCTCGTGTTCAGCTTGCTAACTACTGCAAACTCCAGGAATTTTCCAGCAGAACTTCCTGGAACCAATCCATCCCAGCCTGTAACACTGCAAAAGGCTCTGCTTCCCATGTATAGGACTTTACATTTGTCTTTGCTGAATTTGATAAGGCTCCTGTTCACCCCATTCCTTCAGCAAGTCTGGGCCCCTCCACCCTCAACTGTATTGACTGTTCCTCCCCTCCTGGTTGTCACCTGCAAACCTGAAGAAAGGGCACTTAATCTCCTCCTTTGGCTTATTGTTAGAGACACTAAACAAGACAGATACGTAATGCAACATTAGTGTTTCAAGAATTCAAGTAGTTCATTCTGTCTTTCTGGTTCTGACATTCACAAGTCTCCCTCCTAACTGTTCTTAACTCTGACCAGCTGAAACAAGGGTAAATTGATGGGCTCTACACCAGAAAATGTCTTTTATTTCACTGAAAGTGCTGTCTGAATGAAGACCAAAAGATTGTGTCATTCATCATACTGGGCATTCTTTCAACAAATGGATTTCAAGAAAATCTCTGCTTCAGCAAATGCATAAAAGAAAGTCTTGATTTTCATAGCTGTACAGTGCAGTACTAAGAGGGTAACCTTGGTGTATAATTATCATTTCTAAGAATGAATTGAAATAAAAGATCTTTGTGATGAAATATCTACTCTAAAATGTGAGTGCTATATTCTATGGGTTGTCATTATTTTGAAGTCTTAAAATAAATAAATGATTCCAGAAGCAAACACAGGCTATTTAGATGCCAAATTCTTTTGTTTTCCTAAGTATCCCTTTGAATGCACAGAATTCAGCATTTAGCACTTGGCATCTAATTAACTTGTTATCAGGGAGGAAGTCACAGAGCAATGCCATTCCCCATTCTCATAAATGCCAGAATCTGTTTTAAAACTGTGGAGGCAGAGCACTAATAATAAAAACTTTCTTTGCTT
>NW_005054301.1:1864874-1871518 GCF_000277835.1 Geospiza fortis
CCCCCTAACTCAGGGGAAAAAAAGGCAACAAAAAACAAATCCTAAAAAAACGCTCCATAGGAAGATATAACCCTCAGGATTTTTCCTATTATTAATGTACATTATTCTTTTATTCTGCTTTGAGAAACCTCATTCTTAATACCTTTTTAAGTTAATGGAGATGAGATTCTGGGGAAGATGAACTAGGGAATTTGCATATTTTCTATAACTAGACTTCCAGGAGACCAATTAATTTTAACTGGAATGATGGAAGGACAGATCTGTTATTCACCTTTTCAAAATGCAGAACAGGCTTTGCTTGTATTGAGTAGGCTCATCAAATTTGCATCACCATTTAATTAAATGTTTGTAGCAATAATTGACCTCAGGAGTAAGTAATTTGGTAATAAATAAATTCCACTGTTTCTAAATACTATTTTACTGACTCTGAGATGCTATTCATAGCCTCATAGCTTTGCCACAAATCTCATTAGCAATTTACTTAAATGCATATTCCATTGCAGAACTGACAGTGAATCAGAACGAAGTTTAACAAAAGAGATTTCAGAGCATGATCCAAACAGAAAATACCATGTATTTCTCTGACAGATTTTAGGGACAGCTCAAAAGTGAGATATGAAAAAAAAAAAAACAAAAAACAAACCACCAATAGAAACCTAAGCTAAATCCTGATTTATTTAGTGTCTTCATGGCTTTCTATTTTAATTTTACCTGCTTAAATAATTGCCTAAAAATTTGGTGCATATCTAAATTTGAGTTCAATAGTGTTTCAAGTAAAAAGACAGGACCTTTTTATTAGTTTTGATGAAATACAGTGATAACCTCGAGAAGCCAAAATGGACACACATTTCATGTCCTCCCTCCTCCAAACTATCGATTTATTACTCTGCTTTTGTTTAAAACCTATGAGCTAAGTTCAGAGGTGATGCATAAAATGTGTAATTTAGAGTCCTTTCTGCTCAGTTAGACACCTTAAGACCTACTTACACTCACTTACTAGAGTATAAGTCAGTGAAATGGAGTGTAAATTGATGTGATTTACATGTGGAGGAGCTGGCAGAGTGAGAAGGTATTACCTATAGGAGGGAATAGACTTTGTATGAGCTCTTTCTAATGTTCAGCTGGTTTTCTTGCTACACCTCTGTACCCCTGAGTAAAGATGTCTGTGTTTGACTGCTAAAGTTTGACTGCTTAATCCTGCACATTCTGTGAGACTTGCTGGGCCAAAGGCACTGATGGAATGGAAGAAGCATGATAAAAGCTGTGTGCTGAGGAGTGAGTGTGGGGTTTATAAATAAGTAACTAAAGGCTACGCTTCCCATCCCTCTTTGTAGTAAGCTGTAAACCCAGCAGTTCTGTAGTTACTTGTAATGACTGTTCTCATCTATGGCTATTGCTCTGCTTTCTATCAGAAGGACTTTTACATCCAGTGCACACTGCATGTTTTGCCCTGATGCCTTGTTTGACAAGCTGGCAGGTAAGAGGAAAGCTCCACCATATTTTCTGTGGGATAAGAACATGCACCTGGCAGTTACCACGTTGCTGTAATTTCACACTCATACCCTGCAGTAAGTTGCTCTTTTGCCAACTGAGCTATGTAAAACCTTTTCAGCTCCAGAATTGTACCACTTGAAACATGTCTGTTGAAACACTACCAGTACAGAGGCAATTCCTGCAGGATAAAGAACCATAAGCCTATTAATCTCAGTTTCTACTGCCTTAAAACCTCTCCTGATAGTACACCAATTTAATAATTAAAAAAGCCCCCAAAACCTGACCAAAATATTTAGCCTTAGATCATGATTATAACAAAAGTAAGACCCAAGTTTCAAGTTAATCTGAGGTACAAATAAAACAGTAGGATAAAGCATAAAGAACAAAGGAAGATGAGTAAAGGAGATATTAGCTATCTTAGTAAAGACTTTGGGAAGACTTTAACCTGGGCTCCTCTAGAAAGTTTTGGAACATATATAGATAAAGTGTGGAAAAAACCAAACCAAAACAAACAAATGTATCCAGCTTTTACTCTTCTGGCAAAACCAGATGCAATTGTTCTGGCCAAAAAATATTTCATCAAGTGTTGTTCATTTTGATCAAAAATCTACCTTTTCTTCTTTTCTTTTCTTTTCTTTTCTTTTCTTTTCTTTTCTTTTCTTTTCTTTTCTTTTCTTTTCTTTTCTTTTCTTTTCTTTTCTTTTCTTTTCTTTTCTTTCTCCACATTTTGATAGAAAGCCTTCATCAACTCATTATTGTATTTATATATTTAATTACAGAAGAGGATAAAGGTATTCATATGGGTATGATCTGTATGTAAGCTTTTTGCAGAGTATATTAGTATTAGATACTGGTGAAGTTACATTTTATAGACAGAGAGAATTCAGCCATTATATAAGCAATATTTTTAACGTATGATATGCTTTTTTTAATTCTATTTTGTTTCTCTTACAGCTAAATTGTAAATAGGTAGCTAACCACAATAAGTAAACCTACTCTAGGATTAAATTGCTATTTCAGTTTGCATTCAAATCTCGATTAATACTAAGAAGATTTTGCAGTGCAACCAAAAGCTTTTTTTGGTGCAGGACTGCATCCAACCAATGCTTTCTGAAACTGGAGTAAAGACAAAGAAAGTCATTTTTTTATTATGTATTAGAATGGTCATGTGTTCCAGTATAATTTCAACTCACTTTCTATGTAACTAGCTTCCTCTTGATTGGAATTATAATTTTCATCCTTTTTTCACTTGTTTCTAAATGAAGTCTGGCCACCAACCTTGAATTAACACATGCACATCTCCCAGATAGCAATAGTCATTCTAAAATGATGAACATTAATGTCGCCTAACTCATCTATTAAGTCCTTCTTTCAATAATAAAGATATGAAGTCATAAAAATTTTGCCTAATTGGTGGCTACAGTTATGGTCCATTGTTAAACTGTACCCCCAAAACCCCCAAATATTTACCTAATTAATAATTAAAGGAATATACTACCTGTTTCTGTTTCAAAATAGTTAACATTATATCTTAAAACAACTGTTTTAAAAGAAAAAAATTATAATTGAGGCTAAATATGGCACTGAGTTTAAAAATAAAAACAAGAGCTTGGGCAATCCTGTAACTAAAGAGGAAAGACGGTTTTGTCACATTGCTCTTTGTTAAAAAAGAAATATGAAGTACAAGGAATAAATTTAGAAGAAAGAGAAAATATGCAAGTTCACTTACATAGTACATCCCCAAAGAGGATAATGAATTTGAGGCCACTTGGACTTACTGCTGATGTTCATGTGAACAAATCTTTATTATAAGGGAAACTGACTCAGCAAAGCAGATAGTAGATAGCTACAGCAAATGTCAGTGAGACAATTTTCTATGAACCAGCGAGGCATCAGAAAGAGTTCTTGGGTATAAATGCAGTTAAAGGAGCCAGCAGTCTGCCCCCACAGGGGCTCTTTCAGTGGCTATGATCAGCACTATCTCTTGGGGCAGGGTGAGGCTGGGGCCAGGCGCAGGGTAGCCCTGGCTGACCCGAGAACTCATCATAGCGCAGTCAAATGCGTGGAAGTGTTGATTTGCCAGCACCACTGTGACATTTGAAAAGTGTGGCCGTGGTTTTGGAATGAACTAAAAGGAATATAATTATCTATGATATTTATGTCTCCAGTTACTGTGCTATTTTGGTGCCAGCTGTAGAGCTGGGATAATGGCAGTGGCCCAAGGAGAAACTCTTCTTGTCATGGTTCTTCTGAGTACAGGAGACATTTTTACATTTCTTTGTCTTCCTGCACTTTTGTTTTTTACAGGATACCTGGGGATACCAAATTGTGTCCCTAAGATTCACAATTAACATGAAAAAAAACCCCAGAAAATAAATAAGAATGACGGAATTTTTTCATACAGTCATTGGAAAAATAGATCCACCCTGGCACATATTAACATTGGAGCTCAGGAGGTAGATTCAGACTATGAACTCTTGTAAGATTAAACCCTAAGAATACTTTGTAAAGAATTCATTACCTAGATTTAGTAATTTTTATTTTTCTGTCTTCTGCTTCATTTAATCAATTTTCTAGGTAGGTTTTGACTAAAATTCTATCTGAATTGTAGGGTGAGGCTTTCTTTCATTTCCATTTGACAGACTTTGACCAGTTAAATTTGAAGATACAATAATTCACCAAACAAAATTAAAAGCTATATGTGAACACCTTCATCTCCCCACAGTTTTAGTAATCATCTTCAACAGTTTTTTACTAAATTCATCTGCACTGGTGTCAGGCATGGGAAGAACTGTAAACCTGAATAACTGCCTTTAAGCAGTTAGCAACGTTATGTAATTTAAGAACAACAAGGTTTTGAGTGCATTAACTAATTTTCTGCTTTGTAGAAGCCTTAATAGCCCTTGCATGGGTAAATTAGGCATTTTCTTCAAACATTACCCCTATATATAAGAAGTTCCTAGATATGCAAAAACATGCAACATTAGCCAAATCCATCTACTAGTTTCAGCTAGGATTCTTTTTTATAAAGAGCATAGCTATTTGTAGATGTTTATCACATAGTTGCTTATTAACTGTGATTCTGAATTACTTGAGAACTGTTTTTAAAGAGCAGATTAATTACTACAGAATTTTCAAAGGTACCTCCTCTTTCTGAAGTAGTTCTTCACTTTTAGGATTTGAAATATTTTATTATGTCCAATGCCTGAGGTTTATACATTGATATAACCCTAACCGTTTGTTCTTGTTCTTTGGTTTTAAAGGGCAGACTGGTGTATAAAGTTTTTGTTCAGGGGATGCGTATTTTTAGGGTGAAGAAAAGTACACCTCCAAAGGTACAAAGCTATACTGAAATCTAGGACCCACATTCTCTTATGACTGAACTACTGTATCTTTACTGAAATAAAAAGAGGTGCTCCAGATTGTCATAAGTGTGAAAAGAGAACAGGATCCTTCCCTAACATGCATCACTGTGAATTTTAACACCACACATATGTCTAAAATCCATAGAAATTCATATCTTTGTTTGGCTTTGGAAGAACATGAAATTTGAGTGAGCAGTTTTCTCAACCAAGAATTAAAAATAGCAGCTAGAGGTATCTAATGCAGAACAAAATTAAAAATGGCATATGAATCAGTGAACAATTCACACTACAACCTTGTTGATTGGTTCACAAATAGTTTATATTCTCTCAATCTTTATATTAAGCAGAATTATTCCTGATTTTATGATGTTACCTGCATTGAAAACAGCATATTCCCTGATCATTGAGAAGTCTCTTTTGGGCAAAGTTTTTGCTATTTTGTTCATCAAATAAATTCATATTTGATTCTATAGAATGAGATAAGGTAATTCACTGTAGCAGTATTAATGTTATACCTCACCACCTGTTTTTTGCTTCAGCTCTAAAGGTTACTACTGGTAGTATTAGAATAGAAATGTATTGAAGTGTATTTACTTAGAAAATGCCTAGATCATAGTCATAGCAAGCCAGGAAGAGAGGAGCTTTTCTAAGGTTTTGTCTAGTTGATTGAAAGTTATTAACTGTCCCACACAAAGGGAGAGCTCATGAACATTTCTCAGAGTAGAAATATTCATTGAGATCTTTAATGAAAAGCAGAAAAAGTCAGTGTTTCAAAGGAAATGAAATAGTCAATGGGTCTGTCATATCCTGAGTTCCCTACTTCCTATCTTTTTCTGTGTCTAAGACTGTGATGGCTGTATTTTGGGTTTGGGCCCATTCCACTTATGATCTTGCTGAACATTTCTTCTTTTATCTAATATCTCAAGCAACAAAGGACAACCATAAACTACTAAGAAGAACATTATTTTCTCCAGTTCCCTTTTCCTCGTGCCTGTAATATTTTCTTGAAAGATGTGACATGGTTCTCAGGAAAGATCTATTTTCTACATGCATTAGCTAATCCCTTTAAAAACTCCATGGAGTATTTTTCACTTAGGCACACAGAAGAGCAATTTTTCATTGTTTGGAGAGCTCCAGCTGCATTGTTTTACTAAACAAAATTAAAAGGAACAATCAAGCTCGATCAAAGCACTTTCAACAAAAGATCTCACATTTATGGAACCATATACAAACCCCCTTTATCAGTCACTGATTCCCTATAGGAACACTGATTTCACAGCAAGAATAGACTTGTGGACTCTGGATGTTCATTCTATCCCAAATTGTGGCATGATTATAAGACCATATTTTGGTTTTATTTGATCCTGGTTATAGTGCTTAAGACTGAAGTTTTGACCTCTCTGTTACCACTGGGAAAAAAATATAGCCTTAAGAACAATTTCCTTAAATGAACCTCATAACTTGCATGCTTGGGAATCAGTGTGTTAGTAAATGAAAAGAGTAGGTGACACCAATCTGCGAAACATAAAACAGAATGCATTACATTTCACTGTTAAAACTCACCTTCTAATCCTCAGAATTCCATGTAAAGACACTAGGTGGGCTAGTCAAGTAAATCAGATCTCAAGCCATGGTTGAGAACCTCAGAAACCCCAGAGTACAGGCTGACTGTTGAGGTAGCCTGGCATCCCACTCTGACAGCACTGCATGGAAGCCATCCAAACGCTGTCACTGTATTCAGGGTGCACCCTGGCCGTCCACATTAAGGAGGGGAAAGAATAGAAT
>NW_005054301.1:1871564-1964743 GCF_000277835.1 Geospiza fortis
TGTGAGTATCAGTGGTGACATCTTTCCTTGTTTGTCCACTTTGGATAATCATTAGTTCAGAGTTTGGTGTGACTTGGATTTGAACTCTGATTTTTGCCTCTTGGTATGTTTTCAGCTGCCTGAGAAAGATGACAGGATAAGTGAAATATTCTCTTACCAAGGACACAAGCAGACAACAGCTAGCACAAGGCATATGCTGTGACAGGAACAGCCACAGCTGTTTCAGGAGAACTGAAACTCACTTTGAGGCGAAGGTAATGAGAATTAACTTGGAGATGGAGAAAAGAAAAATTAAAGAGATATTACACTGCTGCAGCAATGATTTTTCCAGTTGTGTTTTATAGACCAAACTGCATTAGCCATTTCACCAGTGTTTGCATCTGTGAAAAATGGAGAAATAATTCATGAGTTCCAGGAAGAAGTTAGAAATACATTTATAAATGTGTTAATTAGAATTTTTCAATGACAACTCGTAACTCCATTTTGAGAACTTGACACATTTATAAAACTCCTGAAAGGGTAATAATCTCTGTGCCCAGTGTATTTCTCATATTTTCATTTCTGCCTTCTTAGTACAGTATCTTTGTATTCTTCCTAAACACGCTGTGGTTAAGAATGCAAAGTTTTATTTTGCTGTTGTGTCTTTGAGCAATGCTTAGCATCTCTACATGTTAATTATGAGCACAGTAACACCAGTTTCTGGGTATAGGGACAGTTTAAAAGGGTATCAGTTGTAAGGGACACCATAGATAGATGGAAATAGGGATTCTAGTCACTATTCCTTACCCAGACAACGGCTTTGCTCTCATGTCACGTTCTCGTGACAGTGAGTAAGTACTGAAAGAATGAAATAAGCTCCAAATTTCTGTCCAGCAAAAGCTGTCTCTTGAACTTTGCTCTGAACTTCTGATCCCATAGAGATAATGTTCTTCCTAGCACTGCTGAACTCCTAAGCTATAAGTAATATCCAAAGAACCATCTCTGCACTATCTTTTCTCTAGAAAAAAATTTCTATTTTGTGCCCATGATTAAAAAAATGGGATCTGAATACTACTTTTAAACAAAGCTTAGGAATCAGCCACTCTGCCTCTTTACATATCTCTGACCATATTCTGAAGTAAGAAAGAGAAGAAAATTGCCTTAGTACCTTTGAGGATATAGCTATTAGACACTAATGTTGCTCCTTTTGGCCCAGTGGCATAGATAAAGAGAGACAGGCAGAAAATACCAACTTATCAAACACCTCAGCAGAGTGATACAATTATATAAAACATATTTATATAAATTATTTCACCTGCTTGCTTCATTTCCCTATTAAATAGCTCTGTTTACTCTTACCTCCCAGAGAGGGTCTTCTAGGAATCACCTTCATAAATTGTGCTAGCATGCATTCAACATTAGCTCAGCATTAGCTCAACATTTAGTAACTAATAACACTCATAATTTTGTAACTGGGATTGAAAAAAGTAGTGAGTTATGGCTCACAAAAGTACCGTGGAGAAAGATTTTATAGTTATTAAAAGGTATGACTTCTGAAAGTTACCTGCTTTCTTGCTGCTGTTCTATCTTTGCATAGTCACAGATTTCCTAGGAAAATACCTGTTGCTCAGAGAGAGGATTGTGTGATCTCATACTGCAAATATCCTTTCTCCTCCAAGCCAAGAAATTTTACCCAATTTATACCTCAGGGCTTTTGCCTCACTGGACACCTGGATGTATGTAGTTATCTCAAGTCAGGGTTCCCTGTAATTTCCCTTCAAGTTCTCTCCCTTGGAATAGCTCATTAGTGAAATACTGGACAAAACCTCTTAGGTTTTACCACCTGTGGCCCTAATTCTTAACTCAATATGGTCAGAAATAAGGATTGACTTGCCTGAAATCAACTGCAGCACAAAATTAGGGGTACAGAATGATAAGGTTACAGGCACTTTATGGCATATTTTTAGTCCAGTAGACCATGGACTTTAATAGCAGCAAGGGCAAGATCATGCTTTCATGAAGGAAAATTTTCCTTCCTTTCTGAAGGAAAATTATCTTAGTATAGAAAATCTTTACATAATTTTAGAAAATCTGGGTTTGCATATCTAATTTATTTTTATTTTGCTATTTTTTCCTTGATTTTTCTTGCAAGGCTTGAGTAAAATATGTATCAGGATCTTTTAAGGGAAGACTGGGGGAGCAGAACTCCTGCAAAGTGTTAAATAGGCGTGCCACCGGTAGGGAACACTCAATGCTTTGGTGCTCTGGGCCCATGAAACAAGTTTCAGTGGTAATTAATGAGAATTCACGACTGATTTTTAGCTTGAATATTGTGGCTGTAAGTAGACTCTTAGTACCTTAGTGATTTGGTAAATTAGGAGACTTCAGCTTCCTCTTTATAGGCTTCTTCTGTAGCCTTTCTAACAATTTGTGGGCATGTGATCTTCTGATGCTACATATCCTTGTTTAAGAAACTTAAAATAGGTTTGGTTAAAGATGAAGTGTGAACCACTGCACTGTGGTGTTTCAGCCACCCTTGCTTCCTACTTCCAACATGCAGATCTACAGCCCTCCTTGACAGAGTTAAGGTTCTTTTCTCTTAAGAAAGTTAATTTATACATATCAGATTTCCTCTAAGGGTGAGGCTTCTAAATAGCACCCTGCTTTTTACATAACTAGGACTCTGGGAGTGGCTTTCTTCTGTACTCTTTGATACTGGAGTACTGGCTTTCCTGGGCTGCCCTCTAATTTGTAGTGATTTTGGTGAGAAGAGATTAAGGTCTGTCATGCCAGAGATTTGCATGAGCGCTTCTTCATTCCATATGCAACATTACTGCTTAAATTTGACGGGAAAGTAGAGCTCAGAGTGTCTGACCCATTTATCCCTTTTCTGTTCCTTTTTGTGAGATAAAATTGTCGTATAGATGAATTGCACACAACAGAGTATGTGTGTTTGGTTACTGTGTCACTTTTGGTAAATCAAAGAGAAAAATCTTTTGTAATCAGCTAGCCTTTAATTTAATACCACTTTTGATAAATTGCTTGTATACAATAGGTTATCAAACCCAAACATTAAAGATTTCAGTTTGACACTGCTGGAATGAATCATACACATGGAAAAGGCCAAATTCACCATTCTTTATCTGGAGTAAAGAAAAAAAAATCCTATCAGTGTCAAGACTTGCACTAATGAATGAATAAAGAATTTAAAATCTGGCCTAAGAAAGTTAGAGATATGCTTGAAGCATAACTGTTCGTTACAACAGCATTTACAATTCCTTTACCAGAGAGTTTTAGCACACTGCGGATCATTGTTTATAGTTTATTTTATACTACCATTAAGAAATACCTCCTTATATTCTTTTTCTTTTCCTTTCTTTTCCTAATTTATGCCCTTTTCTTGCAACTTTTTCAGCTTCCCACATACAAAACCCCCATGCTGGATCTGCTGCACTCCAAAGCATGTGAGTGACAACAGGCTTGACAGCCCTTGGGGTGGTGAAAGATCTGGCGAGAGCAAGCCTCCTCAGCATGCTCATCAGGTTAGTGAGGATACTGTCATGGATGGCAGTGCCATGTATTCTTGTCCTTGTCAGCCATAAGTGTAAAATGATTGCAGCCAAACCTTTCCTCACAATAAAAGGAGAAAAAGCTGAAAAAAAACCTTCTTGAGACAGTGAGTTGGAAGATTATGATGCTTTCCAAAAAAAGAAGGCTCCCTTCAAAGGACTTTGCAGGCATACCTGCTTCTTGTTTCTATCACTTGCACACTGTAAAGAGGCCTTACACTGGCTGTAAATATAAACTATTTTAATTTTATATTCTTTTATGCTGCTGCAACAGCATGCTGAGGCTTTAGGATAAACACAAACTAAAGCCTACTTGTTCCATTAAGACCTTGATTCACCTATTTTAGAGATTTCCCTCTCAGAAAGATCATGGAGGCAAAACATCTTTACTGGGTAACCCTGACTGTGCAAGGGAAATATCTACTAAGGGAAATAATCTTCTTCAGTCTCCCCAGAACTCAAACCCAGCCTGTCTTCAGCAACTGTGTGTGTGTGTGTGTGTGTGTGTGTGTGTGTGTGTGTGTGGACAACTCTGTCCTTCCTTTAGGTGGCCAGCAACAGCAGAGACCCTCTCCAAGGGGATGATAGCACAGTAGGTGTATCTGGCCCATTCTTTGGAAAAAGGCCTGTGCATGCTGGCTGTGATATGGTGGAAGGAACAAGGAAACAGCTGTCAAGCCCAAAGTCAGCACCTCAGCAGCTGGAATCTACCAGCAATTTCAGTTTGTGCTGCTATGTTAAAACGAAAATGCAGTCAGTCCCATTTCAGTTTGCATTAAAATGTGCTCTTTACTTGCTACAGAGGTAATAATCATAATAACTATTGCAGATGAGTGTTTACCATATTTGCTCTCCCTGTCACATCACATCACCATTCATGACTAAACATCCTGAGGCTGAGAGAAAGCGATAGTACATCTCCATTTCCTTTGCACACCCCCATATTAGCCAGGTAAAACATGACTTCCACAAACTCCTTTCGATAGAGCTAACAGCAATTGTTGTCTATTTAAATCTGGTAGGTGAAGGATTTAAAGTTAAGTGATATTTTCTAGGTCAGAAAGAGATTCAGCACCTGTATTTTTCAGTGGTATGCCAGAGCCCTGACTTCTGCCTTGTGCTCCCACAGCTAAATGTTATCTCACAGAGCTGAACACTGGTGATGAATGTGCTGTGGAATTTACTTTGGAAAACAAATATTTAACTTTCTATAGATCACTGAAGACCTGATAAAACTCTTGAGTGTCACCTGCCTAATTTCTCTCTATTTTTAATTGAAAAATCTTCTTATTCTTTTCATCTAAATGTGTGGTTCAAATAAGAATGGAAAGGTGATTTGCAGTTCTTTTCAAATATCACTCATGCAAATAGGATTCACAAAGTCAGAGTGCTCAGATTGAGTCTTTGAAGGAAAAAAATCCTTTTAAAAGCATCAGTTATTTCAAAAGGAGGAGTGACATTTATGATTAATCAAGAGGGGCAATGCTTCCTTCTTGCTTTTGGGTGTGGAGAGGCAAATGGCCAGGAAGGCAGGGTTGGGCTGTGTGTGGGGGTGATGTGAGCAGCTTTGATATCCCGGGTGATGCTCCCCTGTGCACAGGCTGGTAGTGCAAATTCCACGCTGGGGAAGGGCAGAGCAGGAGCCAAGTAAGCACTCCAGAGAGCCAGGTAGTGAGATGGACAGTTTGCTCCCAACAAAACATGGGAATGCTGGCACCAGCTAATTAGCTAATCTAGCTCCATTCTCCAAAATGGGAGATTGGAGTCCACAAAAGGCTTTTGTTCTTTTTTATTGTTTACAGTAATTTCGTATGAGAACTGAAGGCTTTCTTATGTTAAGGCAAAAAATTAAACACCTCACAGTTGCTGAAAAATATATACAAATACAATATTGATAGGAAAAGTCATCCTGAAAATGCCAGTGTGAGGAAGGGATTCTGCACAGGGCTGTTGTTTTTCAACTATTTTCAATAAATTAACTAAATATAGTGCTTAATTATTTTTTGCATTTATTTAGATCACTCAGTTTATAGCAAGATTCTAATTTGACAAAACTGGGGGGTTTTACTTCAAGATCTTGTAGATTTAAATTTTAAATATTTTATGTTAAACTTTTTTCCCTCATCTCCTCCCTAGAAAGGGAGATCTTTTATAAGTCTTGACATATTTAATCTTGTTAAGTTCTGATATTAAAAAACCCAAAAAATGTATGTAAATCATTTGAGTGTTAGGAAGTATTAGGATAGGGACTGAGTATGAAAAGGAAAACATAATTGTATTACCATATTACCATGTTGTTTAACTGCCCATAGATTCAATATTTAATTAATTTCTGATAGTTTTAACTAAAAATGGGATATAGTAAAAAAGACAAAGTGTGTTGAAAGGAGAGAAGGCTGATTAGGGAAACAAATTGTTTCTATATTAAGTACATACAAATAGATGAAGATTATACAAGACAGAAAAACACAAACAAGGGGGGTATTACAGAGATCTGAAGCAGCATTATTTGCCTGGGGAAGACATGTTTATATGCAATGACTATTCACTACTTCTCTAAATACAGGAAGCAATGGAAATCAAATTGTATTTTCATATAGTAGGCTCAAACCAAACAGCATGTTTTGGTTTTCTCTGACATAAAAAAATATTAATCTGTGTAACTTGTTGCTAAAGTATTTGCCAATGCCAAAAATTTACATAAATTTAAAAACTCATTAAGCAGACTCAAGGAAGAATAATCTTTGAAAGGCTAATAAATATAAGTTAAAACCTGCTACTCAGGAAGACCTTGAACTTCAGTTCAGAGGAAGCTGTTAGACTGCACTAGGAAAGTAGGTCTTTAATATATTTTGCTGTGTTTCTATTCTGTTCAGTAGAGGAACTACTCTTCTTGCATTTCCCTTGATCAATCCTGAAAGCAAAAACCTACATGTAAGTTTTATTCTACCCCAAAAAATTACCTTTTTTCTGGAACTCAAAAAAACTGAGCAAACATCCAAAATCTAGCAAAACTAAATATTTTGGTTGTCAGAAAAATATTGGCCAGGTTTCAGTGAATTAAATTAAAAAGAAACAGTAAAAAAATAAACTACCTATTTACAAAACAGAAAATCTCATTTTCCTCCCACATCTATCCATATCTATTTGCAGTCATTACAGGTAAGAACATACTGCTGGTGAGAATACTTAAACATATAATTACACAAAAAATACAGCAGGTAAAGTAGTAAAACAGGCAGAATAATATAATACAAAAGTTAGGCTTCATTTATATTGGATCGTGTTTAAAATTTTATAATGAGTTTTGGACCAACTCCAGTGAAAAAATTAGAGAATCCCTTCCTATTGTTTTTGTGACATTTTACTGCAGGATTATTTTGTTGTTCTCCTTGCCTCAGTCAGTTTACCTAACTTTCATGATCCAGTCATCTAAAAGAACAATTTACAAGCTGTATATTTTAATAAAACAAAGTGAGTGAATTTTTCTTATGGTCGTCTCTGAAAAGAAATTGTCTCTTCTGTTCACTCTTTGCAGCTAATTATCTAATCTCCTTCAAATTCTTAGTAAGCATAAGCCTGCCTTTTCTGGTGATTGATACAGAACTACCCATATCTATTAAACTAGGGCACACCTAATCCTAATATCATACCAAAAGGAATTGAATAAGAAAAAAAAAATTAAAGCACAAATCTTCAGCATGTGAGGAACAAAACTGACTTTATTGCCTCTAAAGATGGTGTTCTAATTCTGCAAATTTAATTCCGCATTACATCTAGAAAGTCCTATCTGCCATAATTCATATTTATGGTAATATTAACACTTTTGTTTTGAGAAATCTGGATGCTATATAGGTGTGATCATCCACCCTTGAGGAGAAGAAATTTTGTTAAACTGTCTGAAGCTATACCAACTGCAGTTGGACAAAGCAGACAAGTGTTACGCAGAAACTGGGGCTTTTTTTTTTCTTAAAAAAAAAGCCTTTTCCTTTCTGTCTCAGAAATCTGGACTATCATTCATTTCAATGACAATATTTCCTCTTCCTGTAAAATCTTGGTTTTTCCTAGCCTTAAGCAATCATGTCTGTGATCATGCTGCTGAAATAAGGAGATTCTGAAAGACCAGCAGACTGAAAGACAACTGAGAAGTTGGAGCCATGGCTATTTGTCTAGGAATGATATCCTTCTGTTAATAGTATGGAGAAGCAGTGATGATCTAGCACAGTTGGAACTGGATCTGCTTGCTCTGAACAGCTGGGAGAGCAAAGATGAAGCGTCAGCTATTTAGTGTAATTCCATGTGTTCTAAAATCCAGAATGTCATGGGAGTGATGCATCGCCTTGGCTTGTCAGACTGGTCCTTCTGTGGTACAGATTATGTCTGAGGCTGTCTGAGTTTGCTCAGTGTTTGAGATAAGGAAAGACTTTGAATCTTGCTAAAATCCCTTAAGAAACCAGACACCTGAACTGCAAACAGATGACATAAGCAGCAGCAGTCAATAATTTGGAAGTTTATCTCTCACTTCTACAATTCAGTGGGTGTTTAAACATTGATTTTCTTGAAATTAGAATCAGGCTCCCAGGTTCTAAATTAATTTTTAACTAATGTACAGAAGGAAATGCTCCATTAAATTGCTGCTACTGTATTACTTGTCACAACACCAACACCAGCTTCTGCTGTTGCAGAGGCCTCAGTTCAGCAGCCTCTCATCCTCCAAACTGCTTGAAATCAATAACACTCTATTCAGTCTCCCAGCAAACAGTGAAAAGTCTGTTACCCTAATCCTCACAGAGAAAAAAGAGATGGAAGTTTATGTGCTTGTTATTTACATTTAAGAGTAAAATAAGGATTGAAAAATACTCTTTTAAGGCTGAAATGTTAAAGCTTTGTTGTTTACCTAGGACTTTGTGTCAGAAATTTCCTTTGTTTCATGGACTCTCTGTGGACTCCAAGGTGGGTAAAAAATTCTGACCTGCAGCCTGAGGTCAAAGTATGAACCTCTTCTTCCTGAAGTTTTCAACTTTGTATAGAGCTGCTGGATTAAAATGTATTCATATGATGTTCAGTTTGCCCTCATTTTCCTTTCATTAAGGGAAATGTGGATGTTCAGTAAAGTTGCCAATCAGATGTGCTAAATACTGGACTAGGTCAGGAAGTCGCAAGTTTTTAAAGTGCCTTCAGTGCAGGAGCAATTAGAACCTGATAGCCTTTTATTTTTCTTGTCAAAGGGAGGCTTTTTTAAATATAATATGATAGAAACAGTGGGGTGATTTTTATTACACCTAGCTCATCTAGCAATGCTGTCAAGCTAAGTTATAATTTTAAGAGGAAATTGCCAAATAGCATATTTATGGTTTTGCTATCGTAAATCACACTATCATCATTGGGATAGAAAATCTACAATAATGATACTATCATCTCTATTTTTTCTATAAATTCTGCTATGTATCAATGGGGAGAGGAAAAACAGCCGATATATATCCAGTGCATATAAATGAGCTGCTACTTATTCCATTTAAAAGTAAAGCAGCTTCTGTACAATCTGTTGCACATTCCCATAGCTGTAAATGGGCCTGTGAAAGCAAACACAGTTGCATATCAACAGGTTAGGCCATCAGACTGCATTGACCCTTTGAGGTCAATGAAAAGAATGTTAATGAGTTCAGTGGGCTTTTCAGTTAGATTCTGGGTGTTATGTACCTATTCACCACAGATGTGTACATCAGCTGCAGAAGTAAGCAAAAGTATTTACAGCTACAGGTATCATCCCTAAGGCATGATTACTTTGCTTTCACTTCCTAACCAAAACTTGCTTGGTTTGGTTCAGGACGCTTTGACACAGTTTACTCTCATTGCTGTAAAATAGAAAGAAAAAATTACTGAAAAATTTTGCCTCCTTGCATAGTTTCAAAAAAGAGTTTGGTGGCTCAAGAATGGCTTCAATTAAGTAAAAATATGTTTAATTTGTGTAAGTCAATAATTTGAAACAATCATGTTTAGAAATTTAAATTAGCATAATGAACAGAAAAAAATGCCTCTTCTAATCTTGATATTGTTTTAGGTTGAATACATTTCATTGTTGACATTTGAATTTGTTACTGGTTGAAGTTTAAATTACAACAATGAAGGCATAGTTGTTTCAGGTTTAAATTTCTCTTTGTTTAATATAGCTGTCAAGTAATGAGAAAAAGTCAGATCATACAAATAACATTTTTAAATAGAAAAATATTTTATAAGGTGCTCAAATTTCATTTGGCTTAGCTTCAAAAAGGAATGGGTTATTTCAAATTTGCAAATCCATGAGCAACAAATTTTGTATCTGATTTGCTTCATTTGTAAAGGCAAGCTGAAGCAAACTATTCCCTGTTGATGCTCACAGTAAGCATATCTCCTGGTTTCCCAAACCATTGGAGAGGATAATTTCTAAAAGCTAGTTTGAAGTCCATGATGAAGAAACAGATTTTCTTCTAGTTCTGTTTTGCCTGATAACCTTTCTAAATGCTCTGACAAAATGCAAGCTTAAATGTAAATTTTGTGTCTATTCACAATGATTCTCTTGCAAGAACTAATAAATAGTCCAGATCAAAAAAAATCTTGAGGGGATCATATTTGGCTGAAATTAATGATTTTTCCAAAACTACATTTCTTATATACGGGATGCAGTTTGCAAAATTTTATTTTGAGGGGGGAAAACATCACCACAATGCTAAAAAAAATCTCATTTTACCATTTTCATAACAATTAAGTTTTGCTGTTGATTTTACTGCTTACATTTTCGATTGCTATTGTAGATTTTTTTCCCACACTCTGTAAATTACAACACTTTAAAAGTCTAACTAACCACAAGAATTTTCCTTCCCTTATGTCTCTCTTGTTAAAACTTACCTTCCTGGAGGGTTTGGAGTCTGGAAGGTCTGTTATACATTGAATTTTTTCCCAAAATGCAACTATCAGCACCTCCAGAGCTCTAAGGGTTGATTTGCTAAAAGTTCTTCATTTTTTGATTCAGATTTCATATAAAAGAGTGATAATTCTGCAAGGGTCTCTCTCAAAGTGTCCAGTGCTTGGTGCACCTGCAGTAGAGGTGAGCAGACCAGCTGAGGAGGTCGTAGGTATAGATCTCAGGCAATTCAGTACAGACCTGGCTGTCCAAACTGAAAAACTTACACTTCCATAGTGATGACCTGGTTCTGTGGGTTATTTTTAAAGTAAAACATGTAATTTGCCCACCTCAGTGTAAAGAGAGTGTGGTTGGACCAGATGACCCCACTATGGTCCCCCCCAGCCTTACCCTTTCTGTGATTCAGAGAAAGCAGCAAACTGATTTTCCCTCCAGGAGGATGCTCAGGGCTGGAGTGAGATATGGCAGGTACATGCCACTGGGACATATGTGTGAGTGACATTTCTGGCATGTTCTTGACCACAGAGTCTCCCTCTTGGCTAATTATTATCCAGTGATTGCTGAGCCAGGGAACACTGAGTGGTTCCAGCCCCCATGATTGCCTTTTAGTGCACTGCTGTGGGGGTCTGGCTGTCTGAATGCTCCCTGCAAGGGAACCTGTGTGCCCATTGTTTAGTCACCTAAATCCTTTGTAGACCCAGCCTTTGGTGAAAATAAAACTCCAACGGAGTTAGAGGACATTTAGGGCAGGACTATCAAAAATGAAGTTGTTTAACAAAGATAATCTTCTGATCATATATCATAGTCCACTATTTTGCAGTGAAACTGTCAAATTTTAATTATTTGATGAATCTGAAAAAAAAATTGCCGGTTTGATTTTCAAAGTTTCTGTATTTATAGTTTCAATTAGCTTCTTAGCTTATATACTGTTGTTTATATTAAGTATACTTCGTAGCTATTAATTTATATTTTTCACAGTCTCAAGTTTTTTATTTTGTTTGATGTTCTACAGGGATATATGGTCCCTTTAAAGAAAGAGTAAATTTTACATTACTTCATATGGCTCATTGTTCTGACCATTGCTGTGTATTTCAGACAACACATTCAGGCTTTTTTGGAAGTTTTGTTGTAATTGACTGCCAGCATCTGAAAGTGCATTTCAGGACTAGTGCTTGAAATGTATATACTTTTTCCAGGCCAGTTGAGTAATGAAAACATATTTAATTATTTCCATGCTCTAGAATGGTGTAC
Source organism: Geospiza fortis (assembly GCF_000277835.1). Lineage (NCBI taxonomy): Eukaryota > Metazoa > Chordata > Aves > Passeriformes > Thraupidae > Geospiza > Geospiza fortis. Next base: position 1,883,265 of record NW_005054301.1, read on the forward strand.
AGTGTAGTTAACTATGATGCGTATTTCCAGGCTAATTAGAACAAAGTGTGGTACCAAATTAATTGGACACAAAAGTATCTCTGAGGAGCAATGAAACAAGTTTATGACTTCTGTTTCATAAAAGTAACATGAAAGTGGTATGAATGCAATATATAAAGAAAAAAAATTAGGAAAACTGTTAAGATGATCTTGAAGGAAAGACAAATTTTTGTCAATTCATTTAAGAATCAAGTGAGTCTTTGCCTTATTTGATTCAAGCCTCATTCCTTTGAAGTGTAGCTGCCCACCAACATGCTGGACCTCATATCACACAACTCCCTATATCACCTTCTCCTTAGGCAGGAAAATCTTCCCCTATAGCTACTTGGATTCTCATGAATCCACTGGCCCATACTTTCAAGATTTTATGATATCTGCTATTTTTCGTAACAGTTTCTAGAGTCATACTAAATTTTATGAATTGTAGCTTTCTTAAGAGGGGAAAAGCAGATACAGGAGAAGTCTGAGAATTCTGTCATGTCCTAAAACAGGGAAGGGAAGGGAAGGGAAGGGAATTTCCATAGAACTGAAAGGATATTTCTATCTGGTTACTTTTTTCTTCATTGCTGTGTCCCTATTTCTGTTATGTCATTATAAACAGATAATTTTGTGTGAATAAAGGTAATGAAGAATTATATTTGCATTTTCTTCAAACTGCAGCCTAAATCTTTCTCTCTAATTCTCTGAAATATTTTGGGGGTTGACTTCTGAGTCATAGTGCACAGCAGAGGAAAAACTCAGATGGGTTTAATTTTTACAGGCGTGTTAGTCTCACCTCAGTGCCTGGTAAAGTTATGGAGAAGATTATTCTGGGCGGTATTGAAAAATGCCTGTAGGACAACACAGTCACCAGTCAGCACAGCTTCATGAGTGGAAAGTCCTGCTTATCAAACCTGATTTCCTTTTATGACAAGGTAACCCACCCAGGTGACCAAGGGAAGCCAGTTGATGCACTCTTGAATTTCAGCAAAGCTTTTAATATTGTTTCTCATTATGCCCTCTTGGACAAAATGTCCAGCCTTCAGCTGCACAAAAACACCATGTGATGGGTGAGCAAGTGACTCATGGGTCAGGTGCAAAGGGTTGCACTGAATGGGTGCTGCTGCCATCCAGGCACTAGTGGGGTTCTGCAGGCCTCCATCTTAGCTCTCTTCAATATCTTCATTAAAAAATTGAATGCAGGATTCAAAGGGATACGAGGCAAGTTTGTAGATGACATAAAATTAGGAGGGGCTGCTGACTTTCTTAAAGAGAGGCCCTGCAAAGAGATTTCAACAAATCAGAGGTCTGGGCAATTGCCAACTGTATGAAGTTTAACAAAGAAAAGTGACAGATTCTGTATCTGAAATGGGGCACCCTGGATGTATGACAGGCTGGGAGGGAGAGGTTGGAGAGCAGCACTGCAGAAAGGGACCTGGGGACCAGGTCAGTGGAAAGTTGAACATGAGTCTGCAGTGCCCTGGCAGCCAGGAGGGCCAAGAGTGTCCTGGGGGGCACCAGACACAGCACTGCCAGCCAGGCAAGGGAGGGGATTGTCCCCCTCTGCTCTGCATGGGGCAGCCTCACCTCAAGTCCTGTGGGCAGTTTTGGGCATCACAATGTAAGAAAGACATTGAACTGTTAGAGAGCATTCAGAGGAGATTGAGGCTTTGGAGAAGCCTCATGAGGAGCAGCTGAGGTCACTTGGTCTGTTCAGCCTGGAGGAGACCTCACTGCAGCTGCAACTTCCTGGTGAGGGGAAGAGGAGAGACAGACAGCGATCTCTCTTTGGTGACCAGTGACAGGATGTGAGGTAATGGGCTGAACTTGTGTCGGGGCAGGTTTAGTTTGGATATCAGGAAAAGGTATCTTCACCCAGAAGATACCCAAAAGATGTCTTCACCCAGATGGTGGATGGGCACTGGAACGGGTTCCCCAGGGAAGTGGTCACAGCACCAAGACTGACGAAACTTAAAAAGCATTTGGACAATGTTCACATGGTATGATTCTTTGGACTGTCCCATGCAGAAGTTGGGCTTCACCAATCCTTGTGAGTCCCTTTCCAGCTGAGAATATTCAGTGATTCTGTGATTCTTTAATGCCAGAGTGTAATTGGTTTTGACCACGGAAGCGAGAAAGTGGCAGAAATTTTCTTGTTATTCAAAGAATGGCTGCAACAGAAGTGGGTTTTTTCTTTTGGTATGTCAAAATCCTCAAAGATGACAAATATAATTTTTGCTTTTGTTCTGATTCAGCTTTTGTCCAAACAAGAAACTAGTTATAAATAGGTGGCAGGCACCTCTCATGGGACCTCACATGAAAGGTGGCAGGCACCTTTACAATCTCTCCCTGGCAATCATTCTCTCTTACAGATCCATTACTGGGGATCTGGCGTCATTCAGCTGTTTTTCATGAAGAGGAGAACACAGTACTATGCCAAGATCCCTCCTTTAAAAGGCATAATCATTGTATTCGTTTCTTTGATTTCAAATATGGGTTATGGCCAGTATTTCTAATTTGATCTTGGCTATAAATGGAATGTTAGAAGAGGAAGACACATCAAAACCAAAACACACCTGAAATGTCTTTTAAATCTTAGCACCTATGATGGTATTTTTCATCTTTACAGTGCAGGGAACTGTCTCATGTTCTACATGTTCTTCCAAGAATCCCCTGTAACAATGATGGTGCTGGAAAAATTAGTGATGGCCTGAACTCATGCTTAAAAAACTGAAGCTATAGAGTCCATAACTACAGTTAAACTGTAACCTGAGACTGCTCATACCCAGTCAGACATAAAATGAGACTGTAAGTTCCTGAACCCTTGATAGCAATGCCAATCCCATTGATGTTATCACCAGTCAAACTATTCTCACTGGAAATTAATTGTCAAAAAATTCAACTAGATGAAAAGCTTCTGTCCATGCAATTGTTATAGAGAGAAATTAAGAAATATTTCCCCCATACATGCCATTGAATCTGCACTTGTATAGACTAAATATAAAATGTTTTGACCTTTTCGGACTTTTACTTAAAATATTTCACAGCTAACTAAAGGACACAATTCTGTTAGCTTTAATATACAGCTGTTCAAATAATTTAGGCATTAGGAAGATGACCTGCAGGACTATTTTCATTTGAGCTTTTCTTTTTCAAAGGGCTATACCTGTGTTTTTCTTTTAATTTCTCTAAGAGCTGTAGAGCTTGTGTCCTCAGCAGAGAGAAGATGAACAATACAAAACATTAAGCTCAAGAGGAAACAGACACAGAAATGAGGTTTTTGGGTTTATTTGTTGTTAGGTTTTTTTCCAAAATCCTTCCCTTACCACTGCAGTAAGAGGTAGCAAGAATATCTTAAGAGTGGCAGAGTGCAGAACATGTTAATAGGCTTTACTGGCCCTGACCTGTCTCCTCTGAGGCACTCACCCCTGAAATGGTCCCATTTAAGCTCAGGTTTGTGAATGTAGTCTTTTCCTGATGTGAACATGTTAGTCTTGTTCCATCCCTTGTGTAGGTGTGCTGTGCTGTCTCTAGCCCTCTCTCTGTCCCAGGTGCTTTTTGTCACTGACTGGGCTTTCTCCTTGTCATACTGCTGGTTCCTGCTGCCAGCACTGGTCCTGCCTGTTGTGTTGAGCTCCTGCTCCCCTCTGCACCCAGCTGCTGAGGGGACAGCGGTCCTTGCTGTTTCTGAGGTGCAGTGCATATAATGTCATTTGATCCCCACACAGTGCTCTGGAAGACAGGGACAATCTTGATGCTTTTGCTGCTATATTCTAGGAAATGTTTTTCTTCAGACCATTGTTTAGTGCATCACTTTTTTCTTGAGCAGGAAAGGAAGAATGATTTCACTTAAATAATCTAGGATTACACAATAATTTACAGTGCAGTGACCTAATTCTCAAGACACTCAGCAAAAGCTGTTTTTACCAGTTTCAAGGGCAAGTGGGGTTCAGCTCTTCTGCAACTCAACCCCATATATGTAAAGGCCCTGGCCCACTACATGGAAAAGTTTCAATAATTCCAGTTTTGCTGTCGCTCTCTAGAATGGTTTGTACCTTTTGGAGGTAATTAAAGCATGGAGTAATTGGGCTGTGCTCTTAACCAATTCCTATAACAGAGGCAAGAAACAGATGATTAAGAGTTATGTTCCATTTATGACAGCCAGGAGACAAATTTTTTTGCTGGAGGTGCAGGTTGGATTGACTTTAATCCAATTTCTGCCTTCACAGCAGTGAAAAGGGGGTGGAGAGAATATGTATGTCCCAGAACAAGCTAACCTTGTTTGTGTCAGTCATGTTGTGTCTAAATCTCTATTAATACTGAATGAGCATTTGAGTCAATCATCAGAATACATTGCATCTTAGTGCAGATAAAGCTAGGGATGGATTTAAGTCCTTTGCATTTTTCTGTGGTAGCTTGAAAAAGTGATTAATTTATCCACTTGATGTACTTGGTTGAAGTGAAATATGCCTTACTAGTCTAACACAGGTGTGGAAAATATTTGAGGTTTACTTATTAGCGCAGGTTAAAAACCACTAACAGATGCTAGTTTTCATTTTGCAAAAGCAATTCTGCACGTGAAAGAAGGAATATCTTAAGTTTTCATAGTTCACAGTGAACCACTTGATCAGACTGGAATTAGACCGAAGGAAATGGTCTTTTTCTCTAGATTGTCAGTTTATGTTCAATCTCTGCTAACAATGTTTACAAGGAAAAAATTTTTGTACACTGTCCTCATCTGCCATCTGGGTTTTAACTAAGCCTGTGAAACAAATACAATTATCAGGAGGAAGCAACTCAAAACAGAATTCCTCTCTGTAATACGGCTCAGTTAAATTCCCCTTCTCAGGTAAAGTAAGAAGGAGCCTTTATGTTTGAAGGAGCCTTAACATGAACACATACATGTGACATATATGCAATGCAGTTCAAGCATTTTTCACTGCTCTTTGATTTTTAGTGTGCACATATGTCTGAATACAAGATTAGTTAATATCTACTTTGATATTCATTCATCCCTCACTTCCCCATGTACATTGTGCATCACCCTCTCCTTCATTCATTTGTGCTTAGATTTTTTTTTTCTCCACTCTTTTAAAAGTGTTCTTTTTTTTTTCCAAAACAAAATTAAATAAATTACCATTTATTTTGAACAATGACTCTGCATTATATGTGAAATTTTTATTAAAAACTATTAGGTAAGCACATAACTGGTAGAAAACTCTTTACATGTGAAAAGTAAAGAGAACATGTAAGTGTTGACCAGTTTCCAGAAAATTTAAACTTCTGGTATGTTCTTTTCTAAGTTTTAAGAAGTATATAGAATAACATATACTTAATTTGATAAACTAAAAATGTGCATATAATGAAATTATCTGGGGATATCTGTCATGGACTGTTACCAAGGTCACAGTCACAAACAGAGGCTTATCAGGTATATAAATACATACATACCATGAATGTATTTATAAATGACAAGATTAAAAGGGACACCAGGCAATATGGCATCCATACCAACTGACACTTTTATGTGCCCTGCAAAGGTAAAAATTGAACTGAAATGCTGAAAGTGAAAACTCTAAAAGTGATAAAAATCATCATTGCTGTGCCTTTTCTTTGTATGGCAAGTGATTTGAGTTTTGAAACATTAACCAAACAAATTTCTTGTGCAATATCCTGGAGAAATAAACAGCAGGACCAGGCTTCTCAACAGTCAAGACTCTAATTTCGGTAGGCACAGAGGAGAAAAAATAGATTATTTGGGAGAAAAAATAGATTATTTTTAAGGTCTTATTGACCTTAATAATAATCTATTAGTCAATAAGAAAAACAGAGAGAAGGCTTTGCTTGATTCTGCCCCTCTGCCTTTTAATTTCTAGGCTGAAGCCTCGACACTTTTCCATGTTTTATTCAATCTTTTCCTTTGAAATGGTGCTTTGGGTGTGGGATAGAGATGAACTTCTTTATATTTATTGATCATTATGGAGAGATAATAGTCTGACCAACACTCTGAAATGGTAGACTGAAATCCCAGATCTTGTCAGTCTATGGTTATCCCAATCAGCATTTTCCAACATACGAATTGTTTAGAAAAGAGGTAGATTGTATCTTGCTGCTTTCAAATCAGGTGCATGTTTTACTGAAACTACATAATTGACATAGGCTCTCTGCAAATGATAAGTAGTTAAAACTTGTCTGCATAATTGTGATGGAAGGAGATTGTTTTCTGACCTTTTCTTTGATTTCAGTCCTGTTCATGGATGATTTTTTTTTTTCTTGCATCACAGTAATGTCTGCAAGCTGGTAAATATCCTTGAGCTTACTGGTTATGGTTAATGCTTTAACAGACTTCTTATTGGTTTTGTATTTATATCGTATTAGCATGTTTCTTCCACTTCATTACAGATCATATTTATACAAATGCTAGATGGCTGCCAAGTCTTTTTTTTCTGTATGTACAGAAATAACAGAAAGATCTGTGTAGGTCTTTACAGATGGGAATGGTCAGATCATATGAAATCAATTGTGAAGACCATATTGGAAATCTAAGTCAGATGATTCTTCTTGCAATAGCAATATTTTGCTTACTAGAAAAGAGCTTCAACTTCACCATTACTAAAGCGCATTTGATTGTTTGGAAGGACTGCAAGAACTGTACAGGTATTCGTAACTATGAGCTGAACTTCAAGTACAGGCTTGAGGTCTGGTGATAGGCAGGAGAAAAGGCTGCAGCAGGCAGTGCATTGCTGATTATGGGAATATTATATACTACAGAACACCTCACATATTATTTGTTTATACCTATTTGTTTATACTTTACTACTAAGTACAGCTAGGAAGACCACAGACAAAAAAGCAGGCCAGAATAAAATGGCATTTAAGGTCTCTGTATCTTTCTTTTCTCCCACCCATTATGCCCTACAATCAGAATGTAGTAAGGCATTTCTCTAGCAAAATAGGATGTCTTAAAAAAACCCCTCAAAACACCCAGACAACCCTGTGCAAAATTTCTGTGATCCTTTCTATGTATTTATATCTCAAAGATTTCACTTTCCTATAAAATCTCAAGTTAGCTGTCCTCCCACTCTGCTGGGGAGTGAAGTATGTCAAGTGAAGCATCTCTAAGCCCCAGAAGAGAAAGCTATCTTTGTAAGCTTCTCTGCAAGACATCCTCCTGATAGGATAGCTCCCTTTCATCCTCTCACTTAGTCTGCAGCAGCTTTCCCACCCAGTCTGCCCCTTTTCATGTTTTATTTTCTCAAGACTTTCCCATTTTCATCCTTAACCTATGAGCACTTTTTCCAGATGTGCGGCAAATGCTGCCTGTTCAGAAGACAGTTTTGAAAACAAAAACATTCCAGTGGCTAATTTCTCTCAGAACATTGATGTGTTTGTGTGAGTAGATACCAGATGAGTTCAGAAGCTTGGGGGAGGCCTCTCCTTTCAGCCTTCCTGGTAATATGAGTCAAAACTCTATATACTCAGCATGAAAAGGAAACCTGCTTCCTCTAGCACCGGATGGGGCAGAAAAACATCTGCAGCTGAGCTGATATTATTCCTTATGGTGGTTTAGTTGTTTATTTTGAGATTTTGCTATTTCTTGATTTGGTGGAGTCATTCTGTAATTATTACAAGGTGTGCAATGCTTTGAATTCCTCTTAACAAAATGCTTGAAGCTGATTTCAGTGACAGATTACAAATTTGAAGACAGAGCTTGGACCTTTGATTTGGCCTGTCTTCTCTGATGGGGTGACATGACCCCTAAAAATAAAGTAGTACCTGTTGAGGCTGCTGGAGATCATGGCCCATGTTTATGGAGGTACAATGCTTTTTAAAAAGCTATTTTTTATCTATAGTGAAAGAGGTTGGGAAGATTAAGGCACTAAGAGGAATGGATGAACAATAAGATGAGACCACAAGTTCAGAGATGCCTTGAAACAAAAAGCTACTAACAAAAACACTTGAGGGTTAGGAATTTCTCCTGAAACTCTGAACATGTTGGAGAAAATGTAGTCTCAAATGAAATTAAAGAATCCTAAATTATTGATTGTTTTGCTATATGTGGACCTGCTTTTTAAGGTATTTTAGCTAACTTTTGCTTGGAGACTGTTGACTTTCCCTGAAAACTAATCTAAGCCCCTCTTTTATTCAAACAGCTCAAATATTTTCAGATTACTTCTTAGAACTTTTTGGAGAGAGAGACTAAAATGGCTTTTGGCTGTGTTAACACACATCCAGGAAATGGCTCAAACCAAGCCCAGTGCAGCTGCTGTAGAGGAGATAGTCATAATCTTAAACATCTTGGAAAGATACATGCTGTATTAATGGATCATGACAGCTAAAAACAAGGTCCTTTCTGGTCTCTGTCATTACACAGACTTAACACTACTTGAATAATGTCAAGAATTATTTGTGAGTAATTTAGTTCACAACTGACTCAAATACTTGCTGAATACATTCTTTCTACTTGTGATCCATCCTAGCAGAGACATAAAGAAAATATAGAGAACCTTTCAAATAGCTTTTTCTAAATGCATATGAAAAATGTCAGTTTCTAAGAAATGTTTTAAAAATAACAGGACAAACATATTAAATAGGACATGTATCTTCACAGATTTTTATCCCAAACTTAATATTTTAATAAAATGCAATTGACTTTCCCCCTCATTCATTCCTTGATTGCAAGTCTGATATTGACAATAAATTGCAGCCTATTGTAGGTAGAGGAATAGGATGAAATCTAAGGAAAATACAGTGTATTCCTGTAAGTTGTAAACTATTCATGAGAGAATAATTAACTTTAGTCTCAATCCACTTGGATCCAGAAAGAAGTATTAATTGTATTAATCCCATTGTTCTATGTTATGCACAAACTTGTATAGTACTTGTTCATTTAAATTTAATTTGTATTATCTAAAAGGTTTTCCCTCATAGGTGCATAAGAAACAGGGTAATAATTTTTCTTTGATTATACACTTACATTTATGTAACAACATAAATGTATGCATGTCCTTCAGATTTTTAGTTTTAACCTGAGTCCTGCATTTTATCTTCAGAGATTTTGGGGTGACTGTTAATACTGCTCATGAGTTAAATGCAGGAGATACTTCAACAGTGACAGTAAGTGTAAGTGACATATGATTAGATAGATTGATTGGGTTAAACTACTCAAGTTTGTCTTGTCAATTATAAATTTTATTTCATTCTCTCTCCGCGGAAGAGAGACAGATTTATAGTCTGTATACCATCAGATCAATATGCATTAAAGACAGTCAGTTGAAAAAAAAAGAGAAAGAATTTGTGTAATTGGCTCACTAAGGACTACAAATGAAATTATGGCAAGTTGAGGTTTCACTGGTGTAAATTATCCGCTGTTTTACAGATTATTAAGCATAAATGGAAGGATAATCTAATGTCATTACGGGATCACTTGCAGAATTTTAAATTATTTCACAAAATGATTTTCCTGGCATCTATTTAAGAGATGTTTAAGTAGTGCTCGTTCTTTAAAAAATCCACCACTGGAGTTACTTCGGAAAAAAGGTTTCAATTAAGGATGTTTTCATTTCTAGTCATGTTTGTCATGTCTTGTCTGAGTAATTAAAACTGGCTTATTTTCCCCTTTTACTCAGTTGAACTATTTATTGTCTTTTAAAAGATTAAAGTGTGGCTTCCTGGTTTAATATTCTTTAAAAGTGTTTCTTGAATAAAGTATGTATTTTATCAGTGTTTTCACATCCTAAAAGAAATCTATTCTGACTTCCTGGGATTTCCTCAAAGTCAACAGAAAGGCAAGCATTCCCCTTATATATCTCCATTTATGAGAAATGTGGTTAATCAGGGATAAGCAGGATCAGTTTTTGGAAGAATTATTAGGAATGTGCTACAAGGTCATGGACATTAATCTATGAGCTGATAGATTTCACCTGGATTTCCTCTTCAGATGAGTTGTCACCTGTGAAGGAGATAGGATGCTGCTTTTGCAAAAGGGTTTGTTAGAGTCTTATAGTTTATAATTTTTTATGGTTTAATAGTTTGTAACCAGTAAGAAACCTCCTTTCTTGTTGCATTTTCTGAGCAACAATTCCTCCTTCCTGAGAAATGAGAGTGATGTGATTGTGAATCAAAGTGACCTGGCAGGGCCATGTGAGCATTCTTTCTAGCAGGTTTTGCTGAACAGTTCCTTTCCTTACACACCATCTTTCCATATGAGAACTGCAATGCTGATTATGACCTTTCTGCACTAAAAACATAACCCCAGCTAATGTGACTGTGGGTTCTTTGGGATCCTGGAGTAACTGCCTGTTTCTCCAGTTTGGCCTTGATACTTTCTGTGCCTTTGCTTACTTTAATTTCATTCATTGCAAGTATGGTTAAACTTGTTTGGTAATAGAATAGGATATTTCTGGAGTTTTCAGCAGGCAGTCTGTTTTCTGAGAAAAATTCAAGAGAATTGCCTTCTCCAGTTCCCAGGGTGGCTGATATTGGTTCAACCTAAAGATCAGGATTAGTAAAGTGGAGTTTGAGCATGTGTAGCAAGCACCCTGTCAAAACTGATTGGATCATTTGTACTTTTTCCATGCCGCAAGCCCAGAAACTAAAGGGAATGTTCCATTGCTATAAAAATTAATTCTTTACTACCCCTACCACTAAACAGTGTCCTCTAAGGCCTAAAATATTTTATCTAACTATTATGCCAATTTAATCTTAAATTGACTTCTGAATTAAAGATGATGTGCTTTCTTTAGCTGTGCTAATGAATATATTTTCACAGAAAGGTTGATTGATTTCAAATATTGTCTGCTCCATAACCTGTGACAGCACATAGCATTAAAACCAAACTTCTTCAATACCTGATTTTATAATTGAAAAATAAAAATGTTTGTCTTAAAGGAGAATATTTTTGGTCAGTTAATAAATATTTCAGATGTTGAGCCAAAACTCCATCTGGAATTATCTGAGAATTAATGTCTGTGATTTTTTTAAAAGATTTTTTGGCATTTTTTTGGCAAGAATAGAAGTGATGATAGAATTGAGAGTGCCATAGCCAGATTGCACCTGGGGGAGGGGAGGAGTGATTTGGTTTCTATGTTGCTGCTGCTGTGAATGCTGACATTCCTGAAATCTCATGGGGTAGTTTTGAGTTTGAGGGCTGCAATTAAGATTAAAATCTAGTTCATCAACACAATTTAATCCTAAAGGCAGACTCTAAGCCAGAACAGACCCAAGGGATGTTTCGTCCAAGCTGAGCTTTTATGACAGGGGAGGTAGAGAATAACTGTCTGGACAATAAAAGGTTCTGCAACAACTGACACTGTTATTACTACTGAAAGTGGCTTAATGTAAAGGCAAGGTGGATGTCACTGTCATTTGATACTTGCTCTGACCAAGGAGTGGATACCCGTAGTACCCGTAGTGACGAAGACCAGGTCCCTGTTAAGAAACTGGCACTCAGATTAGCATTTTGTCTGTTCAATCTGGTCGGACAAGCCACATATATCAAGGGTTCCTTAGTAACTTCTTTTTCTTTTCTTTTTTTTTTTTTTGGTCAATAGATCAAGTAATTTATACTTACTTATTATGTGATGGATTTAATTTTAGGAATTGTAAGAAAAACAGCAATTTCCAGTCTTCTTCTGGAAAATACTTGGGTTTAGAGAGTAAGCTTCCTCTGACAATGTCTAAAACTTTTTTTTTAAACTGTTTTACATGGAAAAATCTAGGTGAAAACAATCAGCTGCTAAATAGAAGACTGAAAACCTTTGGGCATATGCAAGGTCAGCAGAAAAAGTAAATAATATAGAACACAAACTGAGTAAAAAGCACACATGCTGTTACTAAAAAGCAAGCATCCAATCTGACATATGAGCAAAGCTGTAGTGTGGAAGGTGCAAGGGTAAACTGCAAGGATTAGGCTTTCAGCCATTAGTGCCTATGAGCTCAGTGCTCGAGTGATTGCTAGCCCAGCTGAAGAGAGCCAAGGAAACAGTTCAGGACATAACCGACAAAACTGGAGTAATAAGGAGGGTGTATTCTGTTATTTGTTTACATGGTAGGTGAAGCAAGAAGTAATGCATTTGAACTGCACAAAGAGATTCCTCCTCAAGTCTCTGTTAGCCCCTTTTGTCCATGATGATATCGTACTAAAAATACTCTAAGCTATATCAAAAGCAAATGCAAATGAAATCTTCTTTTAGATAAATGTGAGAAAACAAGGGGGCTAATTAACTTCAAACAAACAAACAACACAAACAAACCCAAAACATCAAAAAAGCACATCAAAATCCCAACAACAAACAACCCATCCAAACATAGCACAGAACCACTAAAACAGCAACACAAAAACCTCCTGGGGTATTGAAACTGTGTGGTCTGGGAGCTTTGAAAGACAATATTTTGAGAAGAGTGGTTAATGTATTTGTGGGAGAAATCAGAGGACTCAAACAGATTCAGAGAAGCAGAAATTCAGGACTGTTCAGTGATGACCTTGCAGGAGGAGGATGAAGGCTTCTAAGATCCAGCTCAGAGACTTCGAGAAGTGATGAAGTTACTGTTGGTTTTCTATGTTATGTTCGCAGGAAGAATTCCCTCCTTCATGTAAGAAGAGAAATCTACAATACTTTGGTACCTTATTACTTTGATACAATCCTTTTTAATTTATAAAATAAATAATAACATGTAAAAGATATTCTTTATTTATAATTACTCTGCTCAATAAGGATTATATCTTGATTATTAAGACATCCAGTAATTATTTTAGTGCTGAATTAGAACTTCAAGAAATTTCCTAAAGCAAAACATTTCTGGGCCTGTGTTTCATTTGTGGGTTTTACTGACATACCATTATTAAATAGGTGTAGCATAGAACCTCGGAGTATACTCAGTATTTCGTTGTCAAGGGGAGGTTTGAAAATGGTATCTGGAGGCCCTTGCTCCACATCTGGAGGCCCTTGCTCACGTGTATGAGGCAGTTGATATGAGTTTTTGGTCACTAAGATACTTGGAGAAAAAGATTTTTCTTTTAAATGAGGAAAATAATATAAATTGCATATAATAAATATAGGAAAAAGATATTTGACTTCTGTTCAAAGAAAGGCCTGATTCACTTTGCAGTTAATGTTCCAAATGTCCCCCAAAGTCAAGTTCTGAATCTTCATATTTGCAAATTGCCTGTAGTCAGACTGATCCTAAAGTAAATTTTTTGCTCCTTTGTCCTCTTTTTGCATCAGGGTTATGTTTAAATCAAAGCATAGATAATGTAGTGTATTGCATAAATTGTATTAGATGTGTTATATTAGTTTACTTCTGTGTTTGAGAATAATCAAATCCCATGCTGCAAGATATTGCTTGATCACTTTTTATCACAAAACAGTCATTGAAGCCTGGCTTCCTGGGAAGGATTTTACAAGTGTCTTTCGATTTCATTTATCTGGTAAACTTCATTCAATAGAATAATGGATTAGAAAGCCTGTGTTTGTAAACTTTATTTAATATAAAAAACTACAACCCTCAGCAGATGAATGACTGGTCAGTGGCAGTCTTACACATGGACAGACAGGGCTATCAATGTTATTTGGGAGGTTCTTAAAGAGATAAGGGAATGTATGGAATTAAAGTAGGAAATGTGACAGTGTTATTTCCAGTTGAAATACATTCAGTTCATGTCACAGGGCAAATAAATACACCAAAAATAAGCATTGTTTTTGATAAAAGAAACCCCACTTCAGATTCTTAAGAAATATACAATTAATATTGACAGCGAGGTGCTTCCTATTTGGAATTCCTAAGTAAGAGCAGCAGGATGACATGCAGGCTATAGACTTGGGAGATGCATGTGAGAAAATCACAAATGGGGAAGTTGTCAGTCTAGGATATACCATTTGTTAGCAACAGTATGTCTTAGATTTATATCATTCTTTTTATGATGACTATAGCTTTGATTATGAAACTTACTTACCTTTTTATGAAGTATTTAATTTCTTTTTGTATAAAATTAGCACTAAATTGGCAAGTCTATGAAAGATCCTGTAATACTGAATTATTTACTGACAAGCACTGTAGTTTCATTCCTGTAAATATCTGTAAAAGTTGATTTTTGTACTAACAAATACATAGTCCATTTCAAGAATGTACCCTAGTAATTTTTTGGGACCGTGAATTCAACAGTTTAATTATATATTGTACTCATGCTGACATCTGTTGTAGAGGTTTTGTTATGTTTTTGCTGCTTTAAATTTTCTCAGGAATAACTTTGTGAAGCAAATACTATTTGTGATACAGGAAAAAAAACATAAAGTGGGAGAGACCAGAAGCAGTTACAAAAAGTTGCAGCACCAGCCTTAACATCTTGTCTCAGCTCAGTTTCAATATATTCTCCTTCTTGAAGTTGAAACTAAGAAGAGATTTCTCTTAAGGTTTGTACAATGCCTGAAAGACCCTCTTATAAGACTGAGAACTGAAGAGAAATTTGAAGCTTAGAGGAAGACAGATCTATCTTCATAATATTGCAGAAATGGCTATCTCCTAATCATGTGAGAAATCCTATTTAGATTATTTTCTCTAACTGTTGTTAGCTCTATCTTATTTAAAAATAGTCTTGCACAGATGCTTATCCAGAGCAGCTCTGATGGCCTCATATGACTCTGATGCTGCAGCTGAGCTTGTTTGGCAAGGGAATTGTTCCAGCTGGTTAATTCCTACCCATTGGTAGGTTTTTGTCATTGGATGACACTCTTGATGTCCATTGACAAATTCTACTGTAGAGGAATCCTATTCCTTACAGGAGAGCAAGTGAGCTGGGACTTCTTCTTCAAATACGTGGTTGTATTTAGTTGTACAAATTTGGACTTCACCTTTCAACACCTCCTGGAAGAGTAGTTTTACTACACCTCTGTTTCATTGCTCAGGAAATTCCCCCCCAGTCTTTATGGACTTGCCGAGTGAGCCAGTCTCAGCTGGCACACATACATGGGTCTCCCCACCTCCGCTCTCAGCGAGCACCGTGTTGTTGCCCAGACACATGTGGATGGGAAACAATTGCTTGCTACTGTTGATGCAACAAAAGTGCAAATCATGCAACCAGTGTTTGTTTTGTAAATGCCCTGTGTGCATAGTAGGAGGAATTGGGAATGCCTGACTCAAGTTTCACCAGCAATCAGAAAATCTTCCCTATATCAGAAACAAGGCAATTTCAGTGTGTCGAGGTCTGATCGTGCCTTTCCCACTGATTGCAAAAATAGATTTTCACTGACTCTATTTTTTCTGGCCTATTATATGGCTCTGAACCAAGTACTAGCAAAGGGCTACACTATTCTCCATGTAAGACAAAAATAGATAATTTAGGTCCTGAATTGTAAAGCTGTTGTTATCTCAATAACTCCCTTCAGTGGAGACTACATTCATTACACCATAACACTGTCATCCTTTTCAGATCATCCTTCCTGAAAATCTTCTAAATATAAAAGCATCTTTTCTTTCAGTCCCTCTGAAGGACTGATTTTTTATCTGCTGCTCTTGGTGATATTTTTCTTCAATTGTTATAGGAATCTCAGTCCTATGGTGAAGGATTACAATAAATTAATAGATACTTAAAGTTAATAGCTGCCTGTTAGTCATGAAACTATAATCAACAGTGATCATATTAACTTGTATTTAATTACAACATATCTAAAGAAAATAAAGGTAGTTCACTGCAGCACCAACTCCAAACAAAAAAAAAAATCAAAGAAAACCGTATACCTTATTACTACTTTCAGTATGTATCTTCAAGTTTCAGTTAATAACTTTATTTTATTTGTCAGTGATTATTCATTTAGTATTTTATTTTTATCTCAAAGTCTTTAAACACATAATAAGACACTTTCTTTTTGTTAAGGAAAAGAGATGAATCTCTCTATGCATCCCCTCATTGCATTTTTTTAGCCTCTTCCTTTTCAAAGTCTTGTACAAATAGTAGATCTTGCTGTAGTTTAAAATCAGTCTTCCTCATTCCATCATTGGGGGAAAATATTCGGTCTAACTTCCCTTAACTCTTCTACTTTCATTGTCCTGGATTTTTTTACATCTTTTACTAGCAGTATGATGATTTGAGACATGTATCTACATAATTTACTTGTCTAGACAGCTGTGTGGAAAGCAGAAGAATCATAGAATAAGATATTGAGTCATGTACAGAGCTGGAAAAGACTAAGACTGTGCTTATGAATGTTGCTGTAATGAAAATAATGCTTAGTAAGTCTTCCAAAATCTGCAACCTTGCAAAAAAAGTAGCAAGTTTTTGTTTGGTAATTTTCCACTTAATAAGCCCTTTCAATGTCTCTTAAAGGTTTTTAATAGGTTAAAAAAATTGTCAAGCTTTATTTCTCAAAACAGCCAGTCTGCCTTTGTTTCCAATCCCAACCAGGCACTATGTATTGAAGTAATGATCTGCTTTCTTAGCTGTTTTTTTGTTCACTGGACTTCTTTTGACACAAGCAAGGAGTTAGAAAAAACCCTTCTCATAACTATTAAGAAGTTGAAAAGCACAAACTATATAACAGAAAATTTCTGGATCTAAAAGTATTTTGGGAGACATGTAAAAATGTTTGTGATTCAGGTAGCTGTCTGTGTCCTTCAAAGGCATTAAAAACCCAGACTGACTAGCTAGTAGGTGTTGCTTAGTCACAAAATCCTACATGTAGTAATCATAGCTCTAGACTATTATTACACTTACATTTTCATTAGTGCTATAAACTCCCCTGCACAGCAGGATTTAGAGGCAAAATACATCTTGTAGAGAAATTAAAAAGAAAAGTGTTCCCTTCACTGATGTGTCAAAGTTGAAGAGTTTATTATACCATGATGATCCTTAAAACATATAGCGTGAAATAGTCCAGAAAGAGGGTGTGATTTTTTTTGTATCTGGAGCTCCTATCTCAGTTAAAATTGGGCATCATGTTTGACTGTTGTCCTTCTTCTCTACAAATTCTGTGAGATTTGTCACCAACACAGTCTAGGTGAAAATTATATTTCCTGATGAAATTAGCATGAACATTTCTATTCTGGCTTTCTAGAAGACTAATGATTCAAAAAGTATTATTCTCTACTAAAATATTTGAATTTTGTTTTTATGCCATTAACAACACTTTTCTCTGATCATGTGTATCATATACAGAGATGTTCAGGCCCAAACAAAGATTTTTTGTGTCCTAAAATATATCTGAAGGATGTCACAGAAAGATTATGGGTTTTATGGATTCCCAAACCTGAATAGTTCCATAGATGTATATGGCCTAGTATATTTCTGAAAAGCAATACAGAAATTTACATATATTGCAAAATGACCTTATTTTAAGTCAATATTTAAACTTATGAAATTCAAAATGCATGAATCATTGGTATTATCTTACAAGTCTGAGTCATTGGATTGAAATTCATTTAACAGATTGAGTAAGAAGCATAAAAGTATCACGGATGTGGTTCCATAAAAAGCTGAATCTCCTGAACCCTCTTTAAAATAGGTTTGATTTTCACCTTGTCATCATCTTGGTGGGCTCAATGCTCATGCTCAATATTGTTCAAAGTTGTTCAGACTTATGGAAAAAAGGTCTATCGCCCAGGTAATGGTAGAATTTTTCTTGAGGAGGAAATTAAACAAATAACATTTTCTTTCCTGCTGAGCTTTCCTGAACTTAATTTTATTTTGTATTCTGTATGAGCAATCAAAAAAACCAAATGGGTCTTGGCTCTCAAAAAGTGAGATAGAATCAAATTCATAAAATATCTTTGCCTGTTATTCACAGTCCTAAGCTTTAGTTAGCATATGCTTGATTGAATTAAAGAACCTAAAACGGGGCAAAGCGCAAGTAAATCCCTATATCTCTGGAATTGTGAAACAGTTCTAGTTAAATAAATATTAGAAAATTGGAAGTGTAATGGACATAGCAAATGTTAGGCCACAATTATTTTGAAGATACCTAGAGCTCTGAGGTTAAAAGAGATTCAAACATAAATTAACAAGGAAAGCACAGTGGTGCATTGCTAATTGCTCCACTAACACGGCAGTGTGCAGCTTCTGGGAAATTTTAGGACTTTGATCAGAATGGGAACAAAGACAGACACTAGGCCACAAAAAAGACCATGCTGTTCTAACAGGATGTGGGATATTTTGTTTGAAAATTGCTGGATGAAATTCAGTATATGTCCTTTATAACTGGCTCTCATATCATGTAGTGGTAGTTTTGTAACTACTGTGCAGGATATTAATTGCTGACTTTCAATTGAAAACATTCCCAGTGAGCGGACAAGGGAAACAACTGGTGGGGTTTTTTAGACCCTGCTTCTTAGGACCTCCTGGCTCATTAAACCCAATCTCATATTTCTTTTTTTTTTTTTTTTTTGGATCAACCAAAAAGGCACTATTATTGAAGACTAGTTGGACAGGGAGATCATGATACAGGGGTTTTTGTCCCTGAGATCAGCTCAGGTGGTTAAAGCATGGTGCTAATTATACCCAGGTTCTGGGTTTTATCCTTGTATGGGCCATTCACTTAAACATTGGACTCAACGGTCCTTGTGGGTCCCTTTCAACTCTGAATATTCTATGATCTTTTAGTCACATAAAAAATTAGTTCTGTTCATAAACCACTGCTTTCTCTACCAGCTAAAATTTTTATTTCAATAACTCTTAAACCTGCATAACATTTAACTTGTTTGCTCTACTGATATATATGAAAATAATATTTTCCTCAAAACTCTTTTTGTATTTATCAAATTCTTTTATTTTTCTATATTTTTTCATTCTTTCAATCATCCCAGGCATTTAGTTAGTCTTTCTGAAAACTGGTGATTGCCATCTTGTATTTCAGAGGAGATCTTAATGTTTTATGTTTCCTTAGTGAAAATATTGTTTGATATGGAATTTTTTTTTTTTTGAGCCCGATTTGGAAATGGCTTGCAGTCAGTCTCTCACTGTTTTCACTGTTTTTCTTAAGTTTCTTATAATTTGTGATTTCAATTCTAACTTTCAGTTTTATTATAGACAGTCTTAAGAAAGCCTAGTACTGAATATTGGAAGTATATGCCTAAGTGACAATTTTTTTGACAGAGAATGTTTTATTACCCTAGGTTGGTGATTGGTGGTCCTTCTTTCATTCATTCATATAATTCTGTGACTGACTTCATTATAAACTCATCCACAAAGCTATTTCAGTATCATAACCAATGTCTATCTAAGATGAATTCAGACATCATTATATATAGTGAAGCATATATATAACCATGTAAGTGAGTTTATATGAATATAAATTGTATATATAGTTGTCTTTGATCTACATTCTCAACTGTAAGGTCCCTCTTGTCATTTTATGGCTATAGATTACATCTTGGTTAATACAGTTTGCATGTAACTGTGGCTTTCCATCTACTGCACATTTTTAAGAGTAGTGTTGTAAGTTATTTAACTCATTTTCACAGTAGATTTTGACTGATGAACTGGAAGAGCACAATGCCAGCTTTGTCACATGATAAAATATCTAATACTATATTTTAGACGTAAATATACATAAGGATAATAAAGCTATGTTAATTGATATGATGATTATCTTTCTGTCCATGATTGAGAGTATGTTAGCCTAACCTACTAAAAGCTTTTCTCACTGAATTTGAAAATAAACTTTAATCCTATTTGGTGAAGAGAATGCCAAAACATATATAGTGATAAATAGTGTAGGGGTTATAATAAAAGCATAGGTCTGTGACACAGTCTTGATCTACTGGTGACTTATATACCAAAAAAACATTTTAGAGTTGCCGGATGTAGGATCCTTCTTTCAGGAAAAAAATAAACAGATTAGGTTTTCAGAATCCAGAATCTTTTATGGAAAAAAATTGCTCAAGTGTAGGCAGAAAGGAAAATACTTGTACTGCAGTAAAACTTTCTATAGCTTACAAGGTATCTGTGTGATAGCTTCCTTGAATACCTGGAGGTAAATCAAAATAATTTGTTAGAAGAAACAGACAAGTATAGCAAAACAGTGACCTTGAAACTTCAACTCCTCAAAGATGGTCTGGATAATTAATGGAAGAATTATATTATTATATGTGTAATAAGAATATATTAATAATAATTTCTTATTGTCCACCTTCTGTATGGAAAGCTTTTTGCCAAAGCTAATGGAATAGATTAGAAATCAGTGATTTACTAATTTCCAACAGGAAGACCAATAATGGAAATTCCAGGTTCCTCCATACTGATATGGACTGAGACAGGATCTACATTCAGCGTGCTGTCATTTTGTCATTAAGAAAGCAGAAAATAACAAACTCAGTCAAAGATATTTTGTCTTGAACTAATGCTAATATATGAAGAAAACAAATTGACAGGACATATACATATACACATACACATACAAATACACATACACATACATATAATCAGTATTGCTTAGTGTAGCAGAAACAAAAGAAACTGCAATTCCAAAATAGTATTGCTTTTTAGTTAGTGAAAAAATAACAAAGTATATTTAATAAAGGTATTAGGCGTGTGTATGTGCAACAGTAGGCAGGTAAAAGGAAACTCTCTGTGCTTCTGGAAACTCAGTTAAAAGGCGATTGAACCATGAGGTCTCATCCCCCTAAAACAGGGAGAACAGACTGATCATTTCAAGAATGTGGAAAAGCAAGCTGGAAGGTGGCACCTAGCCAGAGGCTGTAAAAGAATTTCTTGTAACCAATCAGCTGAACATGTGCTTAAGGCCAGAAAGGCAAAGAAAATCTGATGCTCAAAGTATTATAGAGAAAAAAAAATAGATATATTTTTGATAGGAAAGACAACATGCAGCTTGCTAATCACTATAGTAAGAAGAGAGTTGAGGTTCAGTTTTTTTTTCTTTTTTTAGATCTCTATGGCTACTATGTTCAAAACAAAAAAATCAATTTAATTTCATAAATAACCTCTCACTGACTAGTCAAGTGTTTGATATATCTGAAAATAATTCACTTATCTGAAGCAAAATATGAACTTTGTACCTCAATATCAGATTGCTCTTTGTAGTTGATGGGGCCCCTTTCAGTGCTCACATTATGTAGTCATTTACACTCTGGGCAGCAGCACACTAAAACGATGGTTCGCTTTACATCCATATCACAATCAACATTTGTATGGATGACTGCTTAGAATTCAAGGGAAGTAAGAACTGGGGCACGAACAAGCCTTTTTGTTCTGCTCATCTGAATAAGTTTATTCCCTCAAGGCTACAGAAATGTTGAAGACGTTAAGTGTTCACTCAGAACAGAAGTTCTGTAGGCTGCATGGGGGCAGAAACTACCAAGGAATGTTTCGTATCAAATTTACACCCAACAGAGTGAGGATGAGTAATTGTTAGGTGAGAAGTTGCTATAGCTTTGTGTTAGCAGTTCTGGGTTCAGCTACAAGATATTATCTAAGACCCAATGGAGATCTGACTAGGTGACTCAGAAAATTAGTAATGGCTTATACAATCATTTCTAGGTCAACAGTTTGTATATACTGAACTTTATTCTGGTAAATCATCACTAGCTGATGACTCTTCTGTGGTCTCTGAATTGTTATTCTATATTTTATTTAGTGAATGGACTGTCTAAAATAACTGCCATGGCAGGCCGCCTTTGGCATAGCTGCTCATTGCTGCAGTAGGAACAGAGACCTGACTGGAACGGAGGATAGAGCTGCTCTGTCAGCCCTAGCAGCAGCTCTTTCAAAGCAGAAATTAGATGCTGCAGTGTAATATGGAAAAGGTAGAACAGAGAAATTTAAAATCATCTGAGACAACTGAACTGTCTGTTCTGATATTCCATATGAAAACTTAAGTTCACCAAGTTTCCCCTGAACTGAACTTGGTGTCTTGTGTAAGTGACATCCCTAAAGACACCGAGATCCAGAATCACCCTTGCAAGATGCCTTCTCCTCTCAATTGGCTACTGGAAGAATGAAGGCTTTTTTATGGTGATTGCATTGTTAAAGGACTTGAACCTGGATGAAAAAAATTTGGGCCTGAATCAGAAGAATCACATTGCTTCCTTTAGTTGCTTATTTCCAAATTTCTTCCAGTACTTTTTCACTTTCTTTCCAAGAATTGTGTACTTCATTTCTAACCAAAATTCTCTTGTCTTCAGCTTGCAATCCTTAGCTAAGACAGTGTTTTCCAAAGAGTTTGTATAAGCCTTTATTGTCAAGTGTAGCCTCTGAAGGTTACTCTATATCATAGGTCCACATATGAGAGCCACTTCTACTTACACATTATATATGGACTAGGCATTTTAGGAATTGTATTTCTGTTTATTTATTTACACTTAGAATTTCCATGCAAAAGCTTAAGTTAAAAGAATCAGATAAGCAATTTCTCTCATTTAGATTACCTCTAGATGCATCTTTTGCCGTCAAAACAGGCTCAGTCCAATGTTTTCTGAAGACTAAGGTTTTTTTTTCATAACATATTAATTATACATATGTTAAATCAGGTTTTGACATGACTGCAGGAAATCAGGTTTTCTACACTCTTAACAGTAGTTTCCATGTATTTTTCATTCCAGTGAGTTCTTTTCCATTTCAGTAGGGCTCAAAGAGAACCTTTGCAATCTCATGAACACAATGTTTACTAAATCATTAATACAAAGCATGTTTCAAAAACAGAATAAGTTTTCCAAAACACATTTTCAGAGGGGATAAGGAAACAGCATTTTCTTCAAAACTTGTTAGTAAGAAATTCAGAAGGTGGTTCTGAATGGGAACAACTGCGCAGGGCAAACAGATGTCAAAAAATCAAGACTTTTATATGCTGCTTCAAAATAAATAAGGAAAAATAACTTCATCCCTCATGTTCTTCCTCTTCATCCTCTTTTTTTCTCACAGAAGAATTCCTGCTGATTTCTTCCTTGTGGAGGTTAGTGTTGAGCCCACCCTTACCCCCACTCTCTTTGAAAATGAAGAAACTTTTGATTCTCAAGAAGAGCTCATTACAAAGCACTAATATAACTGATTAATTTGTCCAGATACAGGTGGAAAAGGGCAAAAAAAAGCATTGGGGAAAACATGAAAACTCAAGAAATAGTTTGACAGTTCAGTTTGTAACAGGATAAATTGAAAGAGTAAGGAAAGTAAAAGTGCAAACATGTTTCTCATATTTTACACCTGTGGAAGAGTTGCATTTATTTCCCTGATTTCACCTTGAGCTGTAAGATAGATTTGGGATAATTTTAAATAATGTTTTTTCAGGAATTAGGTACCTTCAGTTATATTAAATCACGTAGAAAGTTGTGAAGACATTATTGAAGGGGACCTTTTTTACTATTAGTGTTCAAGAAATTATGTTTTTGAAGTTTTTGAGACCCTTTACTGTATTCTGTGATAAAAGGTGTTTGGATCATCTTAGCAGCAAAAGCTGGGTTTTGTACACATTACAGGGCATGTGTGTTGTAAATAAGTGTGTGTGTATTTTAATACTGATTACAAGCTTCAGTGTTTATTGAAGTGTTTGAAACGGAAATAACTTTTTAAAGGAATAGATAACATATAGGTAATGCTATTTAACTGAATCAATGGAGTACAAAGTAATGGGAAAGTCTGATTTTCACTCCTTGGAGTATTTCTGATATTGGCTTTTCTCATACAGATAGCTTAGGGAAAATGTCCAAAGACCACCATTTACCCTGGCAAAAACCCTCAACTAAACTAAAGTGTTCTAGATTTAAGTTCTGATGGCACTAGAAAGGGCCAGCTCAAAACCAGTTTATCACCTGACTCTTACTCTATAATTTATCATGATTTAGGTAATGGGTTAATGAACAACTGCTAGAGGAATGAATTTGTTTAATCACTCCATCAACATTGGTGATCCAATTACTTTTCAGTGCTACTTACAGGAATTAGAAGACAGACTTTTGCCCACTTTTGAAATGTAATTCACAGTGGCCTTTGGGCAGTAATATGCTAGAATTACATCTAAGTGCAGGAAGCTAAGCAAAACCACAGAGTTTGTAATTCCTCTGTCTCAGCAAAAGTATAAATTTAAATACAAATGTAAATGCATTCCTAAATAATGATGCCTTTGTTAATTTGAGCTGCAATGAAGATGACAAATTTTAATGAATTGTATGATTTTCCTCTTTCCAAATGTATTATTCAAACCACTTTATTTTTCATTGTTCACTAAGCAGTACTGGAATTAAAGAAACTATAAACATCTTCCATCTTGAACAGGGTTTTTTTACAAGCAGAATATTTGAAATTTGTTTGCTTTTTTTCCAGTCTGCTCTTAAGAGTCTTAGTGGATAGAGAGTAGGCAACTTTTCTCCAAAAACTATTCTATATTATAGTTGAAGCAACCTGGACATGTTTCTTTTGCTTTCTTCTCAGTTTTGTCCTACTAATATTAGTTTTCCAGACATCAAACTGGTAGGTAGGGTAGACTGTAAATTCTTTGACATAGGCTTAGTAGTTGAAAGAGTTCTTCTCTCAGCATCCAGACCTTTAGCCTAATAGCCTACAGAAGCGTGGAAGTATTGTAGAATGTCATACTTCAGTTTTCTTATGTCACCCCTTTCCCAATCTGTATAGTGGAAATTCCCTGTTAAAGAGCGTTGCTACTACAGTACTTAAGAGATCACACTTTAAGAAGTGTTTATTACTACTTTTGTCATGTGTTTTATTTTGTTGATTTTGTTAAGTGAACAGTTTCTTGCTTGCAACTCTGCTTCATCAGTTGTATTTTGTTAGACCAGTTACTAAGATTGGAAGCATCTGAAAGCTTTGGGTTTGTATGAACCTATTTGACTACAATGTTAGACCATTAACTCAACAACAGTTTCCCTCCTAAAACCCGTGGTCCACACTATACATGAGAACTCCCTGTGTCACTCTTTGTGGCTTTTGTGAACCCTTCTTCCCTGGAAATTTATCTACTATCTCTCACATAAAAAGTAGTATATGGAATACAATAGAAGCATATCTCCAGAAACAAAAAAAAAAACAACAAAAACCCTCCAAATTCCAACAAAAAGGGGGGAATATTTGGAATGTATGCAAAATATATTTATTTTCCCTTAGTATTTTACACATGATAAGGTGTGGTTACATCAGTCAAATTCCTCAGGACTAAGCTAAGAAATGATCAGACAGGAAGTTCTGTTAGACTGCTGTAACAAGAATATAGTTCACATATTTTTGTTTAGACAGCTCTTTTTTGCCCAGAGGTGCCAAAGTCATTGTCAAAATAGTCCATTCCACCCTTTTCAAATTATCATGTACAATTTGTGAGCAATGCTAAGATCCTTCATAGAATAATGAGATCTTTAATTTCACTGCACACCTGAAATGCAGGTCAGTGCAATAGGTGACTGGCTGAAATTTGTATACAAGGTATGAATAATGCTTTCTTTCGCACTTTTGTGAAGACAGCGAAACAATTTCAACCTGACAAAAACCCAGAACCTAAACCAAACTGCACCCACAGCTCTTTGATTTTTAAATCAAAATTGCACTTGCTATTTTGACTTCTTTATGAATCACTTAGTGTTTTTGAGGCTTTATGTGCTTCTGTTCATAGCACAGGCAAACTTTTCATGAAGTTGCCCATTTCATACTAGCATTGCACTGATGGCCTCTTTCTGTTCCAGAGGAAAGAAAGATAATTGTTTCTACATCTTTTAGTCCACAAGAATCCAAATTTCATGTGCTTTGACTGAAATATTGATATTTAGTGGAGTATTAAAAGTTTTCAAATTTTTTTGAGAACCTTATAGGAAGTAATTTTGAGTTAAGGAGAAGGGGAGGAGCAGCCTGTCCTTCAGAAAAGACAGGCTCTTCATATGAGAGGCAGCTCTTACAAAGGGCATGCTCCATTTGGCTTGTTTCCTAGGTAAGAGATGAAACAAGCCATGTTGCTTCAGGCAGATGAAAGCTGGGAAAGAGATGGGGGTTGGTTCTGACCCCAGTTCCTACTTGTCAAAAATGTGTGATTTTTTTCTCTATTTAAATATATTATAAAGAGCAGAGGGGGGCGGGTGAAAAATGGAGGAAGAAAGCCAAAAAAAGTCAGCTATTTTCTGGCAGGTTAGCCATCAAGTCTCATCATGAGAATGACTATTATGGTATGATACCAACCCTGCAATGTGGAATGCAAAAATGCCTTTTACTGAGACTGTCCCATTTGTTTTTAAGGGCCTGTGTGCCAAGAAGCTCTCCAGAAAACTGTTTAATACTGCAATCTTAAGGCAAAATATATTATTTTAACTGGAACATTGTTCTTCAACTTAAACCTTTAACACCACCTTAAGGATCAGATTATTAAAAAGTAAAATATATATATAAGTATATATATATATACACACACATATATGTATAAATAATTTGAGCTTCATTTCTAATTTAATTTTAAAGCAAAGTGCTCAGACGTGCCACAGAACGGACAGCACCTCCTTCTGAGAGAGGTGAGACAGACTAAAAAATGCAGAGTCAGACTCCAAGCCTATCAGAGTACCATTGTTCTCTAGTCATATTCTATAGTCTTTATTAAATGAGATGCAGCAGTCTCAGCTGGTATCTGAACTATAAATCTAACAAGTAACTGGGGAAGAATGTTATTTGCTCTGAGTATATTTCCCTCCTGGGAGAGATCCAGGTTAATGCTTGATAATCCTTTTGTATCCAGGGTTCAGGCTGTCTTTGCTTGAAGAAAACTTCCACAGAAGTCACTAGCATTAATCTTGTAACGTAAGAATTAACACAGTTATGTTAACATTTATATCTTGAAAGCCGGTACAAATTGTCAAGCTAACAAGATGAACAAAACCTTTATTCTGAGAGATTTCCCTCTTAACAAAAAAATCTCTGTTGCATGTCATTTTCGTCTCTTGCCAATTTATGTTCCACAGCTTATTCTTTCTATAAAAGAAGCAGTCCCATTGAAGTCAGTAGGAAGTAGGAATATTATAAATGTTTGTCTAGAGCCAGAGTTTGCAATTTTATTGCTGCCTATTAGAGGTGTGAGAAATGGAAACTTTGCCCAAACTCAAGCACTGTTACAAAATGTTGATAGCTGAGCATATCTATTTTTAGTTCCAGCATCTCCTGCTTTGTAATTTCTTACAAATTCTTCATATATGTGCTTTGTTCTTTGTCTACCTGCAAGTTGAAGAGAAAAATGCAGGAATTTGGTGGAAAGTTATAGTAAGTATTAAATACTGGCACTGAGAAAAGGAACTATCAAATATGGCCAGAGTAGAATATCATCTACATACATATCAACAATAAAGACATATTTACTTTGTGACTCAAATTGTGTAATATGTCTCACAGAGCTCAGTATCATCAATATTATTAAATTAAATCTTCATCAGCTGGATTTAACATCTTAGAGGTATCAATTGCTTTTGAGAGCTTAAGTAGCTTGTTCTATGCAAAGCCTCTCTAGCTATGCTAAGTCTTGGAAAAGTTGCAGTCGTTTGCATTTGGTACGACTACTTCTTTTATCATAATTTATGAAAAACAATCAGTATCACAAAGTCGATACTTTCAGCAACACACTTACTTACTTTCTGAAACTCACATCAGAAAAATAGGTGGCTAATTATCAGAAAAAATAGTTCAACTGGACATTTGCAAATTCTGCAAGTTATATCTAGTGTACTCATTAAACTTCTTGATACTGAAAATCTGTTTAAACTTCTGAAGCTCAGACTGAATCTAAACTTACAGACACTTGGGAAAGTAACAAACTAAATATGCTCACATATTAGTCAGAAGTGCTGTTTAATAAAAAGACAAATAATAATAATAATATGAATAAGTAATATGCATCCAAATATATGTGTGGATTTGAGTATTAGTTTAATAAGATGATAGAACAATAAGGAAGCAATTAACTGAAAAGAAAACAAAATAAAAAAACCTCCCCCAAAATGCTTGTGAAGAAAAAATACTCTTGTCAGAAACGTTTCTCTTCTCCCATATTTTAAATAATCTCATATTTTAATGCAAATATAGTTTTAATAATCTCTAGGAACACTTTTATGTATGGATTTCAGTTCAGATTTTTTAGTATTAATACTAATTAAATCATGCATGTTTTTCTGAATCCATGTTCTCTGGAAAATTAGAAAATGCTCAAGTAGGATTAATCTTTCACAGAATTAATTCTCTTTTTTTTCAGATCCATACAAAAATGACAGGGTTTTTTTCCCACTTTTAAGTCTATCTTATAAAAACATCTCTCTGCCACACACTTAGGGGACATGAGACACCACAGCTTGTGTACGAGAGCCATGAGGAGATATCTTATCTGATAGAAAGAGAAATTCTGGGTTGCAAGGTAAAAGCATGCAATAATTGGTCTGAAATCACACTACCTAATTTTTAATTGTGGCTCGTCCACCTACCAGCTGGATATCATGGAATGGCTTGACTCCAGACTTTAAAGGCACTCCTAAAGCTCGGATACACAAGGCTGGGTGAACGTAAACACTAGAAGCTTCTCCAGCCTGTGTGTGATTGACATTCTACTGCTGTAAACCAACACAGAGCAGCAAAGGTTCTCAAGGGGGCATGTCCTGGTAAGGTCACTGGAGTGCCTGAGCAAGGACCAGAGGGGAGGACAGAGAGGCCAGGTCTAGTCCAGAACTGGGTCAGACGGAGCAGCTGGATCTCTTGAATGCCAAAGAAGATGGTCAGGGTAGGAGCAAGGCAAAATCAGATGGCAGTGTTCACTCTGGAGAATGCAGCTGGGCTGGGGGAACTGGATGCAGTGCTTTGCATGTTTGTCTCCTCCACAAAAGAAAGACTTCAAATAGTTTAGGGATAGCTGTGCTATACTTCCTTGAAAGGAATGCAGGGAAGTAGATTTGTTTTCTCACATAGTATGGAAGTGATCCTCTGCATCCTTTCCCTTTGTATGAGAACAGTTTGCTGGTGCTTAGACTTTTTTATCTATCTGAAGAGAAGGGCTCGTACACTCCCATAGAATATATGGAAGATGCTGCCAATAATATGATCAAGGACTTTTTCCCCCTTGAAAAGAAGAAAGCAATACCTGTGATCTCTTTATTTTCACATGAAGATCAATCATAATGACTGAGAAAAAGGATGCTATCTAGAATTAGTTTTTACTAAACTGCTAAAAATTTCACCTAGAATATTGATTTATATAGTTGTGGGCATATAAATTTTTTATTATTCAGTAAATATATTGGAATATGGTTGCATCCCTGAACATATAAAGCAGTCTTAGTTAATTAATGAAGAAGAGAGTGCACACACTCTTTTTTTTATGTGACATTTATCATAAAACAAGATTAAATAGTTAAAGTTGTCTAGCTCCTTTCCAGTTGAAAGAAAAATGTAACTCTTTACTAGAATTACATGTACAGGATATATGTTCAATTCTATGTGTGCATGTCCGTATCATGGAGAATTTCAAACCAATAAAGACTTGGGGTAGCACAATAAACTTACAAATATATTGAGTCTCAATATATTCTTTCCTTAGCTAAGAATGTATTTCTTTAATTTACTTTCCTTACATACATCTGTCTCCATGGATGTGCAAGGCTGTCAGTATATTTGACTTCTGTTTTCCAAGGCAACCCAATGATTCTTATTTCATGTATTCAAAGCCATACGCAGGGCTAGACATTCAACTACAACAATCAACAAACTAAGCACAATAAACCAGGCTTTCAATATTAATGTAGACAGCAAGGCAACATCCAAGGATCAAGTGTTCTCATTGCATGTTTCAGATGAAAGACTTGGAATATCTTATATATCAGAGACTGGGACAGAGCCCTTTGTAGATACCTGATACTTTGCCCACAGGGATAATATCTGAGCCACCTGCATCTTACTTCTGTGTTTCAAGTCTTTGTTGGTCATAGGACAGCAAAGGAATAAGAGCAACTAGACTTGAAAGGAGGAGAAGGAGTCAGCTGCGAATGACAACATTACAATGAACTGTCTTAGCTATAGTAATTTATCAGAAAAATGAAGGAGTTTCAGCATCCTCCTCTCAATACCACCAGCTGTATCTGAGCTGACAGTCTTTGCCATCAAGATCTTTGCAAAACACTGCTTACAGTGAAAGTGTGTGTGGGAGTGGGAAAACTGAGGGAATAAAAAAGAGTCTACTGCATTGATACAGTCACCACAACTAATTCTGATCCTAGGTTGTACTTTCTCGTCATGTACCTCAATCACAAGCTGGGCCAGGCAAAGGAAAAATGAATTATAAATTCTAAAGAGATGTCGTCTTCTAGTGACTAAATATTTTTCTCTTAGTTTTTCAAAAACAAGATTTCCCAAAAGTTATATAACCCCTGTTATGTTTTTGGCTCGAAATTACTGTAATTTCTCTTCATATCTAGAAGAAAACTAAAGCTTATGCAGAAAAAACTAAAACTAAAAATTTTAGAGAATCATAAAGAATGTAGCTGCAGTTTGTTATAATTAGTATTTTCAGACAGAACTGAACATATCAATTATGCTGTTAAGAGATAGAAGGACATTGTTTTTTTGCTATACATTTTTAGGTAGAATGGTATGCTTTTGGGAGGCTGGAAAATACTAGAGGCATTTCATAGTACTGTTAAATGGGTATTTCAGTGTTAGTTTGCTTCCTTTGCATTTCCTTGGATCTCTTAGCTTGAACCCATACCAGGCTAGCCACAGTAAAAATTTCTCAAAGGTATTAAGTGGGCCTGGTGTCACTGCTTCTGTCCAGCTTCTCAGATGTTTTTCCAGCTGATCATCATGATACCCATGCCTATATGGTACAGGGGCTTTTGTAGCAGAACAGAACTGCCTTTTTAAGTGTTGCTGCTGTACAGCCAGGCACTAGTCCCCAAAAATACACCTGGGGCTGCATTCCCTTCCCTGTGTGTCCTGTGTGATCTAGTGCTGGCAAAGGCTGTCACTTTGCATGGCTAACTATAGGGCAGACACCTACACTATGTTTCATCTGCTCCTTTAATCAGTGTTGGAGATCTCTGTTCTAACTCTACAGAATAAAAAACAGTTCTCTGTCCCAAAGTTCCCAAAATGCGCACTGGGGAAAGAGAACAAATATATGACATTAGTAGTGCATGCAAGTAAAAAATTGGTTAACAATACCTAAAACAATGGCAAAATTTCTGGTAACCAAAATCAGAACCTGAAGATTTCTTTGCATGTTGCCACTGGAGATCAATTACAGTAGCATGTGTGTATTCTGAAAAGTAGGCTTCTGCTGAATGCAGTGGCTCTCCACTGCAACTGCTTGAGTATGACATTATAGTGGAGACACCATCATCTCTTAAAATGTTTAATGGTGCATGATAAATGATGTGCTTGTGAATTTTGTTAGAGTTAAAAAGTCAATAAATATTAAGAGCACTGTAATTATTAACAAGATTTTTTTTTGCTTTCTTTTATATAAACACATCTAGTAATTCAATAATTTAAGATATCTAGTGGCTTGTTGGTGCTACAGTGGTGCAATTAAATTTTTTGGCTGAAAGAAAAAAAACATCTCCAGAAATCTAAAAGCAATGGAAACTGAAACAATGAACGAGAATACTAAGTGTAAAGCAGTAGGAAGGAAAAGAGTAGTCTCCTGTTTTTCACTTTAGAAACAGTTGATTTAATAATTTTTTTTTGTTCTGTTTTTTTTTTCCCCCTGCATTTTGAAATACTAGTTCTATTAGTATCCTACTGAGCTAGAGGAAAAGTAGTCATGCACACAAAGCAACTACGGGTTTGTCCATGTGAAGACATTCAAAATACTTTACAATATGAGTGAATCTGCATTCATCTTACCCCTGCATGCACCTTATGCTTGCATTCAGAAATGAGAAGATCTCTGTGGGACTTGCTAGCACTTTGATTCTGAATGTTAACAAATGCAAGGACTATTACACTTTTTAACTTATGTACATGCCTTGATTTAGGTTTTAGTGAGCTTGAATTAATGTTCCTAACAATTCTAATGCCAGCAACCATAAAACTGTTAGAAACCTTGCTTTTGGGGTGTCAAATAATGGCATAAACAAATTCTACAAAGTTAGAAGATAATTTTAAATGCTGTAATGCAGATTGCAATCTCCTTTGGCAATAAAGGTCACTAAAGCAATTTCACACACTCATGTCAGTTTTTCTCACTGGGCCTAATTACACTATTCCCATAGGAGGAAAACCCATCACCATCCCACTACGTTCTTGAGCTAGGGTTTGGATTGGGGCAACAGGATGAAGACTTAGGCAACCAAGATTTGCAGATGGTATAGATTTGATAAGCTGTTTTCCTCTCTTTTGGAAAACCTATGCAACAGAATCAAATAGAACAAATGCAATAGAATCCTCTGACTTTGGAATGGAGTGTGTTCAGTGCCACTAAGGCCAAAGCTGTCTAAGAAACCAACACCATCTGTTTCCTTCCTTCCAGGATATTTATTCACTTTGAATTGTTTGTTCATTCTTTAGAGATCACTTACTAATCCCTTCAGAAATTCTTTGTTATTTGTTGCTCAAAATGGTGTTATTGGGAAAAAACAATGTAAAAAAACCACTTAATACTATTGTTTCTTGAATTCCAAATTCCACTTTAGGAAAATGCGCAGAAGAACATAGACAATAATAGGGCATACAAGGCTTTTCTAAACCACAGCTATGGAAAGGATTTAATCCTTTTTGAACAATTATATGCTAATTCTAATCCCATAAGGTTTCCATAATCCCACAACCTACTTCAGACATGGTTAACCAAGCAGGATCGTCTTTTCATCTCAGGAAGGGATTTATAGAATAAGGAAATGAAAAATTTCATATATCAAAATTATTTGTCTTCTTTTATCTGCTTATGTATTTTTCTGCCAGTTTTCCAATACTTTTGGAGCATCACTAAAAGGATAATAGTTAAAAGTTAATTGTAGTGATGTTTTAGGATCTAAGAAAACTGTCTACAGAGACAAGGAAGTATAGGCAATTTTCATTCATGGACAATAAGATTTTTTCTTTCTTTCTAACTTCTTATGCATCTGAACAATTTTAGGGTCAGAACACTAGACAACAGGAAAAAGATGGGTGATCTCATTTATTATGGCAAGTATTACTTCCTGTGCTGTTGTTGCTTCTTAAAGTGACAAAATTCTTTTACTCAGTCTTCTTAAAGGAAAAGCTCAGCTGTGCCTGAGTTAAGAACTTCAGTGTTTTAGTCTGCTCTAGAATTGTAAACCCTGAACTACTGGTGTGAGAGCTAAAGAAATGTCTTATGCTATTTCTAAATAATATTTTAACTAATATTTCAATGTAAGATCTACTGTTCTGAAGGTTCTACGACAGGTTCAGACCAAAGTAGTGAGCATGCCGAGGAAAAACCTACATGGTTTGTTTTTTCCCTTGTGATGTGAAGGTGTCTTTTGAACTTTCTTGAACTGGAAACAAGAGATTTGCATATATGCCAATATTAGAACAATGAAACAATCTCGATTGTTCTGATAAAGGCTTTGAAGGTGGGACCAGTGAGTGTCAGTGGTTGGTACTAGTTAATGTGGGTTAAGTGGAGCTGGGTTTTGTGAACACATATAGCTACAAGTTACTTTCAGTCACCTCAGAGCTAATGTAAATGAAGAATTACATGCCTGAAGAGGACAATGCCCAATCTAGGCACTCTGTTCAGAGCTATGATCCAGAAGCACTCAATCCTGATAACTGCAAATAGTCTACATATTAAAATTTAATTTTGAGCAAAGATTTTTAATACCTCTAGTGCCAAAGTGTCTGCCTCAGCTCTACTGACATCGAGAGGTTAACATACCTCATAAATTCTCTGTGCTGTCAGTGAGACTAAACCTTATAAACACATATTTTAAACTATATCTTGCACTCACATGATTCAGCACAATAGTCAAGATCACTGAAATCAAAATAAAATTTAGAAAACCCCAATATTATTGTATTTCTTTTATAATTTTTTCTGCAACTTGCTATTTATTACCCAAAAGTGGCAATAAATAAATAATTTAAGTTTTAGTTTTACTTACTGTGTTGGGATTTATACGAGAATCAAAAAAGTCATCAAGCAGTGGCCTATGCTGACTAAAAGAAGGTTGTACTCTTCTCTTGTCTTGGTGTATTTAGACCATGCAGGAAGGAATTCCAAAGTTCCAATAGATTAGAAAGGCAGAGAGTGAGTGTGCTGGATTGACCTTTTCTGGTTGTCAGGTGCCTACCAAACCACCCTGTCACTCCTCTATCAAAAACACAGGGGGAGAAAAACACAATGAAAAGCTCATAGGTCAAGTTAAGAGCAAATAGAAATGGCTCACTAATTACTTTTGTGGGGCAAAAAACCTCTGTTTGAGGAAATTAATTTAATTTATTGCAAATCATATTCAGAGTAGGATAATGAGAAATAACAGCAAGTCTAAAATCACCTCTTTTCCTCTTGGGCTCAGCTTCACTCGTGACTTCTCTTCAGGGTCCTGCCAGGGGCTGTCCTGCTCCAGCACAATGTCTCCTACAGGGCCACAGCTTCCTTCTGTGCACAGTCACATTCTCCAGTGTGGGGTCCTCCATGGGCTGCTGGGGAACTTCTGCTGTGGCACCTGGAGCATCCTCTCCCCATCCTTTTGCACTGATCCTGGTGTCTGCAGAGTTGTTTCTCTCTCATATTCACTCCTCTCCCTATGCCACTGGTGGGTCCCTTTTGGGGCTGACCGGACTGGTTCTGTCAGACATGGGAAAAGCTGGGATTTTCTCATAGAAGCCACCCTTGCAGCCTCAGTGCTATCAAAACCTTGCCAAATAAACCAAAGACAGTGAACTAGAATAAAAATAGGTAAAAAAAGGAACTAAATGTCAGATCAATAGATCAATAAGTAGTTAAGAAGTGTCAGTTGAATTCATGCTTTAAAGTACAAATGTTCAAAATATGGGTTACTTTCCTTGTTATTTAAATGATGCATAATGGTTCTATAAGTGAAACATGGGGTTTTAGGATAAAATATCTTTTATTCAGAAAATTAATTAAATATACTTGAAAATAATCTTAATATTATATTTTAGTTTTACTCTTTAAAAAAAAAGAAGTAATATTATTGCTGTAATGAGTCATAGATTTGCTGTCTGGATAAAGAATACATTACATCCTGCAAGATTGGCAGGATATTAGAAACCATCCAGTAAAAGGGAATAATACTAGAATAAATTTTAGCTGGAATACTCTGTACTTTTGTAAATAACCTGAAGACCTAATCTAGTAGTTTAGGTAGAAGGTCACAGAAGTTCTCAAACATTAAAGATATCACTTATAAGATTCCCAAATAAAATTTGTGAACCTATGTAGGAGGTTTACATCATTGAAAAGGTGTTTTCCCCACATGTGATAGAATAATTTATCAGAGTTAAAGAAGATTTTAAATAAACTGAAGTAAAATATTTTGACCAAAGCATTGACTACATTATTTTTATTTTTTTTATTTGGGGGTGGGGGGGTGTGAATTTGGGCTGTGCTTTTGGTTTGTTCATTTGGGGTTATTTTGTTTGTTTGTGGTTTTGGGGTTTTTTTTTTTTTTTAAGAAAATGCAATCAGTGACTCTGAAACATGTTTTGAACTTGGCTTCATCACATTATGTGTTCAGGGAAATTGGAAAATTTAGAATATTTACTTTTAACACTTTTTATTGAAATATTCTGCTTTTTTATTAGATTTAAGAAAAATAAATTAAAAAATACTTATAGCTCTCTCTTGTAAGCTCCTAGTAGTTATTTTGACTGTTAAAAACTGTCCAAGCTCAAGTAATGCTTTGGTTTCACTGCTGAACAAAGCCTTCTTTTTCACTGTTCTAGAGCTGCCCCCAGAGCAAAAGCAGTTGTTACAACTACAGCTGTGCTTGTAGTAGTTCTGTGCATTTTGGTTTAGATCTAAGCACAATCATATCAGGTATTGTGGGAGGGGGTTAGAATCCATTGCATGCCACTTGAAAATGGACAGCTGTTATTTCAGAGTTTTTTTATGAAGGCAGTCCTTTATTATCTAATGCTTTGCCTGCACTTGCATATTTTATGGACTTACAGGGGATAAGACAGGAGAGAAGTAGACTTTAAGTCTCAAGGCTATTGAGGCTGCAAAATTCAGTCTAGCTATTAGCTCTGAGCTGGAGCTGTGCCTTTGCTAACAGAAAAGCAGCAGCATAAGGTGAAGGTTTATTAATTCTTCCCTGCCTTCACTGGGTTTACATGGTAAAGATAAGGTCTCTACATTTAGAGCTTTGTAAGATAAGAGTAAGTGATACCTTATAGGCTGTTACGTGTATGACTTTTGGTACGTGCTACAAATTACTGCTAGAGCTAAGGAGCAGTCACCTATTAACCTGCTGCTGGTTACATAGGCTCCAGATTGATTGCTGACAAGATTTTGCTGTTTGGAGGGAAAAAAATAAAGTGGGAGACTGCCCTTCTTTTCTAGTTCTGAAGAACCACAAGCACACAAAACAAATCCTACAGCTATGCTAAAAAAAGCTGAAACTTGCCTGTAGTACAGACTTCAAGTGTATTTTGCTGGGGGTTATGAACATTTGTAATCACTAATTAACTTAGCTATGAAGATAAAAACTGTTTTGTCAACACTGAGAGTTTCACTGAGGAGTGGGGAAAATTTAGGGTGGGTCATAACATGCAGCTCTCAAAAAAGTTTTTGCTTGTGTGGGATAAAGTTCTGCTTGTCTATGCTGGCAAAATGCTTGTATTATAGACATCTGATAAATCATGCATGAAAGAAAATGATAAGAGGGAATGTTTGTGTGCACACACTATGGAGCTGTGCATGTTGCAGTGCAGAGCTGTGAATGTTGCATTTCAAGTTAGTATTTATATTTTTTGGATGAGTAACAAAGTGAAAGGGTTTATGGGGAGTGGATAAAAAATATTGACTTAGCTTTTTCTTAGAGGTAATTCAGGGTATTACAAAATATATGCTTTTGGAACATTTATGATATTTCACATGGACAGTTAAATATCTTTCTGACTCTGAATACACTAAGTACCTCTACATACTGACTGGGAAGTGTGAGAATTATGTAAGCTTTGCAGTTGTTAACACTCAAGTTTTACACTGTGCAATAGTTTCAAAGAAACTGATAGTTAAACTGAGTTTCTAGAGACAGGGTAGGGTTATATTAGAATTATGCACACATTTTAATCCACGTAAATTTTTCTCACTATATTTACAGTGTTTCAAAATGGATGTAACAGGCAACAAACCAAAAGGGGACAATGTAGTTAATATTTCCATACTGGTTGTTAGGTTGTGAGAGGGTAGGCTGGAATAATTTATGGGCTGAGAGAGTGACAGAAGATGTAACTTGCATGACATTATTCTGCTTTAAACTTATTTATGCCACAGATCTGAGCCTTGGAACAAAGACTAATTTGTTAGGTAAAATCTCTTCTGCAGACTTGTATCTCAACACTACCATCAATAATTTTGCTTTTGTTGTTTGTTTTCTGATTTGAGCCTTTTTAGGCTGTTATGTATAAACTCGCTTGCCTCTATGTTATTCATGCTCTCAATATGGCCTAGATATATAGAAGAAATGTGAGAACATAATGTTACTTACTGGAAAGAGCATTGATGCTCTTATTTATATCACTGCATGGGAAGAAAAAGTTCAGTTAAAGTAATAAATACTTTACAGTATAACATCTCAGTGACCCCAAATTATGCAGAACAATGTTTTATGGGTGAACCTATAAAGAAATTGTGGAGGAGAGGGAGAAGATAGCTAGATGTAAGTTTATAATCTGCCATAAGATATTACAGTATCTTGAAATAAGAGGGTATATATGAATATTTAACTCTTCTTTTGCAACCACTCTGATTATAGAGATTACATAGTTGCACATTCTGTCTCTGGGAATAGGTAAGTGATGAGTGGTCTGTTAGAAAAAGATTAAATGTTTTTCTAATCATTTTATCTGAAACAGCTGATCAGAAATGGTTTTGGATTTGGGTTCATTTGAGATGTGCTGATCCCATTGGCTTATAGGAAATATTTACTAGAGGAATCAGTTTCCTCTCTGTGGTGTGTGTTTCAAGCTTTATGAATTGAGTTGTTAGGGAATGGCAAATTGACTAGGGGGAAATGGGAAAAGCAGTTATAGGATTGATATGCTGCAAATAATTGCACTTTTCTTGTTGTCTATTAAGATACGTAATTACATACATGAAAGAATGACAATGTTTTATTTCCCATCCACTTTTTTAGCTTCTGCTAGGACATGAAATTCAATTGGTACCTTTTATGAGGCAATGGACAGGTTCACTAAACTGAACGCTTAAGAATAGGTGTAGCCTGAACTCTGATCCAAGCCTTGTAAAATAAATTTCACTTTCTACATTAAGTGGAGCTTGGATTAGGTTTAAAGGCACTGTAGGTTTGAAAAATGTCACACAAACTGTTTGTAAAAGATCTTCATGAAGCTATAATTCACTTTCTTGGCTTCCAATTTCTACTTCTGTCATCGAATTGTGTGCTGCTATATCCTGTGGCTGCACAGCTTCTTGTCACAGTTTCAGGGACATACACAAGAGGACACAAGGGGTTGCCCTACATGGTCGTCACAGTGCTTTGGGATAGTGACAGCTCAAATTTCATTACTATGGGTTTCTGGAATATATTAATGTAGCTTGTCTATATCACAGTGTTATGGACTGTATCAAGCTTCAAAGAAACCAAGGAAGTTATTTTATCTGTCAAATGATTACCTTTATTTTAAAGACAATATATCTCTTTTCAATTTGTTTATGGGATTTAATTCACCTTATAAAGGGAAGATATTAAACTAATGTTATTACAATCAAAATAGAAATTATTAATGTCTCATCTCTAATCAGTTTCAGAATTTGATTTATATATTTTAACCTATTTCTATGTTGTACCAACTACATGGATTTGAAATAGCACACCTGTTGTTTATTTCTCTTCCTTTATGGTAATTTCTGAAAAAAATGGTACTATATGTATTCCTTTCACTGAATCTGTGTAAAAAAAAATATGTTTAAAAAAAAAGAGATCAGATAGGCTTTTTAGAATAGTGATGATGAACATTATTGGCCTGCCATCTCTCGTTTCAGTGTACACTACTTCAGCAGAGTCCAGAGGAAGAGACAGGGGGAAACTCCAGTCTGAGCTGTGTTTGGTCCTGCTGCAGGGTGCACATCAGCCACTGTCCTCTGGATGATCTCACACCTTCCCAGGGCCCCTTCTCTTCTCTGGATCCAAGGCAGGAAGCTGCCCTGGGAGGCCTCCAACTCCCCATCACCAGCTCTGCTCCCACCCCATCTCTGGAATAAGGCAATACTCTTCTGGCTGCTCTTCTCTAATTGCTTTACCAGAAGTGAAACAGAATGGAAAGTACCTGAGATTTCTGAGCAAAGAGTGCTACTTATTTTAACAGAGTTCTATAAATATTTCATTAAATCTGGGTTCTCTATTATGCCATGAACCCTGTGAAGAAAGTTCCTATAGAACTTATTAGAAGCAAGAGCTACACCTGTCTAAACTGAAGACATAAAAAGGATAAGATTTTTTCTGCTGCTCTTATTTCTGACTAATAAAGAAATATAGACAGGTTTTTATTTCATTTTTATGTGGTTGTATTTGGAGTAGGTTTGATTTCCATTGATCAGTTTTGAGACTGACTTAATATCCATCATTTTTCTATTTCACTTAGCTCTTCCAAATCCTAGCAAATTAGGCAATAGAAATTTTAGTGCCAGGGCTGCTTAGAGGATAGCAGAAGAAGAGTTCTTGTATATTGAAGTAACTTCCTCTTGTATATGAGGAAGCAACTCATGACAACTGCACAAAAGCATTTGTTAGGAAAGTCTCTAGACACCTGGAGCAGTTATCCTACCTAACTATAGGCATTAAAGAACAAATGTGGATTTTAGCTTCCTAACATCACATAAAAGTGGAGATGAGCTCTCTCAGTCTGTCATCTTGCTGAGGGTCTGAATTGCCTTTTAGCAGTTACTGAAATACCCTCACAGAGGGAGCAAAGGGTGAATAGGCTTCTGACTAGACTCCTGAGGTTTTTAGGGATGAATCTTCATTTCTATATGCTGCAAATTTGTAAGTTAAGAATGCAGTCATCCTGCCAGAGCTGGATGTTGCTGTGCTAAAGCTGTCTTAGAGCAGATCTCTAGCTTACTCTTACTTGGGCATGTTCTGACCGGTCTGGCTGGTTTTGAGACATGTATGTCACATAACATTGCACATAGATCCAGGCTGTGAATCCAGAGGTGTTCAATGCTGCCTGTCATTAGAAACCCAAAGCAAGGGAAAAGTCCAGGTTTGAAATAGTCTCCTTTTGTTAGCATTACTCACTGCTTCCTATCCTGCTCAACAAGGTGGTTATTTTTAATTTCATTTTAATGATCCAAAATTTGAAAGCTTACAGGAGGTAGAAGCAAACACAGGTAGCACAACAGGAATACAGCAAAATTATCTAAATAGCCAGGGATCAGGTTAGGAAAGCTAAAGCTCTGATAGAATTAAATCTGGTCTGTAACATCAAGGGCAATAATAAAAGTACCATAGGTATGCTGGTGATAAAAGGAAGACCAGGGAAAATATAGGCCCTCTCAAAAGAAAATGGGAGACTTGGTTACCCAGAAGAGGGAGAAGGCTGGGGTGCTCAACAACATTTTTTTTGCCTCAGTCTTCACCATCAATTATTCCTGCCACACCCACCAAGTTGCAGAGGGCAAAGCGAAGGACTAGGGCAATGAAGGACTATCTGTTGTAGGACAGGATCAGTTCTGAGACAATCCAAGGAACCTGGAAATGTAAAAGTCCTTGTGACTTGATAAGATGCATCTGGCGGTTCTGAGAGAACTGGTGGAAGAAGTGGCAAAGACACTATCTGCATATTTGAGAAGTCCTTGCAGTCTGGTGAAGTTTCCATCAACTTGAAAAAGGAAAGCATAACTCACACATTTGAAAAAGGAAATAAGGAAAGCCTAAGAAATTACAGACCAGTCAATCTCACCTCAGTGTCTGACAAGACCATGGAGCAGATCATCCTTGAATCTATGTGTGTAGAAAATTAGGTGAATAGTGATAGACAATATGGCTTCACCAGGGACCTTATCAAGCTTGACAGGTGGGCCTGTGTGAACCTCATAAAGTTCAACAAGGCCAAGAGCAAGATGCTGCAGCTTGGGTCAGGGTGATTGTTGTATTAAACACGTTTACAACAATTGTCATACATATACAATAATACATTACACAACAATACTTATACGTATATTACACAACAATACATTACAACTTATACATTACAACAATTACCTTACTAACAACATCTACCTCTTCTAGTCAAGGCGGTCATAACTCAAAGTAAATACCTCAAATGTCCCAAACCAAATCCCTCAAATGTCCCATAATTATTACTTGTTGGTAGCTCACCTATTCCCAGGTGTCTTGATTGAGATAATCAGGTCTAGACCTCTTTGTGGCTTCCACCTGCCCCTCCCTGCTTCACCAATGCCGCCTCCCCCCCTCCATCCCAGCGGGTCACAGTAGCCCTAAACACTGATACTTATACATTACAGTAAACCTTACAATGAACACTAATACATTACAGTAAACATTACAACTACAGAGTCCATCCCCTCCAGGGGCTTTTCCCAAAGCATCCAGCCAGGAGCATCTACAGCTAACCCAGCAGCGATCCAATGAAGGATATTGCTCCCAGACTGCCACAGAGCCCTGGCATGTCCAAAGCTTCTCAACCCTCTCCTGGGGTCCATCTTCTTCTGATAACAACAGAGTCCATCCCCTCCAGGGGAACTCACCACCTTCTCCAAGGTCTTCTGATAACAACAGAGTCCATCTCCTCCAGGGTCATCTTCTGGTCTTTCTCTCCTGGAGTCTTGGGATCCTTCTCTTTTCTACGGGGGTTCCTGGTCTTTGCAGCAGCCTTCTCCTGGGCAGCCTTCACAACAGCCATGGAGCTCCTCTTGCAATCTTGATCTGGCTCTTACTCTGACACTTTTGTTGACCCCACCCTTTTATGCTCCTTGTTCTTAATTGCTTACAGGTGTATATGCCACTTGTTCTTAATTGGCCCCAGCTGCAACTCATTGGGGACTACTGTGTCCCCTTACAATTCTCCCTACAGGTGATCCCAAGCACAAATACAGGCTGGTCAGAGAATAGATTGAGAGCACCTTGAGGAGGGCTTGAGTGTGCTTGTTGTGGTGAACCTCACCTTGACTCAGCAATGTGTGCTCACAGCCTGGAAAGACAACCGTGTCCCCGGCTGCATCCAAAGCAGCATGGCCAGCAGGGCAAGAGACGGGATTCTGTGCCTCTACTCTGCTCTGGTGAGACCCCACCTGCAGCGCTGCATCCAGCTGTGGCGCCTCATACATCAGAAGGTCATGGATATGTTGAAGCAAATCCACAAGAGGGCTATGAAGGTGATCAGAGAGCTGGAGCACCTCTTGTGAAGACAGGCTAAGAGAGCTGGGGTTGTTCAGCCTGAAGAAAAGTCTTCAGGGAGACCTTATAGCAGCCTTTGAGCTAAAGGGGGCTGACAAGAAAGCTGGAGAGGGGCATTTTACAAGGGCATATAGTGATAGGACAAAGGGGAATGGCTTCAAACTGAAAGATGGTAGGTTTAGATTGGACATTAGAAATAAATTCCTAACTCTGAGGGTGGTGAGGCACAGCATCAGGTTTCCCAGAGAAACTGTAGATGCCCCATCCTGGAAGTGTTCAAGGCCAAGTTGGATGGGGCTCTGAGCAACCTGGTCTAATGGAAATTGTGCCTGCTCATGGTAGAGGAGGTGGAACTAGATGATCTTTAAGGTTCCTTCCAACACAAACTATTTTATGATTCTCTGAAAAATACATAAACATCTGATCTACTGTTTGCAGATACATAATTACACCTTGTAAATGCAAACAACTTTGGAAGTTGAAAGTTTGGAAAATCCACATTAAGCTCTTCCTCAGTCTGAGCTAAAGTCACCTCGCAACATCAGGAAAAGGTTATAAAAGGGCATGTCTCTAAACCAGCATGGCTTTTATATATCCATTGGATCATATTTCCTCTCTTTTTACATAGTAAATTTTTAGGAAAGGACCTGTGCATCAGGGACAGCTGGACTGTGTTTTTGTTTAGACAGTAGAAATATGGAAAAGCTGGTATAATTATCTACAGTTTATTTCTGATGATACCTTGAAGAACTAAATGGTTTACTTGCAGATCTGCATGAATGTTCACAATAAAATCTCTCCCACAAAACCAACCAACCAAATTAAAAAAATTGATTCCATGAATTGTCCTTGATTTAGAGCATGTGGCAGCTCCTTTTCTGAAGACAAAGTCTAATCTTTTCTGTTATACTTGCACAGAGTTTGTTCAGCTTATTTAACCAAGAAGAAACTATTAGAAGGCAAACAGAGAATTCATTCAATTCAGAAGGCTTATCTATGTATTACTGAACTATGAACTTGCCGAAACATACAGTGCTATAAAGGCCCTTATTGTAAGTTGGACGTAAATATTGCCAATATTGCTCCTGAATAATATACTTTCTTAAAGTTCAAAGACATACTCTATTATAAACTGCAGTAATACCAATGTCGCTTCAGTTACAAACATCTGTTCAGAACATTTCTTTAGTCAGCACAGCTTGTTTTAAAAGCAGAAACTTGAAGAAAACATCAAACTATAGCCATTACATAAGTTGAAGGCTTTTCACACCTCTGTGAAGTACAAGTTTATGTAAGCTTTCATAAATCAATAAACTTTAAATGAAAGCCTTACACCATTTTGTGTGTAGAAGAGTTTGCAAAATTCACTCAGTGACAGATATAAACAAAATAATGTCCTTGGCTAAGAATGGGACTTTTAATTGTATATATAAATAAAGTATTTTTTCAATCACTTCATGACTAAGATTTGATCTCTACTCAAAAATATTATCAAGGGCAATATTTTCAGAAAGCTGTTGGTAGAGGTCATAAAAATTTTCAAAACATCCCTGGCAAAAAATCTTATGAAACCTGTGGAATTTAAACCTTTAGAGGAAACATGTAAGGTTTATCACCATCTTACTTCAATTTCCCTGGCAAAATGACAGAATAATTGTGGAGGACCCTGCAAAAGAACTTCTGTAAGGACAGAGATGCATATAAGTTGTAGCCTGAGCTTATTTGCAATAGGAATTAAAGGAATAATAGGGTTTTTATCTCTGTTAAATGATATTCACACTCCTAGTATAATAGTATGCCTTTTACAGCAATGACAGATGGATTCAGAGGGTTGTGGAGCAGCATTAAGCAGCATTAAAATGTACCTGTGTATATCTATTATATATACATTGATAAGTCATTCTTTTGTGTCATTCTGAAATATTGCCACCATAATATCTAAACATGTATTATGGATCCTTTTTACTTCTTCATACAACTTGAATGTTTGCTATATATGCTTTACTTTATTTGGGTAATTGAATTCAGTAATGTTTTCACATTTTATCTTTAAATAATTTCAGATGAAAATTCTCAGCAGAGGTGTTTTCCTCTTCCTAGTGTGTTCATAAGCTTTGACTAGATCAACTAAAATTTAACTGAGAAGCTAAACTCCTTTCACTTAAATCTCTGAGCCATTTGCGAATAATTACTCACTACATTTTTCCCCAGTGTGATGCTTCTGTGTGATGTTTAAATTCCTATTGTCTAGACCTATATCCCTCATGCAGATTTCTATCACCTGTTTTCAACAAATCTTTTAGGTGGATATCTTAATAGCTTCTAGGAGCAGAAACAAAAGTTTCTACAGAGGCAAAAAGGATAATCATCTAATATAGTCTCTGAAAAACACACTCAGAGAACCTCTCTCCAGCTTGCAAAAAGAAACATT
The DNA here is from genome assembly GCF_000277835.1 of Geospiza fortis. Classification (NCBI taxonomy): domain Eukaryota; kingdom Metazoa; phylum Chordata; class Aves; order Passeriformes; family Thraupidae; genus Geospiza; species Geospiza fortis. The sequence goes on from NW_005054301.1 coordinate 1,928,200, forward strand.
ATCTTTCATGCAGGTTATTAAACACAGGTTATTAAGCAAAAATATGCATTATTTTAATGTTGATGATGTCGATAATGGAAATTCATTTTAACCAGGGCAGCTAATAAGTTAACAGCACAAGTTGAATTTATTTTGTTCTTCTAAAAATTCAAAACTATTTGCTTAAAGACTAGTTTAATTTTACACTTACCAATTATCAGCTTAGTTTTCAAATGCCATTTTTAATCAGAGCTAGACATATCAATACTATTATCATAACAAATAATTTCATACAATGACTCAGAACATGCAGGGATTGTTTGATTGAAGTAGTCATGAACTAGAAGTAGTCAATGTTTGTAACACTTTGTGGGGGAGTTAAAAAACTAAACTAACCCAGTCCTTTATCTTATTGTATTCAGATAATAAAATTTTCTTCAAAGCTTACATTTCTAGATTTTGGATTAAAAAATTAACATTGTTATTAATTCTTTTTTTTTTTTTAAATTAAGATCTGGAGTCCTATTCAGAATACTTCTGAATCAAGATTAGATCAATTTTCAGATAGCTTTTTACTTGCAAATTATTTATTTTATGCAAACAAATGCTCACATTTTCAAGCATTACTTAATTGAAACATTTCACAGGTGTTATTAATCTCCTAACAAAAAAGAGATCTCATCAGTTGAAAGATTGTTATTCAGTATAATAAAGATTATTTTTATAACACTGAAATTGTTTACTGCATTTGTGACTATCAAACAATTTATTTTTCTTCCCAGCAAATCTTACTTTTCTAGCAGAGCAAATTTCCCATTGTAAGTACTGAATGTGAAATATTTTTCCCAGAACCAGAATGATTACTGTTTTGGTACTAGAAGAACTTTACATAAAAGAGCAACACTGAGATACAGCAAGTCACTTCCAAAGTTTCCAAAATATTTTTCCTCTTATTTTTTCTGTTCTTTTTTGTATCTCATCTCAAAAATATTCTTCAGGTGATATCAGAAGTGTGTCTTAATAGCTGAAGAAAGATAAAAATGGCAAAACCACTTTCAAAACACTCTAAATATTTTTAATAGATTTTTATAAAATAGGTACAGAATACCTGATGTTTTGTTAGTTCTTTGATGAAATTAATGCTATAATTAATTTGTAGTAAGGAATTAATGTATCTCAAATATCCCTGGGTATATTGCTTATTCAATACTATAACATCCCTGTAGTAGAGTGCACTAATATATTGTCCCTTACTGTAAATCTATATTGAATAAGTATATAAATATATATTTACCTAGTTAAAAAGAAATAAAAAGCCAACGGTGTGTTCATTACGACCTTGCTGTTACTCACCATTCATCACATAAGGACACAATGAAAAACACAATTTCAAAAAATTTGTAGATTCTTAATTCCATCAAGCAAAATAAGATATTTCCTGTGTCTTTTCCTCCTCACTGAAGCTCAAGTTTTCAAGCTGGAAATTAGTTCTTTGTGTGTGAGATCTCCCTAAAAAGAAGAGCTACAACTGGATGCAGATCCAGAATGACAAGTTTGGGTTTTATAGTCCTTGATATAATGAATGCAGGTGAAGCTTATACTATTTAAATGGTGCTGTAGCTACTTCCTTGTCAGCAGCTGGTGCATATAAGATAGTAATTAAAGTAAAATTTTCATTTTTTAGGTACTCACCCTTGATTACTGCCAATTGAATTCTTTTTGTGTAGACATATAATCAATCACTGGTGTGACTGTACTCTTCATGATGTGCTAAAGCACATAGTTGATATTTCAGGTTGATTACCAACTCCCAGAATTCTATTTTGCTATTCTAGACAATAATTAATGAAAGCTACATGTGCAGACCCACTTATTTTATTGAAATTCAAATTACTGTGCAGTAAAGTTTCTGAAATATATGGCATAAATTGCGGAGGCCAACAGGATTATAAATAAAATTATTCATATCTATGCAGTATTTACTTAACTTCCACATTTCGAAGTCTCCTGTCATGTTTTCTTTTTGAAATGATACCCTAAGGAGATATTCCTGGGATAAAAATGTAAAAAACATTATGAAAGCCAGTTCCCTTAGTTGTAGGCAAATCTTACTATAATGAAGACTTCTCTAACAAAATCATTGCTTTTAAACAAGATTCTCTCAGGCTCAAATTCTCTGTGTCCCAGAAAAAAAAGTCTTTACATTGGCTTTATTTCAGACTGGCCTTTTCTAAGGGCACTCTGAGATCAGCTCAGGTCTCGACATTGGTCTCTCATTCATTGGAAGGACACCAGATTTTTCAAAATCAGAGGTGCAGCACAGCTGTCTGAAGCATAGGTGTTCTGTGATGAACATCTCAACAGCTTCCTTTGAGGCTTATCAACATTGGAAAGAGTTCAAAATCTGATTTAGATTAAACACAAAAATTATGCTTCTATTCAAGGTGAATTTTGTAGTAACTGTTTTTTGAAATAAGGTGCAAATATTTTAATTTTAATTGATTTTCTTCATTTTTGAAGCCTTTGGTAGAGTATCAAACAGGGAGTTTAAGCCAGAACTCATAAATACTGACAGGTGCTTAAAGAAATTGAGGCAAGGAGTCGCCTGTGTTCTCTTGAAGCTTCAAGGCTTTATCTGTATATGTTTTATTCATATCCACATATTAATATTTTTTAACAACCTCAAGTTCTATGAACCTAAAAATAGCAAAATTCTCTTCATGGAGGTAGTTTGTGTTAGAGGTCTAATAAATAAAAGCCAAACAATTAATCAAAAGCTGATGGTCCAGAAAAGGAATAGTATGTGAGTTTGTGATTTTATAAAATAGTACTAACCAATCTTTACAAAAACTGCAGTAGAGGAGGAGGTTGACTGATCACTCAAAACCATATGTTTTCCTTTGGAAAAACTAGCCTCTGTTTGTCTTTCTGATCTTTGGTATTTTTTTCTCAACAAGAGGGGTACTGGTTTATATTTATCCTACACTGATAAGAGTGAGTCTTTGCAATTCAAAGAATAGAGAAATGAGTCATTTATTCGCTCATTTAAGTGAAGCATTTTGAATCTGAAATTAGCATGCTTTTAAAGTGTACAAAAAAGAGTAGAGGGGGGAAAAGCAAGAGGACTGATTCAAATGAAGTAGCAATGTAAGGTTCTCATTTGATGGCTTGAATGAATACTTTCTTGGCTGAGCTGTTTGAAAAAACCAAAATTAAACCTAAGCAAGGCACAGAGCACTGCAATCTTCACTCCAATGCAAAGGAGTATTTTTAAAATAGATGTATCTACATGATTTTCTGGTGACTTTTAATGACTCGAGTAGAAGGCAAATACAATGCCCTGCTGCCAAGAGGGCCACATGATCTGCTTTGAACTGGGAAAGAAGTCCATACTCTCTTTCAAATCCTAGAATATTTAGAGAAGTTGGTAAGAGATATTTATATATATCACACACAAACATACACGCATGCATGTACTTATACATGTAAACACAATACCTTTTTTTTTTCCAGTGAGTGGATCTAATATTTAGGTGTGATAAACACAGACAGAAAATGTTCTGTTATTGACATTTTCTGCAGAGTCAAATATTCAGAGCCTGATACATGCCCTTAATGTTATGATGATGTGTAATATAGCATACCCCATGACTTACTGGTAGTTTCCTGCTAGTGACAATGTTTTTACAAAGGGATTTGCTATAAATGCTAAATAGCACACCTAATGAAAAAAATTATTTGGTGCAACTTAGAATAATTTTTCTGTTTTGTATGGAAATACTGTGATGGGAAATTTCTTTTGGGACTGGAAGCTTTAGGACAAATCATGCATAAACTCAAGAAGCTTATGGGTAGCAAGAGGAATTTCTGGGCCTTAGGACATAGCGCAATAGTAATGGCAAATTACAGCATTTACTGACCTGAGCCAACTGCACCACGTAATGTATGAGAGAGAAGCACTGCCTATGTCCTCCTCACATAAATCTTATCTTTTTTCTTAGGGAGACAAATACATAGTGACAAAGAGGGGAGTAATTGCATCTATCAGGGGTCTGGGATCTAATTTAGAATTCAGAAATATTTGTTGATAGATAGAAGCAGTGAATCTTTCCTCTCACATAAGTTATTTAGCAAACACCTTTCTTCCCATGGTTTATTGTGTCCCATGCATCATTGTATTTATTTAACCAGTGTGTAAATCTTCACATCTGATTTTAAACTGGTAAGATGCTGCCTAAGGGTTTAATCACCACTTATCTGGGTAGAGAATTTAGGGGTTATGCCTTTTAATTAGTCACCTTGGCTGAAATGTCTGTGGATTACGGAGGCACAATGAGTAGTTATTGGCTATGTAACCATCTGTGAAAAATATTGGGAGAATATTCTGGTGTAATGATACATTGTTTTTTTTTTCTTTAGGTATGTTATACTACAAACCATATAAAAAGCCTATAGATTACTGTATATAGAATCCAATAATGCAGCTTCAATGTTTCCCCTCTGAGTCTTTCTCTCATTGTAACCATCACTATTTGTGGAATGGGAGATATGAGAAAGTCATACTTTGACATTTTATCTTCCATCCACAAGGGTAAAAACCTTGTAGGGATTGCTGTGTGAGGAGGACACTCCACTTGGGAACTACAACAGGGTTGATCTCAGTCCAGCTGAGCAGCACATGGGTACAGTTCTGGCTTGTGGTCATTGGCAAGCAGTAAGAAGAAAGTCCAGAAAAAATCGGCTGAGATCACATCAGCCAGTTTACTCTGTGAGCACTCTAGCCTCTTTCAGATCAATTTTATTTTTCTTTCAATTCAAAATCTTTTTTTTATTTGCTGAGAAAAGGAGGAGGGAACAGTTACATCCTAGCTTAGGTCCTATAACTATTTCTGGGAATTTTGATGCATTTATCAAGACTATACTGCATTCATTACAGTGAAGTAAGCAACACTTGAAAGTAGAAAAATAAAGATATTAGGCATTTAAGCATATAAATACATGGTAAATTAATTTTTAACATTGATTATGTAATGAAAATTTTAGAGATGAGGTCACCGTCATCAGGAAAAGCAAAATTTAGACAAGCCATGAATGCGGCTTTTGTGGATTACTGTTGTTACTGTCAGGAAATAAAGACCTTAAAATATTTTTAAGCCACTATTTCAACAGTCTATATTTTATAGTACATTAAAATTTGGGTGGAGACATTGTAACTAGGTTATTCTTTAGGCCTTGTCCCAGGTGAAAGGGTAACACTCCAGGTTAGAGATAGGCAGGAACCAAAATGAAGGCAGAAATTGCAAAAAAGTCACGAGCTGGCTTTATGCATTACTCATGGGGAATGGATGATAGAATCATTGCTAATCCACGAAGATATTTTTGTCAGTTACCTAAAATATTAATCTCTCCTGAATAAAATGGTTCCTGGTGATACAAATCTCCAGCTACCCTTCACAGAGTGTCAGTGTCTGAAGAGGTGCCAGGTTAATGAAGAATGCCAAGTGCCAGCTCTCAGAGAAAACTTAAATATAGGATCCCTTTGTACATAAGGCTAGAAAAGCAGTCACTGATGACTGTATCTAGAAGAAGGGACTTTCATTGTAATTTTTTATTAAGAAATCTGATGGGAGCTGTTTATTTGCTTCCCCTCCGAGCCACCCAGCTGTTCCTTCTATTTGTGGTCTTAGAGCTAATTACATAATGTCCCTAATTTATACTCACTGGTAAATCAGATCAGAGCATTACCTGGAGGGCAAGCTCTAATTAGAGGAATTTCAGAACAAATTGTCTAAAGAGCTTGTTTAGTGTGATTAAATGCAAGTGATGGGACTGTCTCTCTCTCTCCCCACTCCTTTTTTTAAAAACATGAATATTTACCTTGCCCAAAACCTTGCAGATTAAAAAAAAGAATCCCAGCAATGACAGTTTTAATTAAAGGAGCATAAAACAAATGGCAGTGCTACCCAAGAGAGCAAACTGAATATATGCAGATTAATGCTCTGTTCTCTTACTACATTTTTAATATCTTAGAAATAACAAAGTGGACAGTAAGTGCCTTACATCATGGATGAATGGAAGAAAGATAAATGTGAATTCCCAGATTATATTGTGTCCCCAGCATGTTGCCTAGGAACACAGAAAAACAAAGAAGAAATGTATGCAGTCATTTGTCCTATATAGCCGTGGAAAATATATGGCCTTATCTTTAAAATGACTCATATTTGTCAAGATGTGTTATCAAAGACCTTGCTGAGCAGTGGAAAGGACTAGGTAGAAATGATCCTCTGTACTTTGCCTGGGGAAGGATTAAAGCTCAACAGTTTATATCACCAGTAGTTAAATATCCTGAAAGTAGAAGGATCCTAATCTCTTTCAAACTGTCTCAAACAGCTATCTGGAGTTTATGAGTAGAACAGTGTGCAGCAAAGAAAACTGTGTAGTCAAACTAAAGAAGAGATGTGACTTTTATGTTTGGCAGGTGGTGCAAATTCTGGTGGGGACACTGGAATCAGATTAATCCTTTAAGATCCACCAAGAGAGGAAAGAGCAGTGAATGGAGATTTAAGAAATGAATACTGAAATTTCTATGCTTTATCCTGTATTGTGCTTGTGGAAATGTAAATTATCTGTTTTTCAAGACAATGGAAAAGCTAATATACCACCATGCTCTGCCCTATTCCTGATACCTTTGAATTCCTTCTGTACTGTGTGGTTGTCTGGAATTCTGTAATTAAATTTCTTGTCCTTGGTAGACCTTGAATAGCTTGACTCCATTATTCCACAGTAACTAAGGTAGTGTCAGCCTCTTTTTCCTGAAGTGACATTCCTCTTGTGTGCAAGGACATCATGTAAATGTTTTTCCTGAAGAAGATAACATGAACTCATTTTTTAGCAACCTTCTTGTATAAAAATAGCAAGAACTAGAAACAAGTGCTACAAAGGTTATTTTAACATGTACCCACTTCTTGGGCACATTAGGATAATGTAGCAATTATCAGCTGAAATAATAGCTTCTCTTCCCTGCCTGTTGATTAGAAACCAAAAGAAATAAATCATGTAAGCAGCATATGAAGCCTGTTGAATGAGTCTTGAAACACTTTGATTTGCTCTCCAACTGATCTTTACAGCATTTAGGAACAAGTACTTTTCTAGTCTCCCTAGATAAACAACTCTTGAGAAAATATTAACCAACTGAAAGTGGTATCCCTTAGGGAAAATCCCTTATTACAGAGCAGCAAAAGCTGCTAGAAGTAGGTGACTGCCAAGATTCTGTAATAAAAGCAGTAGTTCATAACACAGGCAAAGTGAAATGAAGGAAAACAAAACCCTCATGGGCTACAAGTTAGTACATGGTGCCAATCTCCCAGAAGGCTTTAAAAAAATTCTCAAGTTCTCAGAAGGAAGAAAATACTTGAAACTTCTTCTTCTTTTTTTTTTCTTTTCCTTAAGAAAAACACAATGTTTTTCCTTTTATAAGATCAGCTAATTCTCCAGATCTAAGCATTACTAGACATATCCTGATGCATGTTATTTTGACAGGTGGAGTTTACAGTCAAGAACTCCTGTGAATGCACATAAGAACTAAGAAATTTCCCCAAAATTTATCTTGAACCTTGAAAGAGAGAAAATATAATAATGTACAATCTGCAGTTATTTTTAATAAAAAGTATGCTTCTGAAGACTGCAAAGGTTTGTATTTCATTCTTCTGGTGTGATCTGCAACAAATCCTTTTTTTTCTTCCACAAATATCTTTCTCTTCAACATTTATTTCTCTAATCTGTGAAAATTTCTAGTAAAGGAACTCTTGTTTATGGTGCTTGTGGAGAATAGAAGGCTGTGAAGCCCAAATCTTGGTTCATGCTCCAGGCAGTACTTTAACATATGTAATAATAATATTGACATACTTTTGAAGAGTGCAAATAAATAAACTCCTTGGAGAGAAATAGATGATAGAATTATAGTGAATAAAGATTTAAGACTGACATCATAGAGGAAGGTTTAACAGATATTTTAAAGTGAAATTTTAAAGTAGTGATTTCAAAGATATAAATAGCAGTTATGCTGCACACTGTCATTTCCTTTATGTGGTAATTATTTATTATTAGTTATTATTAGATATTTTTGCCTTTGAAAGGCTCCTGACTAAAACGAATATATAAGGAACATTGCTGCTCAATGGAATGCAAGACAAAATATTTCTAAAATAACTTAAGATCCCTAATTCATAATTATTGACAATAATTATTTGTGATGTTGATAGTTGGACTAGATGCCAACAATTGCCACATGAATGACAGTTTGAAAGCAGAGATCTCACACACTAGTCAAAATCAGGTCAAATTTATTTTTTTAGAATGCTTTATCCATTAGCCAATTCAACGCACACAGTCAATAGCTAAAGTTTGGCTTCATACACCAGAGATTCTGAACGAGAAAGATTGGCAGGAAGAAATTTTTAAGTGATTCTCATTCTTTCTGCCAACTACTCTATTAGGACGAGTGAAGTTTAAATTGCTTGATTGAAAACTTATTTTATTTGCTCAACCTTGAAGGTAAAGCTGTCCTCTTCCTTGACTTCTGTGCCCACGAAATGGACAGAGTTGATAGCCCATAAAATAGACTAACTTTTTACTGGCATGCTATTAATATTTTGTCATCTAAAAATATAAAGAAAACTAGAATTATATGGGTTTATTTCTGCTTGGAAAAATGTTAAAAACCCCTTCAAGTCTGAAAGGAAGTGGTAGCATTTATTTGGTTTGTGGAATGTTTTATTTTTTAATTCAAAATGAAAAAAAAGTGATATTTTCAGAAGGAAAATACTACCAATGTTTTTGATTTACCAAAATTTTCAAAAACAACTGAGAAGTTTGCCTGCAAGACCTGTAAATTTTCAGAGATACCTCCATATTTAAAGGATCTCTAATAATCAAGTTTGTTGTAAATATTTATCACTAAAATATATATTGTATTGAATAGAAATTTAATATTCTATTGCCCCATAGTATACATAATATGCAATTTAATCCACATTTTCACTCTACCTTAGACTTTTGTTGAGTATTCTAATAAATGATTATATCTGAATGAGTTGGATCTTTGCTGTGGATGGTGGTTCAGAGCTTTAAACCTGTTGTTATATATAATATAGCATTCTTTTTCGTTTTGTTTCTCTATGATTTCCTAAAGTTTTTAAATGGCTATTGGAAAGAAAGTGTCTTTTAGAGTGTCAAATCTGGCAAACTGGGAGCCAGATACCAACAATTCATAAATTAAATCCTGGGCAGTATTCAGGAAAAAAGTCTTGAGGGAGTAGCAGTTTTCCAAATAGCAATTTCAGAATATCTCTAATATGCCTGTTGGAAAAAAATAAATCTGATTTTCTTAAAAGTAGCAGTCTGTCAAGCACTAAACACAGCTAATGATCTTACTGTTTTAGCAAGTAGAGCTACATTATTGTGCAGGCTCAGCTTTTTTCTTTTGCATATAATAACAAAGAATCTTTACATGCCACTTGGTTTGAAGAAAGTGATTTGCTGATTTTCTCATCTGCTTTCAGAGAGGTGGCATAAGGGAACTCGTGGCCCAATTACTACCACTTGGTGCTGAACCATAGAATGATTTGGGCTGGTAGGGCCCTCCAGAGATCTCTAGTCCATACTCTGTTGAGGGGCATAAGACTAACTTAGAGGCTAGACCCGAATGTTCTGGGTCTTACCGAGTTTTGAATATATTCAGGGTTGAAGAGAGTGCAGCATTTCTGGCATGCTTCTTGGGATATTTTCCCCCCACTTGGACTTGATCAGAATTTCCCTTGTTTCAATACACAGTTTGCAGAAAGAATTGCCTGTCTCAACCTCTCCTCCAATCCCTCTCTATGTAGTTGAATACTCCAACGAGATCTCCTTTAATCAAGCCAGCTTCACTCATTCACACCCTCCTTATGGATCATAAAGCCATATCCCCGCTGGGCTTGAACCAGTGGGTCAATGTGTATAACATGTTGGGGACCCAAACCCATGGCTTTATGCAGGACACTGCTGAGGGTTCTTAATTGTCCTTTCTTCTTCGTGGCACTGCATCCACCTCTGCTCCAGCATGACTTAACCAGAAGCCTCTGAGCAACATCTATCCTGCTTCACATTTTGCCAGCTGTCTCTGCAGGTTCTCCAAGCAGTCCTTTATAAATAAAAGGGATTTATTTTCCTTCAGCCTCTACCATGTCTGAGACCTCAGAATCTTTCTCAGAGCCCACGTTGCTGCAGCACAAGGGGTGATTGCTGCAGGCTGTTCCCAGGACTGCGCTCCTTAGCACATCTTCATCTGTCTCCTTGGGCAGGCCCCCTCCATCCCACACCACTGGACTCAGTGGACAACCTCATCTTATCATCTGTATTGTTCTCCGTGGGGTTGTGGAGATAAAGTCAAATAAAATCTAGTCTTTATTTTTAGATTCTCCTGCATCCAGGAATAAATAAGGAAATACATAATAGGCAGTAATAAAGTAGAACTTAAAAACAAAACAAAACAAAACAAACAATGTAGTTGAATTTTTTTATTGTCTGACTGAATTGTGTCTCATATTGATGGAATAACAAATGTTCCCAATGATTTCAGTGGAGTGGATTTATCCCTGTTATTTATGGAGACTCCCCTTTCTGGTGAGCATCTGGGACCTGAAATAGCCAGTAGCTTCTGACAGACAAAGCAGAAGTTCATCCTTATTCAAATTTTTATGAAATTAATATTAAAAAAAAAAACATATCAAATATCAACTCCACCACTCCACCCCCTGACCTGAGGAAATGCAACTAAGTAACTGAATAACAATCAGAATACATACAAAACTTTTTCTGCTAAATATAAATGGTAAATTTATTCGGTTGGCTATTGAACATAACTTTAATAAAATTGATTATTAAAGAAATTTCCATTTCACTATCATTTAATATTCATAGCTCTTACATACTTATTTTAATTGTTCTGAAATCTAATTAATCAAGTTAAATTAGGTTGCTTTGTAATCAACAATGTGTTACTCTGCCACACAACTGTCAAGAAATGTTCATGAAATAGGAAGCACAAAATGATTGTAAATACATTTGGAAGAGACAAGATGAAAGATAAAAACACACAGGAAAGACTACTTTAGGTATTTTCTTAATACCTTTCTTTTACAGAGCATAAGGAATTTGTGGCAATACAATTTTTTGAAAATAAAAGACAAAATGGCATAAATCACACTATTGCTGTTCACTTCCATGTCATGGGAAAATTTGTACAAAGGTGCCTTAGTATGATTCAGATAAAGATTAGATTCACATTAGTAAGAATGTAAAAGAATGTAGATATCTGAAGTTTTTCTAGCTCAGAAGGTGGCTAAAAAGGCTATTTATTAATTGATTTAGTAATTAACTAAACTTACCCATGATCAGAAAAGAAACCACAGCTATTGGGATGAATTTCCAAACTAGTAGTCATTGTGTACTATACCTTTCTTTAAATATCACCCCTGCTTGAACAAATGGTGCTACACTGAGCTTTTCAGATAATAATAAAACTTGTGAGACTTTTTTGTTGCTAACCTAAACAAACATAGAATATGATGTCTGTGGATGCTCTCCTTTTAGAAGAAAGGTAAGAGATCAGGTTGTGGGTTATCTAGTGGTATGCATATATCAGCTACTTGTTCTTCCTTCAGTTATAGCAGTCATCTGTGGTAACTTCAGTCAGTTTAAAAGCCAAAATTTCCTTTCCATGGAAAACATGCAGGAAGAGAAGTGATCTCAGAGCTGATCTCATCCCAGGACCAGGCTGGGACATGATTAAGGAATGATTTAGGACTCAAACCCTGGAGCTGAGGAGCACTCCTGAGTCCTGTAGATAAACACTATTTTACCTAAAGCTGTATAAGGCAAATGTGTCTCTCTGTTTGTTTGAGATTAAAATCACAGATGTGCAGTTTTAATGTTTTCAGATGAGTCTATTAAAATTGCAAAAGTGCTTTGTTCCCTTTGTTCCCTTTTACACTTTTTTTTTCACAGTATAATCTTTCTGGCTTGCTAGAACCTGGCCTTGCAGACCACTGTGTTCATGCATGACCATGTTACAGCTAATCTTTAAAGAATTTAACAGTCATCTTTTATATGCCAGTATCTGCAACAAATTGAAATATATTAATAATTTACAGTTATAGTCCAGGCTGTCGTTGTAAAACCCTCAGAAAACAACCAGAAAAGCATGCATAACAAAAGCCCTACAGATTATAATATCAGGAAAATATTTTGTGTCTTGCATAAATATAATGTAATTCAAAAAGAAAAAAGTTACATTTTTGAAATAAATAGTAACAGATAAAGCAGTCTCTGTTTGGTAGAATGACCTACCAAGTCACTGAGTATCCATCCAATTTCCATGTTTCCTCTTGATGCATTGCAGCCTGTGAGACAAGCCAGTGTTTGAATGACAAACGCTTCATAACTGGATGCTATGTTCTAGGAGACCTTGGTAAATTGAATCCTGTTTCAAAAAGCAAAATTTCAGTTAACCTGTATCTGGAGCATTCTAGATTTGGACCTTGGCAAATGTGTGTGTGTTTCTGTTTTCAGCAATACCCTGACATATTTAGAATGTTTTATGCGTGATTTTGATACAGTCACTTTGTTAGAAAACCTGTTTTGAAACCAGTGAACCCTTGAGGGATGTTAATCAATAGAAATTAATACATTGATAAGGAAAAAGGATTTAATTCTACTAAATACTTCTTCAGATTGGCTAATGCAAGGAAACTGAATCTGACCAGAGAAATTTCATTTTTATTTATGACTCTGTTTCTTGAAGCTTTGTATTCTATTCTATTCTATTATTTCTATTTCTATTCCACTATCTAAATCAGCTTTTGACAATCATTTTCCATGATAATTTAAGTGCCAACAATGGAACAAAGAAAACAATCCAAGATGTCATGAATTTCTTAAGATAAATGGTTTGCTTAAGAGTAACATTAACTATGTGTATCTCTACAGAAGATATTGATTTTATTAAAAACAAATATTATTGGAACAGTTTTAACATTTATTGTCATCATAAAAAAAAGTTCTGTCATGAAAACTTCAAGCTTGACTGAACTTGAAAAATGCAGAGCAAAATTTTGCCAGATTTCATCTGAATCCTTCTCTGGCATATAAAACTTGGATGAGGTTTTGATACTTCTGGAGCAGATTGAGAAAACAAGTTCAAGCTTCAGATGTGTGAGAAAACCCTCTTGTGTTCTTTTTCAAGGATTTTCTTTTCTAATCTTTCACTGGCTTTATACGACCTTCAACAACATAAATCACTTCAAAATATTGTGAGCTTAATTTTTCCTAAATATAGGAATTATGTACTGCATTAGTAGGGATGTTATGTCTTTAATTTATTTATTTTATTTTTGGAAGCTTATTTTTAAAACAAAGCAGTAAATGACTGTTACAACTTTACAATTGTAACAATGTCACCATGAGAAATTGAGGTAGAACTATATCTCTTCAGATATGCTTTCCCCCTTTAAAGTCAGTTTACATGAACTAAGCTTATGCTCCCTTCATATTCTTTATATAAACCCACCAGAATTCTCTAAATGTTCATTCTGTGCAGCAGGTTTTGTGAATAGGTTTAGCTGGCGGGACCGTTTGTGAAAACTGCATTTAACATTCATGTAAAATGAACATTCACTTCTGGCAGTGTTTTCACAGACAGCCAATCAGAGATTGGTAGCAATTTTGTGCAAATTAATTGACCAGTCACATCTAACAGTTAAATAGAAAATACAACATGGGACAGATTTTGACATGTTTGAATAGTTCTTTTGTTCACTACACTTAGGCTCCCACAGAAAGCCAATATTCAGAGTGAAAAAGACTACTGACTGATGGGTAATCTGCATTTGTACGAGATGAGAGATTTTCATGACCAAGCTATAAAAATTAAGGAATAATAATTAATTGGATAATTTAAAGTAGATATCTAATAAAAATTTAAAGTAGATATCTAATAAAAATATTAGTAATGGTAAGAAGTCTCTCATGAGCAGAAAAAATGAGATCATTGCAGAATGATTCACTGTGAATTACTTACACAGCTGTAGAAATTTTTCAGACTGACAGATTGATGGGTAGAACATGCCCATAAAGACAGGATATTCCCCACTCTTTGTTATTCTTTCTGTGCTGCACATTCTACAGCTTTGACTGTGATTCTACAAGTTCATGCAAAGCAAGGAAAGTTACCAAGCAGGATGATCTCTGATTTTACTACAAGCACAAAATTAAAGGATAGAACCCAACAGAAGCAATTGGCTGAAGAAGCAAATGGAAATTCCATTCTCAATTGACAGTGGAGTTATCAACTAAAATACATATTATGCCCTCTTTGGTCTCAATTTTATAAGAGATATGTGGAAAAGGTTGGAGTGAGCTGACTGATTTTGAATCTGGTCAAGTAAAACTCTTGTTAGTAATAAACAAACTATCAGTCATAGAAAAATAGTAATTTTTTTTGCTGCAATCCAAAGCAAACTTCCAGTGGTTAAATTACTGTGATGAAATATGCTGTGAAAGTTCACTGACAACAACATAATATTTTTCTGAAATAATGTTTTTAAACCAACATATTCCTGTTTCTTCAAGTAACAATAATATTTCTGTAGTTTTGAATAGATTTTTCCTGTTGAAGTTACAATAATACTGAATTTGATCAAGTTTAACCTGATGAATTTATGAATAGTTCATTTTAATTTTTAGCATGAAGAACTTTAGCTAAAGGCAGCTTCTGTATTGGGAATTTAGCTGCTTAGTAACTGTGAAACGTTTACAATAAATGGAACACAGTCTTTAAAAAGATAGAAAATAAGTCTGTCATCTTACTTAAATATGGAGCTGCTATTTTAAATACCACAGCTGGTACGTTTTGAGTAAATAATGCCTATTAAGTGGATTACTTTAAATGGAAATTTTGTAGTGATTGAATTTGGATAGGAGAAGCTAAGTTTGTAGACACATGTGCACTGTTTTAACTGCACAGTGCAATGAAGTTTTAATCAAAGAAATAGCATAAAATGTTTGACCTTTTGGATTTTATTTGTACTATTCTGAAACCATCCCAGAAAGATTTTATATTGAACATGAAATCATAAAATATTTTGCCTTTATTTTTTATGTGTTATGGTGTGCTAGGAGCCTTTACTAAAATATTAAAAATAAAAAATAAAAAGAAAAAGGTCTAGTCTCATTCATCAAAAAACTGTTATGGTGTGTTCTGGACCCATCTCTAGCCTTTGGGGTTGATTATTGACTAGGATGATTTTGCTTATATAGAGCTCCTAAAAAGTGTTGCTTCTTTCACAGATAAAAATGCAAGAATGAGTCCTACATAAAATATCTTGTGGTTTCTTACCACCAATCTAAGAATCTTTGGGCCTTGGAATACGTACGTGCAGTACGTATGTTCAGTAGATAATGTTCAGTACGTATGTTCAGTAGATAATCAAATGCATAAATGTCATATAATATTTTTCTCTGATAAATATAGGAGGCCAGAGACACTTCATATGCAATTTAAGTGCTCAGCTCTAACAGGTGTTTACAAACCTAGTTTAATTGTTCAGGAGTCTTGAGATGCATAGATATTTTGTTCATAGAGTTGCCATCCCTGCACAGCCTAATCCAGCATGCATTTACACATACAGAAAATTAATTCAAAAGTTGCTGTCCATAAGTAGGCCAAGATCTCTTGGATAATGCAATTACAACTGCAGAGGTTATATGGGAAGTACTAAACTTAGGTTGCCTTCTCACAATTAAAAAGCTGAAACACAGGTTTTCCACTTCAGTCACTGCATTTTCTTCCAGAGCGGTTTTCAAAAGAATTTTCTGAACACACTTCCCAATTCCCTTGTCAAGCTAGCTCCTTTCATGGCAAGGAATACAGCATTCACAGGGCCAGAAAGAAAAAAAAAAGGAAAAAGGGAAAAAAATTACCTTGACTTTATATTAGAATAAAATGGGATTGCTCCTTGATTTTTCAGTACAATAATATCCATAAACATGATTTTGCATCAGAATGAGAAGCCAGAGTAATCTTCTCTATGGATTCTTTCAAGAATATAATTTGAATTCCTTGGAAAATTCAGTGGTAAATGAGGTTAAAACTTTGAAGTCTTTTGGAAAATGAATACTTAGTCCTGAGAAAAAGAGGAATTCACTCCCTTGCAGTGCTTAGGAAAGCAGCACACACACTGAATAATGTAACAGGCGGAGTGGGTGGGTGTGCATGTGCAGGCAGAACATCTCACTGCCACTGTTGCTTCACAATGAAAATTCATTCCCAGACATGTCTTTTCCACACAATCATTTTAACACATTCTTTCTAACCTGAACATGTTGGGCACAAAGGAGCTGCATGCATCATGCTGTTTATCCTTGACCTTTCCTGTTGGGTTCAGAGAGGTACACATCTTCTATTTTATCTTGGAAAATTCTAATTAAAAGAGAAGGGAGAGATTTAAACGTGTGAAATTTTAATAGACTTTCCCAGTGTAGCAATTGTACATTATGTCATATTGGATAAATTTTTGACTGAATTAGCTTTTGCAGAATGCCCACCAGACCTGCCTTCACAGGCTGTTTTGCCATCTGCACTATTAAAACATCCCCATTAGCTATGCCTAGGGTTTAATCTTTTGCAACTGATTACAAATTGTCCATAATTCCCAGCCCAAAATAGAATCACAGGAATTAATTTTTAAACGTTAGACTTGCAAATTCATTATACCAGAAACAAAAGGATATATCTACTTATATTATTTTTAACCTGGAAAGGATGAAGATTATGTTGGTCACAGATGCTGATAATAAAGATCAGATACTAATAAAGTATTAGTCAAAATACAATTATTAGACTCATGGGTGTTCAGAGAAGCTTTAGTATGTTTATATTGCAAGCCTGACAGAAGTTCTGGTATTTCTCATGAAGTCTGGTTGGAAGAATCCCACTGTATGTGAGTCACTGCCCTCTCACTGTGGTTAAATGATACATACTCAAAAGTAAACAAGAATTGCCAGAAATTCTGCTCTGTAAACCAAATACCTGTTCTTTTAGATTTCTTGAAAGGAAAAGGTTTTTTTTTTTTCTTTTCCTGTGACTTCCTTGACAATGGTCTTCCTCATTTTTGTCTTTTAGGAAGGAAAAAAAAAAGGTAAGGGAGAGTATAGAAGGTACTACCTGAAAACTGGAACTTCAAATCTTGCTCTATGACTGTCATCTCCCTGTTCAGACAAATGTGTATGCTGCCCTGCACTCTAGTTTCCTCCTCAGTAGTCCTTACCTAATTTACCTATGGTTCCTGTATCAAGACAGAGGATGATAAATGGTCACCTAGATCTAACTCATGGTCATCTTTGAAGCAGTTAGATGTAAGTAAAGTAACAGGCCTCTAGAATGCCTGTTTGCTTTTCTACCACTAACAATGTATTTCTGGTTTGGAAGTCTCTTTTACAATGATCAAAAATAAGGTGGGGATTCCATGCTTAGAATCTGTGTTCCTAAAATCAGAATTCTGAGTCTTGTTGCACACCTATTTAGAAGTAAGTAATATGAATGGGAAAGGCAAAATAGTAAGGAGTAGTTTAGGCATTTTTAAAGATCAGAGCTGTGTAAACAACAAAGGGTATTGTTAAGTCCTGGTTGAATTTGTATTCCCATGATTTCTAGAGTTTTTGACAAAATGGAGACTGAAAACCTATGACCATCCTCTCCTTTGAACTCCTAGTCCTATCAAACTGAGTTTTTTTCTGCACAGCAATTTACATCATGAGAGTGCACTAAGCCACAGCAGCTGGGAGCCCTAACCACTCAGGAAGAAAATGGGCATTTGTTGTCATGGCTTGACAACAGGCTTTCAGAACCATAATGCTACACTGGAATTCAAACATTCAATATAATGTCTGCAAATTATGATTTTGGATGCAGAATATATTTTGAAAATTACTGATTCCATTTCCAGCATGCTGAAGGAAATTGAGGAAATGGCATGTATGAGGTAAGCAGTTGTTTTCTGCCTTTTAATTCCCTCTATGTCCATCCTTATACCTGAAAATATATCAAAAATATATCAAAAGCTTGAACATTTATTTATGTAGGAAAAAATATTTACTTAGGAAAAAAATAGAGAAAACACTTTTTTTAAGGTGAGAAATCTGATACTAAAGCTATTCTTGAAAGAGCAAAGAGAAAACAGATCCCTCTCAACACTGAACAGCACCATTGAATTCCTCTGAAGAAACCATCTACATTTCTTGGGGTGTCACTATTCCCTGGGAATTTTGGCTGCCACAGCAAACAGGGCTTAGAGTCTTGACTCTTGGTTCAGCAATCCAGACTGCATTTCCTTTCATGACTGCTGACCCAGGAGCAGTCATAAAGAACGATTTGGAGACAGATAAGTCTGCCCTCATCCCATCCAACCCTCAGATGCCTGTCACCAGTCTGTAGCAGATGAATAGTGCATCGTTCAGCATGTGTCTTCTTATGTTGTGCATATGAAGACATTGGGGATGCTTCCTCTTACTCTTGCACTTTGCACACCACATCTATCAAGAAAAAATGTAGGCTAGGCAGCTCAAAGGTAAAAGAAGATGTCTCAGCAATAGGGGAATGACTCAACAAGGAAATGACACAGGGAGAATTAAATGTTTATCTCTTCAAAAGGGTACAAGACATCTAACTATTCATTCAGAAGCACTAGGTGTGGCAGTTTCTTTCTTTCTCTCAATGATCCTGTATCCAGTCAAAACAGCAGCTCATGGCAAAGGTCCCAAATAATGTAATGCATTTAAAAAGTCCAAATGAGCATCTGCATCATGTAGCTGCCTATCCTTCAACACAGGATAAATACCAGGTCTAAATATCAGGCAGGGAACTTGCTCAATATTAAACTTGAAATAACTGGACTTTGACATGTTTGGAATTACTTAAAAGGGTAGAGAAAGAATCCAGCTCAGGCTAGTGCAAGGCAGAGCATTTTTTTCAAAAATGCTTATTAGGTCTGATTCATTCCCACTACATGATTGTCTACCAGGCAGAAAGATCATATGTATTCCAAGCCACATCAGCAACTAGAGCACAAGGCAACGAGGATTCTGGAGTTTAGGGTAAGGCCAGTCTATGTGCAATGCTCGGGCTAACTGCTGATCTCTTTAGACTCTCTAATACTAGTCCTTTCTGAGTCTCTCAAGAGATGGTTTGTTTGTACTAGAACTGATATTTCGAGCATTAACAGAGGAAAGCTGAAAAGAAGCAGAGGAAACCAAGCAAGTGGATGCAACAACATGCTGATTCATACTTTAAGAATTCCATGGTGGCCTGGTAAATTCAGCTCCACCATCAGCAGGGGTTTTCCATGGATTCTCTGAAGAGAAGGGAAATAAAATCTTTTGCAGCTATTGCCTGGACATGCCTCATATCTGGACCTTTCACAGGGTTGCTGAAAGTCATCTAGTCCTTGTTTCCACCTGCTCCAGCACATCACATTTTGCAGCTCAGTAGGGCTCTATCTTTAGCCTCTCAGCAGTGGGACACTTTAGGCAGAAGAGGATTAAGCAGGCACACACAGGTTTAAGTGCAGCTTGCAACTAGTCACAAATGTCTTATCTGCATAAGCTGTCATTACTGGCAAGAATATAAAACATAATTGTTGTATTGCACTATTTCTGATTAATTGGTTTAAGGCATGAAGGAAGAGTGTTTCTATGTAAATAATAATGATATTCATTGCAATAAAACTTCATTACACCATGTCTGTATAATTTAACATTTTTTTAAACAAGGGGAACTGATCTTTATAAGGAAACCTGAGGGAAAACATGGCTGAAGAAAATCTGTCACCCCAAACATTATTACTACAATGTCAAAGGGACATAAGCCTGACAAATCAAGTTGGCTAAATCAAAGGGTGAGCATTTAATACTGATGTGGATGTTGCTTATGCAGATTTTAGAGTATTAAATAATTTATCTCTAAAACCACAGTGTTTTATTTCATGAGATATTGTTGAACAATTTCTTTAGTATAGAAACAAGAATGACAACAGGAACATGATTTTCTCCCACCTTTTTTTTTCCCTTAAAAACCTGAAGTGGTGTAGTGATTTAGAAATTATTTACATGAATCCTCAAAAGCAGGTGGTTTTAATTGGAAAGACTTATTACTGTAACTAATCATATGCAAGCATCTTTGTTTTTGTAAAGATGAAGTTCCTCGTATGTAATACTCTCCTCCATGGAAATGTTCTTCTTCTTTGGAAACTGAGATGTGTCCTCGCTCTGAACTTGGATTTGGCAGAGTATTTCCCTGTACCTGGGATCTCTGCCAGAAAAATGTGAAGACATGGGGTGGGACAAGGGAAAGAATGGGCTAGCTTGAGGGAGAGGTTAGCAGCCTGTGGTCAAGGGTTACAGAAACTCAAAATATGAAAACTTCACTGAAACTGAGTTGAGAGAAATGAAGAATATTTAGGGGAAAATTCTTCCAATACATAAGAATGTTCAGATGGAGATGCACTGAGCTGGACTCCTAATTTCTGCACATAGCAGAACTCCACTGACAGTAAATGGAGTCTTACATGTTTACAGTGATAGGAATTAAATTCTAATTAGGACTCATTATTTCTTTTTTTTTCTTCACACTTTCAGGGTGAAAATTAATTATTGTTTGGGTTCACATTTTGAGATTAGATATTTTTAGACATGTTTGAGATTAATGTTTTTCTTTGTAAAGTTAAAATATAATCCATGCAAACCAGACTGATTTTAAACAAATGCTCTGTAAGAAGGAGGCAGCTTTTGCACGTCTGAAGAGAGAAAGGTTTGAAACAATATATGCACATCTATTTAAAAATCATAATTTATTAGTATGAAGAGTGATAACCATGTTTTTTAAGCAGTTATGACAAAGGCAACTACATTTAATTATCAGAAAAGAGATAGAAATGAAGGAAACCACTCAAGAATATTGTATAATTTTTGTCCTTTCAAATAACTAGCCCTTTGAACCTTCAGGACTGAATCCTTAGGACTTCAACTTTTCTAACTTGCATTTGGCCCTCTTACGTTGGTAAATAACAAAACCTTTTATCCTCTGCTTATATTCATAATATAATAAAAAAAGATTATTGTAGCAGAGGCAAATTGTTAAATTGTGAACTTTAAATTATCCAGGAGGACAGACTTGGTTGGCTAAAATGCCTTTCTGCTTGTAAATCTAAAAAATGTTAGGATAGCTCATTTACTGTCCCAAATACTGTCAAAGTAACTTGACTTTTAAGAGTAAGTGCTCAGATCTGCATTCAGTTGGAATTTGATGTGCAGCTATCGCTGTGGTGGATGGACTTAAGCTATGTTATGATATATATGCACTTGTCCCCTGGCTACACAAAAACGATCATGACACCTAGGAGAAGGATTTTAACTGAAATAAACCTTGCCTGTGGAGCAACCAAGAATTGTATGCAGACATCACATTACCACATGGTCTTTGCCTAGAGGAGTGGTGAGTGCAGGAAAATAGGGTGTGACTCCAACTGTTTGGCTTCTACATGCAAATGATGTTGCCCAGCCCTCATGATTCACTATGAGCAGGGTTCAGGCTTAATGCAATTTGAATTGTTGCTTGAAGCAGTGTGTTTTGTGTAGTAGGACCTTTGGGGCAAGTAATTCAGAGTAAACTCTGTGTAGGGCTGTCCTATCCCTTGCACTGTTCAGCCCTGTCCACACCCTATGCTGGAATACTTGTCAGAATTGTTTGATTTATTAGTTGCTGCAATTGTTGGTGTGACAAAGCAGCTCCTACTCTACAGTGCAAATTTTGTTCCTCTGTAACAGGCAATCACTATTTAGGGAAGTTCAGGGCGTTCTGGAGTTCTGAAAATATGCTTAACAAGACATAGTTTATCAGTCTGCATAAAGTTTCCTCATGTCATGTGCGCTGCCAGTACTGATTCAGTCTCTTGAAGACTATATATCTACGGGAATGTTGTTGGCATAGTGATAATTTTCTTAATATAAGATGACCTTGGTTAAGTCACAGATGTAGCGGATGACTCACATAGTACTAACACTCTTCACATCCCTATAAAGATTCCTTTCTCCAACGCTAAAACTTCCACCTAGCTCCTCATCAGTTTCTTTGTATGAGTTTCACAATTGAGCTCAAGAAGGAAACCTGTGTTGATAGATATTAATTTCATTATCTCTCTGAGTATGCAGAGGGTGAGAGAGAGTCAATCTTTATTAAAGGAAATGAGGACTCTTCTTTCTAGCTGTTTGTGCTTCTTCCTCTGACACACGTTGTCAGCTTTTTTTATAATTTTATGTTGATGATTTTAAAAGCAAAACCCAAATTCTCCATTCAGATTCATCCATCCATCAATCCAGCCCTCAAAAATTATTTTACTACATCAATTATCAAACAACAAAATGCATATCTTATACATTGATCGTATTTATGAAATCTTCAGTAAGGAAGATATTGATGCTATATACAGGAGAGACAATGAACCTGGCTACCCATTAAAATCTTTCTCAAAATAAAACTTTAAAAAAATTGTGGAAAAATTAATTATGAAAATGGGAACTATAGATTAGACTGTAGCTGTCTTTCAGCTGTAACTGAAATTAGACTATAGAATGGTCTTCCAAACTGAATGTCCCCCATTAAAAAAATAAAGAACTATGTGGAGACAGTTTTAGATTAATTATTTTGTCATAATTCTTGAAACCTCAGGAGAAAGTAGAATAATTTATACATCAATCTCTACCCTGCTGGGAGCAAATGTGAAAAGAGCTAAATTAGAACTTTGAAGCATATTCTTGGGTATGTGCTTTTGAAGATTTTTTTCTCCTCAAGGAAGAACATCTTAAAAAAAACAGTGAAATGTAAAGGAATTTTTTTTATTGTTTTTTTATTGGGTTTTTTTTGTTTATTTAAATATAGGATATTTTTTATGCACATGCAGTCTTGAAACTGCTCACAAAAACATTAAGGTCACTGAGAGAAAACTATAAGCAAGTAAATATTATCTAAATATTATTATTTGACAGGTCAAAGCAAACAGATGAAGATTTCTGGGTTTGTGGTTCATATAAAATCACATCATACTTTGAGAGGTAAATGAAAGAGAAATATATCTGAAATTATGTGCTATTTTTCAAGTTTTCAGTGAAATTACTGTATTTTATATTTATATGAATATATATAATATATATGATGTATCTGTGTGCATATGAGTACCTGAAATAAAAATACAGAATTTAAAAATAAACCTATGAGGAAAATTCAGTGAAAATTTTCATTGATGTTAATGGACTTCTATTTTGACGTATCAGTGAAGAATATAGTCTGTATGAATGATTAAGGCAAACTTTCTGTATTGCTGCATTCAAGAAGGCAGTTAATCACATATTCAATTTATATCAAGGTTAATATAAGAAAGCTGCTGAACTGGAACCCATCAGAATGTACATTCAGTGTTCCAAATTTACAGCTGCAAAACAACATATAACAAGATAACAAAAGCTAATCCTTATTGTTTTTTTAAATTGTTGAACTTGGAATTCAAACATTTTGTCAGCCAAAGCTGAATTCAGAGAAGACCAAAAGAATCAATAGGAGTATGTGTCATAGGATGATGTTTTTAATGAGTAATGGAGCACAGAACAAAAATCCCTCAGGTTTACATTCACATCCCATAATTGACATAGACATGACATCAGGAGACTAATAAGATATCAAATTTGTGATATTTTCCAGCTGAACTTCCAACAGGTTCAGAATATATCCTGAAACATATAAAAAAACCTCCTCTTAGGATTTATTGGAGTTTGCCTTAAAAAAATTTATGTGATGGAAAAGCATCTTTGCTTTAATGTGAACTATATTATATCTGGAATTGTATTGCAAAAAAACAAAATATATCACAGGTAATATTTTATTCAAGCTAACACAGAATGGAAATGGAAACTTAAATAATTGTATTACAATTCGCAATATGCCCTGGGACAGCATATTTATAAATATTTCTACTTTTACTGAAGTGTTCTAGTGTTGCAACATTCAAAGAACTAACACAAAAATTAATTTGGGCTTTAATCAATAGAATAAAACAAATCCATAGGTCTCATATATTTGAAAAATTTTTAGTTAGTTATCAGTATTCCCCTTAAAAATGTTAGAAAAAGTATGCCCAGCCTTCATACATTTTTTTTTCTGTATGCTGTCTCAAATTTTGATTTCTGGTCCTTCAACTGACTAAGGCAACAGTAATAGCTGTGTAGCTCAGAAAAGGGTCCATGAATAATTTTGGTTACTTTAACTGAGTGCAAATGCCATAAAACTACAGTTATTTTAGACAAATGGACACTCTAAATCTGTAATTCAAGTTTGGGGTGAATTATCTGTCGTATTAGACTGACTACAAAAGGAATTTAAGTTCTTAATTTAAATATCCCCTCTAGGTACTCAAATCAAGGTTTTATAAATCTCAACACAAGGCTAACCATTTACAGGAATGAAGGGACACGCTTTGTCTTGTACTTAATATTTCAGTGGTATGGCAGAAGTGCAAATGAACTCTGAATTTTGGTCCTTTCCCGCTTGTAATGAAAGTTCTTGTGGTACTGAAATACCTCACTTTTAGCTGAAGTTATTTGTCATTCACATCTTCACTTGCCCTTTCTAATGACCTTAGGGAGTTTATTTTTTTATTAGCAAAACCTTTGACGCTCTCCTTCAAATCTTCAATCAAGTACCAATAGCTTACATACACTAAAAACATGTACAGTCATCTACCAAAGAAGACAAATGATCATTTTAACATATTAAAACAAACAAATAAGTACTTGTTTGACAAAACCTTGCTGGAAACTAACACATGATATGACGTGGCATTTATTTTTCAAACCAGTCTCTTTTATTTTTATTGCATATTCAAGTTATGGTGCTTGATATCAAATTGCACACACTGTCTAAAACACATAGTTCTGTGGGCTATAATGATCTGTCCCTGCTTTGGCTAGACTGAAGTAAACATCATACATGTGGTACTCATTTCACATAAATTTCAGTTTCTGATCGGTGGTTACTGTCACTCGTTCAAGATAACAAACAGAAAATTATGGGAGAGCAATGTGGTGCAAAGTAGCCTGGAAGTTATCCACAGAGCACGTCTTTTATATCTCAAGTTGTAATCCAGCTCACAAGAATGCCTTTCATGTATGAAGAAAGAGGTTATTATCCTATCAGTATACAATCTGTTAATAACAAACATCAGGGGAGAGCGATTCATTTGCCCTGACAGCTTTGTGAACAGGCTTAGAAACAGTTCTGAATAGTGAAATACATTAAGAAAAAGATGTTATTTATGGCAGAAGACAGGAAAGGGAGCTTTCCTTCTGGAATTTAGGAAAGTTCAGCCAGCCAAAACATAGAAAAAGATCCAAAATATATTTGCTAAATTAATGAAAGACAGACCTTCTTATTTTCACCTCAGATTTAAAGGTGAAAAGCCATGTCACTCAGTGACACATTTTCAGGATACAATATTGAAAAGCTATCAATTTTGCTTATAGAAAAGCATAGGTAGATCCGACTTCTTATGAAAGCTGGTCCTTTTATCGGTCTGACCTCTGATATGATTTTATTTCTACATTGTTAACCTGAATAAATCATTTCATTCAGCCTGCAATTGTGCATGCTCTCATTCCTTCTGGCCTTTCTTGAGAAACATTATGGAATAGAAGATGGAGGCAACTTGCTCATGTCTACATGGACCTTGAGGCACAGTCTACTGATGTATTGAACCTTCAGACTTTATGTGATTGCCATGTTTTATAATTATTTGTATTTCCATTAAACTTATTTTAATATCAATTAGATATATAGATATATATATATATATAGGCACACACTACTAAGTTAAAACATATTTTTCTTACTGATTATCCTTCTCTCTGATTACGAACATGGCATTGAAAAAAATTATATCTACAGCTGATAAAAAAAGAAGTAAAAATTGAAAAAAAAATGAAGGTTAAAAGCATTTAAGATCATCATTATTTTGTGCTACCTTAAGATACAGTTGTAAGAACATGGAGACATAAGCAAAAAATTCAGAAATTCAAATTTTCTAATTGGATGTATTTAACATACATATTACATAGTATTAGCAATATATGGTAGATTAGCAATATATTTTGTTAGTTGTTACAAAAAACTTCTTAAAGAATTCAACAAATGATAGTCTGTGCTCCTTCAATCAAAAGAAATTCTTGTTTTAAGAGCTTATGCATTTGATGAACTGTAGAAGTGGAAACCAAGCTACAGAATTCCTTCCTTCCTCTCCCTCTTCATGGGTGCTAAATTTGAGGATAAAACCCGGGTTTTCTGCCACCCTAGTGCCTTCATTCCTTTTCTCTGCAGTGAGCTGTTGTCACGGCAGGGGTGATGCCGTTCCAGGTGGAGGTGCTGCTCGGCTCAGCAGGACCTGGGCCAGCCACACGAGGCCACTGAGCTCCAGCAGCCTCTCAGGAGATCCGTGTATCAAAGCCAGGGAGCATCGTCTGCACTTTGGCAAGCTCTGTAAGCACTTCAAACAATAGCACAAAACAACTCCTGTTTCATGTGACCTTCCTTGGTTCCCTCTTATGTTATTGTCCAGATCTCCCATAATATTTGGAATGATCTTTTGTTTTTCTACTACGAACTTGTACCTCCCACCTACTTTTCTACAAACATGAAGCAATAACATTTGTAACCTACCTATAGTGAAAAGGGGCCTAACAATTTTTTTGCTATTATGTAATAAAACACATTTATAGTTCCTGCCCCCATTAGTTGTATTTTAAACTCACATACTATATTTCAAAGAAATAAAGTGAGAGATTTGAAGAAAAAACTTCATATGTAACATTTAGTTTTCCATTTATTTAGGAAAGGTTAGTGTCTTTAGTGTAAAAGATAATTCAGCAATCCAATAAAACTATTATTGACTTTCTGTGCCATTACACAGTGGAAAGATTGACTATGGGCTATTTTCATTTAAATGATTTATTCACGTCATGTTGTTGTTTGGGTATTTTTTTAAATTAACTTGTCAGCTGATGAAAAGGTGCTGAACTTGCAGGCTGAAGTCCACTGTAAAAAAGAAAAAAACAGGCAAAAGCAGAAATCAAAAGTTTTCTGATTTGTTAAGAAGAAACATTTTCTGTAGGGATCCAACACTTCCTCTTTGTATGTCTAACAGGGGGAATCCATGTAAGGTAACTCACTGAAAAAAATCAAGCAAACTGTATCGTGGGTTTTTGTGAAGAGCACAGACACCTGAAATCACAATAAAGTTAATTACTACTGGGTCTGGAATTCTAGCTCATCAGTCAAATGATGAGCTTCTTTACTGTGTATTGCATGTGTTAGCTTAGATGAAAATCCTAGGTAAAGAATGTGTTATCTGTGAAGTGGTGGCCAAGCAGGTATGCACTAAATTACAGAGACTGAGCTAGCTGGGAAAAATCCATTTTGCCTCTGTTACCATCTGATAGATGGGGAAAGGAGTAGGTAAATTTATGTTTTTTTCCCCAATGGTATTTTTATTATCAGTCTTGTATCTTCAGGATTAACAGTTCATTAATCATGGACATAAGGATACATCACAGTCCAAATTTCTATCAGATCTCCCACACCAGATGAAGTGAAATTCACATGTGCATTCAAAAATTCACATTTTCATTACCAACTGTTGTCTAAAAACATTTTTATCCAAATCACATTTACAGTAAATTTCAAAGTATGCAAAGGTCTAAGGATCAAAAGGCCTTTGTCCACAGAGACATTTTTAAGCTCAAGTGACTTATGATAATAGCAGTGTTTATTCTAGTGAGATTAGAGAAAAAATTTACAGCAAAATAGCTGTAACAGATATTGTGATTCTGATGAATAATAGATTAAAAATGCCTAGCATGAACTGAAATATTATCCACCAAATACTTTTGAAAATAGTAGAAATAAAAACCTTTGCTTTGCATGTTGCAATTGTTTCGCAAGAAATAAAGTTAGACTACAATTATTTTAATCAGAATTTTTTTTTTGTAAATGTCATCTACTGAATTAGTTACAGCTATTTGGAAGATTTTATTTCAGTGATGTGCTGTTTATTATTTATAAATATGTCAGCAGTAAACAAAATGTTTGAGTTCTTCACCTTGTGGGATGAGGGAATAGTAAAGAATATTTTTTTAAATTCAAGATACAATATGTTGCCTAAAGTAACTTTCTATCCATCAAGAACTTTAGAGCTTATGTTGAGACAGTACTTAAACAACAAACTGTCTTTACAAGCTCTTAATATTTGCTGGTTTCCTTTCATTTCACAGCTTCAATATAACAAGCAATATTTCTGGATTTCTGTTCATTGCAGCTGTTGTCTGTAGATGATCATTAGACGGCTTGACACTTGTACTATAAACAAGTGACCAAATCAAGGCAATACAATGAGGCTGGATAACTCAAACCTTTCCAAGAAGTCAAATCAGTTTTCTATTTTGAAGTGAAAAAGACATATGTTTTTAACTAGTATTGTAAGCATTAGAAAATATTGTGAATACAATTCTCATAAGACCCTGGCACCAGTGAATTCAATGAGGAAAAATCCACCAACTAAATTAAACATGTCTGGACTCTAATACAACTTTCTTGAGATTCATGTAGCTATGCAACTGTCGATGAGGTGGCAGTCTACATTTTCCTTCTATGTACACATATTTATTTTACTGACTCTAGGGGATTTGTGAGCCAGATTTCATTCAGCATGTTCCAAAGAACTATGCACTGTCTTCCCTAATAGAGACATTATCTTTGTTCTTATTTCCATTTGTATTTTTCCCTTATAATAAATTAATAATTCAAACTGAAATGTATCTCTGGGTTTCAGAGGTTTTTAGTTGGCTGGTTGTCACTGGTTTTGGTTTCCGTGTGTTTACAGCTATTACATTTTATAAGAACAAGTAGATGCAAGATCTCTCACAAGAGAGTTTTTATCACATTATGTTTCCAGTTCAGCCCCCAATACAGATAGCTGAGTCATGAATATCTATCCAACGAAGAAATAAACTTCCAAATATGTCGGAGTTCAGCAGAAAGTGCCAGGGTATTTCATACACACTGCCTTGATATCTTTAAGATGGTATTATGTTAAATCCCCTCAGAGGTGTCTTAAACTAGGGTTTTCCGAAGAGCCTCAGGGTACAAGGAACTGTTGCCTGTTTTCTTTAGTTTCTCCTAGCTTTTTTGGCTTGGCTTCAGAAGACCTTATTTTTCTCTTTAGAAGTCCCATGACCATAAATGTTATGTCAAAGGGTATTCTTTTGTTTTTTTAATCTTACAATCACTAGCTAAAATTTCAAAACATCTTAAAATGAAATCACTTTTGTATTCCTGATTTGTGAGAAGTGTTTGAAGTATTTCTAAGATAAGTGCACATTAAAACATTTTAATTGTCAATGTAGCATTAAAGATATAATTTATATATTTTTTAAATTCTGATAATTTTGCCTCATGTCGGCTGCTATTATTATTATTATTATTATTACTACTATAGTTATTTTAAAATAGGAAATTCAGTATATCTTGCAAACGTCCAGGTTGATCCTATAACAGATTATAAAGATGTGAAAGTTTAAAGCCTTTGCATGTTTTATGAATTATATACTAATACAAGTTGGTGGATTGAAAGTGTTAAGGAAGATAGGCACAGGGTAGCCCTCAGCCTCCCACACACTGCTTTGTCAGTGTGATCCATCAGGGCCATTTCTGTGGTAGAATAGAGGCTCTTTGATTCTAAAATCGTACCACTAATGCATCAGTTAACTATTATCAAAGCATTTAAACCTTTCATATATTTTTGTCATTGTATTGCAACATTTTCCTTCAGGCACTATACAATAAAGTGCATACAATACCTACCCTGAGAAAACTGATATACATAATAGCAATTTTGTCTAATGTAGTTGCCTTTTCTTTTTTTTTTCTTTGTTTTGCTTTTGGGTTTTTTTGTTTGTTTTGTTAGTTGGTTTTGTTTTGTTTTTCTTTTGATTTGAGTAACATTTTTTGCCTCCACATTTAATAAAAATCCTAAGGATAGAAAAAAGTGACATTTAATTTTCTTGGCCTTGGCTACCACATTGTTGTGTCTACATAGGCATGCACTCATCTAGAGCTGCTCACACCCACACTTCCACCCACCCACAAAGCTAATCACAGTGTTTTTAAAATAAAATAATTTCTTACTGCCTAAGCACAGTGGCAATACTTCCAGCTCATATGGTTCACCATTAATAAAATACATGGAATACTCCAGTAGGAAATTTTTTGGTTAAAATGAACATTATTTAAAACCACAGTATTTAAGGTTCTGGTAATGGAGTTATGTTGCCTTCATTGTGATTCTGTGGCAGTGTTAGCAGAATTTGAGTTCACTGGGTTCATAAGTCAAGATCATGAAACGCTGCAGACCAAATGTGCTAATCTGCTCTGGAATGTTGCCTCATCCCATCTGAAAAGTCTGTATTTGTGTTGAAGACATAACAAACAGACTTTCTACTTTCAGACTCGCTGAAAGTATTTTAAATACTCATCATGCTAGGGATCTCATTTATCATCTATGCATTTAGATACTAAGTTTATGCATGTGCAATTCTATATAGCATTTAGACACTAGAGATTTTCATCTCTTGCCTCTCCACTCAAGAGTTCACAGAAATCAAACAATCCACTTTCTTTTTTTCTATTTATTTTATTTTTATTTTATTTCCATCCTGCAGGGTTAGCGCTTTCACTTTAAAACTGAGAATCAGAGTGTATGAGCTAAAGCCAAATCCCACAGTTGGAGTGCTTTTAAGACCTGGAACAAGTTAAGATGTATGTTTTCTAATTTATGAAAGAGGCAAAGAATGATAGACAAAGAAAGGCCAGGATAAAGAGAGGATAAGGAGAAACTGCCTTTATGTAATTATGATGTAAGTATGTAGTTACAAACTGAGAGGTCTTTGCAGAGATTGTGTGATATTTGCCATTCCCACAAAAGAAGAAAAGATAGCACTTTAATTAATATCTCTAATAACCCAGTTTCAACAATGATGTTTAGCTATAATCTTTAGCAGCTTTCATTACTAATAAAGCCAGGGGTATATATATTAGTTCAGGAGCATATACAAATATATTTCTACGTTTAGATTCTGTTAAAAGCTGATTGTAAAAGCTTTTGCAAACTCAAGGGATCTAAAATAAGAAAATGCAACTTTAATTCCACCTACTTCGGCATATACATTCTGACCAGTTTGGATTTCATGATCCCATACTGCCTGTCACTGCCAATGATGAATAATGTACTATAATGAGCATTTTTTTTCTTTATATTTAATTCATACCAATGTAACTGAATTACTGCAGCACCCCCTGTGGGGCCACACCAGGGCAGAGCAGAGGGGGACAATCCCCACCTTCAGCCTGCAGAACAGGCTTCTTTTGATGCACCCCAGGATACAGTAGGCTTTCTATGCTGTTAATGCCCTTTGATGGATCATGTGCAGCTTTTTATCCACCAACACCCCAAGTCCTTCTTCTCAAGGCTGCTTATCATTCCACTCATTACCCAGTCTGTATTTGTGTTTGGGACTGCTCTGACCCAGGTGCAGAACCTTGCACTTGGCCATAGTGAACTTCATGAGGTTCCCACAGGTCACTCTCTCAAGCCTCTGGATGGCATCCCTTCACTCCAGCAAGTCAACTGCACCACAGAGCTCAGTGTCATCAGTGCTGAGGATGCACATGATAGCACTGTCCATGTCACTGAAAAAAGGGGTTGAAATGTGCCAGGGCCAATACCAACCGGTGAGGAATAGTCCTTGTCACTGCTTTCCACCTGGACATCAAAATACTGATCACAGCTCTGGCTACACCCACACAGCCAATTTCTTATCCCCTGCGCAGTCTACCTCTCAAATCCATTCCAAAATCCATTTTGAGGAAAAGAATGTGTAGTACAATGGCAAATGTTACATACAAGTTCAGGTAGATGACACCATTCCCTTATCCACCAACATTATGCCTGTTTTAGAAAACTACCAAATTGGTCAGATATGATATGCCTTTAGTGAAGCCATATTTGCTTTCACAAATTACCACCTTATTTTCCGTGTGCATTTACCAAGTTCCCAGGAGGGTCTGCTCTGTGATCTTGTTGACCACCAAGGTGAGTCTGATCAGCCTGTAGTTTGCAGGGTCTTCCTTTTTCTACTTTTTTAAAAATTAGGTTTATGTTTTCCATTTTCCAGACAGTGGGAACTTCACCAGTCTACCATTACTTTTATAACATGATGGACAGTGGATTAGCAACTTAAGGTATTGGTTCCCTCGGGATCTTCAGTTGCATTTCATCAGATCCCAGGGACTTGTTCACATTCAGGTTCTTTAGATAATCTTGAACTGTATTTTCTTTTATGCTGTGCAGTCATTCATTTTCATAGTCCCTGCCATTGAATTCTCTTTTTCTTTCTTTATGTTTGTCCGTCCTACGGGCTATGGGAAAGGAACTATTTATGTAGATGAATAGGTTTAGATTTTTAGATATAGGAATGGAAATAAAAATCTTCTTAGTCCCTTTGTGATTCTTTAAGAGGTTTTGCTATCTTTCCTTTCCCTCCTTAATTTGTAATTAATTGTTTGACTTTGGGTCTTGGTCAAAATTTTTTGTTGCACTTGGGAAATGGAAAATTTGTTGGTGTGGTTAAATGTTCTTTTTGGAGAATAAGAAGCATTTATCTAGTGTAATGTTCACCAACCTTTAAATCCTTTTGGTTCCTGACGACGGCCATGATATTTTCAGTATTCTGGAGCTTAAGATTTACTCTTAACTCATGTAGACAGTTTATCGTTTTCAAATGAAATAAAACCCCCAACCAGTATTTATTAATTTTTGGAGATTAGTACCAGAAATCTTCCCCATAAATATTATGATTAGTACTAAGACTCTGAAAGTTATTATAATATTGCATCTGACGTTGAAGTAGTAATACTTGTAATGCCCTTTTTTAACTGAGTTTTTCAATTGACATGAACTTCTTCTTTGACAGACCTGATTAGCTCAGAGGAAGACATGAAAAGGGATATAAAAGATGGAGACAGAGGGAATCCACGCCAGCACTGCTGGGGAGAGAGGAGACAGTGTCTATCAAAAATGCTCCCTTGCTGTTTGGGAAGCATATGAGTAAACACAACAGCAGTCACAAAACTCGTGGGAAAGAAAATAAAATGTTTGAAACGCCAGCACTTGTCAGTGTGAGATCCATTGATTCCATCAGAGGTGGGGGATACAGTGGTTAGGAAGTGAGAAGCACAGAGCTGTACGCCGTGCTAAGAAAAATCATGACTACAGAAGAACCACAAATTCAAAGCTGTTATTGTGATTCTTCATTACTTAAAGACTCGTCCTACTCCTAATCAAAAAATTGCAAGAAATAAAACAAGAAAAGCTGCAGAATATATTTTGCAATTGTATTATAGTGCTAGACTTAAAAAACTTACCATGCAATTATTTTTCTAAGGTATTTTTATTTTGGTGTAATAGTCTTTGTTCAGTATGAAACCACAAAATTGATGCTCTTCAATAATCTGATTTCAAAACAGGCATTAATTTGAAATTTTATGTAAAATCTTAGTAAGGAATCCACTCTTTTCTGGACCAAGACTTAGTTCTTTGGAAAAACCCCATATCTAATAAAAAGAAAAGAAGATGAGGACTGACTTATGGCATACAATAGTGATTATTTTTTTCAGTCTCTTTTTGAGCAGAATATTTAGACAGAATCCACAAATGTATTTTCTTTACAAAAGAGTTTCTTGATGTTCTTAAAAAAATCTTTCAACCTTTTTAATCTTGACTCTCTAACCAGATTTTAATATTGGATTTGACAAATTTGCTGGTGATGGTGCACCTTATGCTGTAAAGATAAAATCTCTGACAGCAATAATCCTTCATGTATAAAATCTAATGTAGAAGCTCTGAAGTGAGAGCTTTAGCACAGTTAAGATCTCAAACAAAATGTCTTAAAGCTGAAATTTCCTAGCTTTACCTAATGAAAGTTTTTGTTCTTGACAAAGGAATTATGTTCACTTGTGAATCTGGGCCCAAGTAGAGAAAGAAGTTTTATTGTATTCATTCTCTGTATATTGTACTGATACATTCACATCAATGTAGCTGTCTAACTTGCCATTTTACTTTGTTGCATAGTAAATGACAAGAAGTTTTCAGCATTTGAATGAGGTTTTCAACACCAGACATTTTGTCTGAAGATATGTCAGTAATGATCTCACAGGTGTAAAACAGTAAGACATCTTCTGGCATTCACTGTTAAATGTACAGTTATATAATTTACCTTTAAGAATTTAGTTTTTAAATTATGTTATGGCATAACAATAAAATAAGATGCTGAAATTCAGTCATATATGCATACAGTTGAGAACAACTTTACAAAGAGGGTTTCTGACTTTCCATGCATCACATTTCAGATACATTTTTATCTCTGTTGTCTCATGTTAAATATCAAAAGATAAAGGAATGTTTGTTTTATTTTTAGATACTTTTTGTGATAGTGAATAGCTTGGGACATTTCTCTGTAAAGTTTAAGAAAAAGACTGACACCAGCAAGATTCTCATCTTAAAATGGTGAAGAACAATTTAAAATGAAGTCCTAATCTAATAGAGGACTTGTTTCAATTCATCATCAAATATATTTTTTGAGATTATGAACATTTAGCATATAAAATCACAAAGACATGTGAACATCTGTGTATGTCCACACATGTCCACATGTGAAAAGTCCTAAAAGATCCCTAATAAATTGTTTTGTACACTGTTAAATCACCAAAATACCTGATTTTGCTGTGAATATTCCAATAATGCTTTGTTTTGATATCTCCTACTCTGCAAGAGAGCTCAACTCTGATGAACATGTGAATCTCTGTAGTGAATGGCTAGACCAACCTAGATAAAAGGTTTCTAGAATGTGCAAGCTATAATACATACATTTACAGAACAGTGTTTCCATCACTATATGAATTAAAATATTTTTGCTTTCCAGTTCGCCTATCCAACATCTCTGTACCACTTCTGCTTAAAGTGTAGTACCTCTAAGGATGAAAGACTTAGGTGTTGATCACATTTAAGTGTTTTGTAAATATCTGACTTTACCCTTCAAACACCTTCACAATGCTGCCTATGCTACAACACACGTGGTTACACCCACGTTATCACCTTGCATAAGAATGTAACAGGTTATTTTTTGTTTTTAATATTTCTCCATTTACATTTACAAAATAGAATTCCAGAGTTTATACAAATGTCTTCTACCCACCCATATAAAAATTTGAATTAAAGTGGGTAGAGATCCAGTGAGGTTATTTACAAAATATTGAGCTCATGAGATGTGCACAGATCAAACACTTCTCTTACATTACACAATCAATAGAGACAACAAGAAATGAAAAAAAAATCTAATATGCTTCCAAATCACAGGCCTGCAGTTATCAAATATGACATTACTTGTACAGTAATTAACATTCTTATTTTATTCACAACTGTTCAAGATTTGCAAATAGGACTAATGTCTGACTAAAAGTGGAACCCTAGAGGCAAAATGAAATAATGAGAGGCTAAGAAAAAAATAATAGCTGTACACAAAAATGTTACAAACCTTCTAAATAATATGCATGACATGTTCTAGTAGGAGATTAGAGTTCAATGTTCTCACTGTTTTCTCCAGACAGTGCTAATTTGTTTCCAATTAGTAGAAAATGTCCTGCAACTGACTTATTGGACTAAAGTGGTCACAGGAATATTGTCTCTGCTTGTAATCTTGCCACAGAAATATGTTGTCTTTTTTGCTACCTAGTTCTGAAAAAATATGCCCAGTCACTTTTTTTCTTGCCATGTATTCAGCTTTTTTTGTTTTGTTTTGTTTTGTTTTGTTTTAATAAGATATAATTTGTGAGAACACACATTAATTTAGACATCCTCTCAACCACATTAGATGTCACTAGAGAAGAGAGGATTTGTAGCTGCTCTGGTGGAAATAATGGAGTAATTGAAACCGATTATAATACTTAATCCACTTGCAACAGTCTGCAAGTATCATGCATAGGATACTGAGAAAATATTAATGGATTAATGAACTGTCCTAAATGTGTTGTTGCTTTTGTTTTGTTGTGTTTTTTTTCCCAGGCTGTTGTTAATGCCTTAATTTTTAATAGAAAAATGGTTCTGCATTGTTTTAGCAGTAGGTAGTTGTTCCCTTATGATCTAATCTTTCTGATGCCTTTGCAGTGACATGTGAGTCACCCTCGGCACTGTTTCAAAAGGACAATAATGGACTTCTACTTCGAGATGAAACCATTGCTTGACTTTCCAAATAAAAGTTGGAATTATAA